>NC_092375.1:41434755-41739755 GCF_030028105.1 Mobula birostris | reverse complement strand
ACATCAAAGAAAAATGATACTTAATACGTGTAATGATTTCTTGAAGAGATATATGGAAATGCTAACTGGTGGTATAAGGAGGTTCTCCTTAAGACATTTAAAAAGGCAAGAGGACTGTAGAAGGATTCAATCACATGGTAGAGTGGCAATTATGACAATGAATGGAGAATTAATTGACAAAATGGGAATGTTGATGTTGTTCAGATGAGAGAAAGGATAAAATATGCCTAATGTTGATTTCTGTATTTGTAGGTATAAATAATACAGAAAATGTGCAGACAATACAGTCTCAAAATCTGTTGACAACAGCCATAAGGATGTTTGTCAGAGCTGCCAGGTGGAAAACATAATTTAAAGTTGGGATATGCACTGATGAATAAACGTTAGGAGAGATGGCCATGAAGGTTGTTGATGAATAGCCCAGCAATTCAATTGTAAAGTCTTCTGTCAACATAAGTGCAGATTAGTAAAGACTAGAAAATAGTTAATGGTTTTTACTTGATGACAGCATGCAGTACAATAGAAATTAGACACTTACCTGAAACATTGATTAGGCCACAATTAAAATACCATGTAGAATTTTTGGTGTTCCTTTAATGAGTGAATGTGAACACCAGAATATTCAATATATATTTATCAGTTTGATGCCCAACATATGAGGCAGTAATTATGAGAAGAGACTTACAAGAGCATCTTAGGCAAAGGGAATGTGAGAAGTAGCATTTCCTGCAGTGAGAAGTTATTACTGCGAGCAGTCATCAATTTTAAATAATAAGGTAAGGGATATGTCAAAAAAAAATACAGTACATTGGGTATGGGACCAACCGTGAGCCTTAATCACTTTTAAATATAAAAAGTAATTTATATTAATCTGCAAAATTGCAACTTGCTTGTGTTTAAACACATTTACAACGTATCTCATTCTGTAATTACCTAGCTTGTTTTTAACCAAGTCTGTTTTTGCAATTGTAAATAAATGCTCCATAGCATTAATACTAACTAAACTCCGTCTTTTCTGCAGGTAGCAGCAGGTTTGAAAACTGATTTGGAAATTGAGCTTTATGCCTTGGCAATTGGTTTGGAGCGTCCTGAAGGAGCAGGATATCTTTGTCATTACCTAGAGATCCAGACTGAAGCAGATGAATTGTTCCTTCCCATAACTGCAAATATCTTTTCAATATTCGCTGTTATTACTTATTAGTTGGAGTTAATTCTGAGTACAAAGGAATATAGGGTAAGATCAATCCTGATGCATCTTTCAAATCTTACAACCACAAGTCATCTATGAGCTGAGCAGGGGACACTAATTTTGTTCCACCAGCTAGAAAAGCCTGCAGCAGGATTGTTCGTTTAGGTTTAAGTGGCAAAGTTTCCCTGAAGCTATTATGTGCAGTCTTGTGACCTGGTGCAATGAAGGGCTAGCTGTGGGAATGGAACATTATCAAAAAATCACCATGTTGAATTAACCACAATATTTCTGCTCAAATAATTGCCATTAATTCCCTAGAACACATTTACCCTTGTGGCAAATGGACTTCATGGAAATTTGGTTAACAGCGGAAATATTATTTCAATGGATCTAAAATGTTCTTTAGTATTTATATAGATTATGATGGAAATAATGTTAAAAATACCAAGAAAAAGTAAGTGAAAGAAAAATGATAAAATAATAAACCCTATTGTCAAGTGTCGAATTATCTTTCCTATTTATCACAGCTCAGATTGAACCCATCATGTCCATGCTGGCTTCTGACAGAGCAGTTACTTTCCCCCACTTATTTATATGTAACCCTGAAACTTATTCCCTCTCCTTTACCTACCAGCCCTCCCCCCTTTGATTCTATTGCTATTTCATGATACCTCAGGTTACTTTCTAATAGCCAGGTGCCTTTGCCATGTGGGGGGGGGACCCCACACAATTATAGGGTAAACTCCATGGTGATGGCACCCAAGGTCACTGGAACTGCAAGGTAGCACGATAACTGGTGGCAATTTACCACTCTGCTTTTCCTGCATCAGATTGCTTAGATCTTTATAGTCTTGTCAAAACCACATTGTTTCATGCCCCTGTACTTAGGGTGATCACATTTCACCCAGATGCAATATTTTGCATACCTAACCTGTGTTGTGCTAAAGGGTATATATAATAAAATACTTGCTACTTGTAGTAAACAGGTGACAAACTGCTTTGCATGTGTTTTGAATACAGTGATTAAAACATCTTGCTAGCTTTCTAACTGTCAGCCATAACCTTCGGCCCAAAACATTGACTGTACACTTTTTCATAGATGCTGCCTGGCCTGCTGAGTTACCCCAGCATTTTGTTGCTTGGATTTCCAGCATCTGCATACTTGCTTTTGTTTGTGGAAGTATCTAAAGTCCTTCAGTAAAGCAATATAAATTATAAGAAAAAATAATTAGTATAAAGTGCTGACCAAATACTGAATGACATGGAAATATTAAGTCCTTAACAAAGCCCACCAGTTTTAACAGAAAATGTTTACAAGGAAAGACCAGAGGAATTTCCAAAGGGTGGAAAGACTGCAGGTGTGCGACTGATCTGTACTGAGCCCACCTTTCACATGGACATCGTGCGTCCTCGCAGACTTCTGTCAACAGGTATAGGTTAGATACAAAATGGGAAAACATTTATTGCTCAGTTAATTGTATGTAAATAGAGCTACTCAAGAGGAAAAACCAAATCCGTTAAGCACAAGCTTTAACCAATACACCATTAGCTGTGCATAATCTTACTCTTGTAAAATTGCATGGTTCACAGATCCATCTACCTATTGACAGTGATACAGAATTTATGATGCTCATGATACATTTCTGTAAAAGAGATGAACAGCCTAGGAATAGTGAGACCTTCCTGAACAGAAAATAGGAATTTCATATTGTGTAGGCCCATCCGGTTCTAGTTGGACATCTAGGTGTGCATGGAAAACTAGATTCAAATTGGCAGACTTATAGACAGAAACCAGCTGGAGACATTAAAAATGGGAAAACATGTGATGATCAAAAAAGGAACTGGGAAATGAATCCATAAACTAATGTGTCATGAAAAAAGTGCATTTAAAAAATAGACCTCATGAAGAATGGGTTTGGGTTATCCAATCTGCATCTCCTATTGGAAGAACTTAAGTTATTCCTTACCTGCCAGCTACATATAAAATTATCAATGGGCTGAGCACCTGAATCCTGGTGTTTTTAATATCAATTTCCACAGATTTTACATACAGCACAGGAGGGAAATCAATGGGTATGTGATAGGAGTAAGAATAACCTCAAAATAATAGAACTGGTGATGATAACCTAGTAGAGGCTTCCTGCATCTTACTCCCTATTTAAAGACATTCTTAGTCTCAGCTAAGTCTTGATTGCACTATTTCTATCTTGTATTTGGATCCCATGGGCAACTTATGATTTATTTACCACTTTGAATTTAAGACTCCAAGTGGCTCTTCCCAGGAGTTCTGGCAAGACTTCCCAGTAAAGGGTCAGATAAACAAAAATCTAAGTCCGAATCTGGAAAAATAATTGCAATAATTTAAAGAGCAAGGAAGATGAAAACAATTAATTCTACTGTAGTATAAATATCTATCACTCCATTTTGTGTAAGTTAACATCGTATCCTGTTTTATCGCAGTAAGATTCAGTGGTTTCTCTCCTCCTGGTAGAATAGATAAGGAGTATAATAGCGGAACATCAGCATGCTATCACTTATTGGGTTTGGCTGTATGTTTCGGGTGTCTGTCAACTGTGAGATCAGGAAATCAGGAAAAGAGTTGTGAGAAGATTTATTCTTTAACAATTTAAGATGCTACCTTTTTTATCATAGCAGTGATTTTCTTTTGTTTGTTTCAGATCCAGTTGATAACTGCATTCTATGTGAAACTTGAAGATTCTAACCTATTGTGAGACAGACAATTTTCATAGTGAGCCAGCTTTCCATTTTTATTAATCCACCCCACCATTTTATTACTTGTGATTAAAAAACAATTACTGCTGTGATAATAAAAAAATTAAAATTACCCCAAATTTTGCAAGAACATTTTAAGGGAAATTATTTTGTTGTCTAAAGTTTGTTTTAATCAATAATAAAATTAATAAAATTTGCTGAAACATCAACTTTATTTTTCCAAGAGCTGAAATAATTAGCTTTGTTTCCAAGGTATTTTAAAAGTATGATGCTACCAACTGAAAAAATACTCATGATCAACTTATTTGGGAAACAAAATAAAATCTTCTTACCATAACCTGTTCAAACCCATTTCATTTTACTCTATCTTACAGCAAAATTGATTTTATCTTTCTGCAGACGTAATATGTGTCCTGAGCTCAAATTTAACAAAATTAAGGAAGTTGTGTCTTCTTCATCAAATCCTCCATGTTCCCTTAACTTGTCTTGCATATTGTTCATACAGATCAATTCATTACCACAGTGCACTGAGGCAGTACAAGGTAAAACAAAAAACGTAGTACAGAATAAAGTATTACAGTTACAGAGAAAGTTCAGTGCAGGTAGTCAGTGCAAGGCAATAATGACAAAAAGTGAGATTGAGAGTCCATCTCATCACACTAGTGAATATTTTAATAGTTTATAACAGTGGAATGGAAGCTGTCCTTGAGCCTGGTGATACATACTTTCAGGCTTTTGTATCCCCTGCCCAATGAGAGGTAGAAGAAGCATGAATGTTGGGATGGGTGGGGTCTTTGATTTGTGTGTAAATTCTAAAATTTGATTTTCTTTCTCTTTCTCTTTCTCTCTTCTGCCACTCCTTCCTATTGCCTGGTCACACCAATTTTCAGATCTCTGCTCCCTCCCATCCCAACACCAATCTTTCATTTGTTCTTTTACTATTTTGGCTGGTAATAAAGTGGTCTGTACAGAGTTACACTTGTGTAGTTTGGTAGATAGTATCAACAATTCCTGAGCAAATAATTTTGGTGCGTCTTATACATAGCATGTGCTGCTATCAATTTGCCAGTGATGGGCGAATAGGATGTTCAGAATTTTGCTTGAAGTCCAAACAAGAAGCCTAGTTTGCTCTGAAAAATGTTGAGCTCCTTGAATGTCATTATATCTGATATAAGAATAGTTCTGCTGCTACATTATTATCCAGGAGGTCCTTTAAGAGACTCCTGGATGGCTACATGGAGCTTAGAAGAATAGAGGGCTATGGGTAAAACCTAAGTAGTTCTAAAGTAGGGACATTTTCGGCACAGCTTTGTGGGCCGAAGGGTCTGTATTGTGCTGTATGGTGTCTATGTTTCTATGTGGGAAGAATTGTATCATAAAATGATATCTCAGCCTCTCCTACTTATTTTAAAGGGAAGTTCAACAACCAACAGTTTGTACAGGACAGAATTTGTTAGGTGTACCAGGAAGAATCCCTGTCTCAATATGTAGACAGACCAATTAGCTGACAGCCCATGTTGTATTTGGTTCTAGGCAATGAACCAGGTCAGATGTCAAATCTCTCAGCGGGAGAACATATTGGAGACAGTGACCACAACTCCTTGACCTTTTCTATAGCCTTAAAGAGGGGTAGGAACAGATGGTATGGAAAAGTATTTATTTGAGGGAAGGCAAATTATAAATGTATTAAGCAGGAACTGGGGAGCATAATTTGGGAACAGATGGTCTCAGGACAATGCACAATGGAAATGTGGACTTTGTTTAGGAGCACTTACTGGGGTTCTGGATAAGGTTGTCTGATTGAGGCATGAATGGATGGTAGGGTGAAAGTACCATGGTTCACAAGAGATGTGGAACATCTAGTCAAGAGGAAGAAAGAAGCATACTTAAGATTTAGGAAGTAAGGATCAGACAGGATTCTAGAGAATTACAAGGTAGCCAGGAAGGAGCTGAAGAATGGACTTAGGAGAGCTAAAAGGGGGCTTGAGGAAGCCTTGGCAAGTAGGATTAAGGAAAAACCCAAGGCATCCTATATGTAAGTGAAAAATAGGATGGCCAGAGTGAGGGTAGGATCAATCAGGGATAGAAAAGAAAATATGTGCCCAGAGTCAGAGGAGGTAGGGAGGTCCTTAATTAATACTTTGCTTCAGTGTTTTCCATTTAGAGGGAACTTGATGATTGTGAGAACAGTGTAAAATGGACTGATGTGCTTGAACATGTTGATCTTAAGAAAGAGGATGCGCTAGAACTTTTGAAAAACATTAGGATAGATAAGTCCCAGTGCAAGATAGGATATACCCCACGTTACTACAGGAAGTGAGGGAAGAGATGCTGTGCCCATGGAGATGATCTTTGCATCCTCAGGCCATGAGAGTAGTACCAGATGATTGGAGGGTAGAAAATGTTATTCCTTTCTTCAGGAAAGGGAGTAGGGATAACCTTGGGAATTGGATCTCATTAATGGAGAAGAATCCTAGAGACAGGATTTGGGAGTATTTGGAGATGCACAGTCTGATTAGGGTTAGTTGGCATGACTTTGTGAGGGGTATGTCATGCCTCATGAGCCTGATTGAATTCTTTGAGGATGTGACAAAGTACACTGATGAAGGTGGAGCAGTGGATGTGGTGTGTATGGATTTTAGTAGGCAATTGATAAGGTTCCCCATAGTGAGCTCATTCAGAAAGTCAGGAGGCATGAGGTCCGGGGGAACTTGTCAGTATGGATACAGAATTGGCTTGCCCATAAAAGACAGAAGGTGGTTGTAGACAGAGAGTCTTCTGCCTGGCGATCGGTACACTGTGGTGTTCTGTAGGGATCTATTCTGGAAACCACTGCTCTTTGTGAGTTTTATAGATGAATAAGTAAGTGAAAGGGTGGGTTAGTAAGTTTACAGACCATAAGAAATTTGATGGAATTGCAGATAGTGTGGGGGCAGCATCCTGATAAATCTCCTCCGTACCCTCTTTAAAGCTTCCATATCCTTACTATAATGAGATGCCCAGAAATGACCTCAATAGTCCTAGTATAATTTAACCAGAGTTTTATAGAGCTCCAAATTACTTCACGACTCTTAAACTTACTCCCCTAACTAATAAAGGCCGACACACCATACGCCTTCTTTACCATCCTAGCAACTTCTGCTGCAATGGTCAGGGATGTGGATCTCATGATCTCTCTGTTCTGCCACACTTCAAAGAATCCTGCCATTGACCTTGTACTCCACCCTCAAGTTCGATCTTCCAAAGTGTATCATCTCACACTTCACTGAATTGAACACCATCTGCCACTTCTCAGCCCAGTTCTGCATCTTATCAATATCCCACTGTAATAGACAACAACAATCGGGTAACATTGTTTTTGGGCAAATCCACATCTGATTTACGAAAATCAGGGAGGAGGAGAAGATGGCGGTGCGATGCAGCGCGCATGGCCTCTCCGGTGATGAATATCTGTAATCTGTCAAGTAGGAAGCCGTGCACAATTCTGATTTGATGGAGACAGACGCGAGAACACGGAGGAACATCTGGTGAAACTTCTGAAATGCCTGCTTCGCTGCCACTGCCACTGTGTGATCCAAAATCTCCGGAGGGGAAGGTCCCGAATCCTTGACTTTGCCTGTTGCTTGGCGGCCGGGTCCAGGCTCAAAGCGCTCGGCAGAGATGGTGCTCGGTGCTTGGTGTTGGAGGGCTGGTCAGAGGCTCGAAGTTTTCGGACGGACTGTGATCCGGTGCTTCCAGGATGCTGCAACGGCAAGTTTGCGGCGCTGGAAGCTCATGGCAGGGAGAGTTTTCTTCCTTCTACCATCTGCGTGAGATGATGGGGCTATCAGGACTTTGAGACATTTTTTTTTTACCGTGCCCATGGTCTGCTCTTATCAAATTGCGGTATTGCTTTGCACTGTTGTAACTATATGTTATAATTATGTGGTTTTTGTCAGTTTTAGTCTTGGTCTGTCTTGTGCTTCTGTGATATCATACCGGAGGAACATTGTATCATTTTTTAATGCATGCATTTCTAAATGACAATAAACGAGGACTGAGTGTCCTCATAATCTAATCTAAAAAAGTAAAGAATCAATGAGCAATGCAGCATGGATAGAGGCCCTTCAGCTCATGCCTAGCTAATTTCCTGTCTTTGGCCCATATTCCTCGAAGCCTCACACCTCCATCTACCTATCCGTGTGCTTCTTAAATGATATTATAGTACCTGTGTCAAGCACTTCTGGCAACGCGTTCTATATGCCCACCATTCTCTGCACGAGAGTGCTTACAGATCAGCTGCGCAGATTGCAAGACAAGTTTGTTCCAGTAAGATGTAAGGACAAGAATGGTAAGAGAGATGCTAAGTTGGTTAGTTGATGAGAGAGATATTTAGTCAAGAAGAAGGAAGTGTATGTCAGACTTAGGAAGCTGGAACTAAACAGGGTGTATGATGATTATCAAGGAGCAAAAGGGGAATTCAAGAAGGTACATAGGAGAACTAGAAGGGGTCATGTAAAATCCTTGTCAAGTAGGTTCAAAGTGAATCCTAAGTATTTACACATGCATCAAGAGCAACAGGATAACTATGGATAGAATAAGAATACTCAAGGAAAAAAGAGGGAACTTGGGCCTCGAGGCAGGGGATGTGGGTGAGGCTGTAAATGCGTAATTGTCCTGTGGGGGGTGTGGTTCTTTCTGATTGTTGAAAATCACTATGCTGTGATTGGTTAGTTTGGAAACTGCAGCTGCTTTTCCTATTGGTTTACCAGCTGAGTGTGTCCAGTTTCAAATATCCTGGGTCCATGAAGAGCAGGAGCTTTTTTCTCTCTTCCTTTGTTTAAGGCAAGCGGCGCACATAACATTTTTAACTAAGTATGAAATTTGCAGTTTCTGTAACTTGAGGAACAAGAATGTTTGGTTGAACTTTTCACTGTTTGTAAATAAATGTTTCATATTCTTATTTGTGGTCAGTGTTTTCTGCCTCACTTGCCAGACCGGCAACCTGATTCAACGTTTCATTTTGGTGCTGCAAGCAGGTTGTGGCTTTTTGAGCAGAAATCCATTTCCTTAAAAGGTTATTTAAAAGAGTGGACCCTCCATATGAAAGGAAGAGTCCCAGGGTGGACAGATAATAGTGAGGGCTTTGGAAGTCTCATTAACCTGCTGATAGGTTACAGGATGCTGGTCCAGTTGGTCAGACCAATTAGATTTCACTGGGGTGAAATGGAGCACCACATTGTTTCCATTGGGTTCTCCTTGGAGAAGGAATACCGGTGAGATATTTTCTGGCCATTTGCTGTGATTGTAACACATCAGTATAAAATGATAGTGAGTCTTAAGAATGAATTGAAAAATCTCAGTCAGCGCAGTATTATTCTGTGAGAATCACTATTGATGGCTCAGAGGTAGGGCTGCAAAGTTGGAGCTAAGAATATAGAGAAAGCTTGTCAGCTAATGAAGCTGCAGCACTTAGATGCTGTGTGCTGAGCTGGTTGGCAGCATGACTCTGTTAAGATTCAAGCCATGACAAGTTGATGATCCTGCTGTGGGGCTGGAGGATGAAAATGACCCCTTGGTTTAATCCTCAAAATAATTGCCCTCTCCCTGCGTATCCGAAACAGTGCAGACCAGGGTAGTGATCATGCATTCGCACACCCATCTTTGGGGGCATTGGCCCACGGCTTCTTCCTCTCAGGAGGGGGTGGAGATCAGGAATGTGTGGGGAATGGTGTAATGAACACCTCAGAGACAACAGAGCTCAGAGAATTTTCCATCAGGAATTAGCGAGTTTAAGGGATAGGTACCAGCAAAAGGCTGGGGAGTGTTTGGCAGAGTGGTTATTGAGGACATGTATGAGGGTGGTACCGGAGTGAGCCTGTCTAATAGAGGGGTGCTTTAGGAAGCCTATCATCGCAACATGTGATCAATAAAGCCCTGAGAATTGCTTCTCCTGAGCATGGTCCATCATTATGGGATCGGGTAACGGCAGCAGTTAAACTTGGGTATCCTACTCTTGCTGAATGGGATTTAAACCCCCAAGAGGAATGGAGCTCGATAGATTGGGGGGGGGGGGTGCTAAAATTCTATGCTAGTGGGCTCTTATCACAGAATTATACCACTATAGTGGTATCCCGCCAGAGAATGTTGAATTAACTTCCAGAATGATAGGGGATGTGGCTATAGCACAGCTTTTCCAAAAAAAGGGGTAGAGCTGTTGTAAATAGCACCAGCTGTTGTTCAAGTACAGTGATTCAATTATTACAAGGTTTAGAGTATGTACAAGAGGGTCCATGTATCTAGGTATGGAAGTTGGATAAGTACATGGGGAGTGGGGGATCCTGCATGTACCATAAGGAAATGTTTTAGTGTTGCTTAGTACTGGGGACACAGAGGAGCAGATAAATGGGGTTCCCAACCACACCCTCTATGCAATGTGGAGGATGTGGAGATCAGGTGAAACAAAGGGGGAAGGGTCATTCCTCAAGCCCTCTGCAGATAAGGGTTCCTTTTATCCCTGTCAGGTTCCTCGTATTTCATTTAGGATTCCCTATATCTCATGCCTGGAGGCATTAAAAATAGCTGTGCCTGACCTTCACCAGCAGTGGGGATGGGGGGGGGGGTGGAGTTGTTGGTTAGCACATACAGGCCCTGTTGTAGGGAGGTGTTTATTTGACCTGCATCTCTCTTCTTTGTAAATAGAGGGTGAATGATTTGAATGCGGAGGTATTGTGAGGTGTGGCCACGTGTGTCAGTTTGCTTTTGTGTATCTATGTGAATGTGTTGGGCTCCACCAAAGTTTTGAAGATGAGGAGCACAGCCTGGGCTTTCTGTTTTGTGCTCTAATCTACTACTTTATTTCTTGTGTTTTAGTCTGTAACTTTGTTTCTTGTTAATCTGTTATGGGTTCATTGTGTCTTAATCTGTTACTTTGCTACATGTTTACCCATGCAATTAGTTTTAGAGATATATCATTTCATACTGACCATATGGAATTTGAGTTGATGGGCTGGAAATTTGGGAAACTTAATTCTGGATATGAGATGCCCACATTTCAGTGGGAGCAATTCCAGTAGTTCTGTTGCATTTCTATTTTCTAAGTGACTAGTCGGAAGCAAGTGCATTTGTATCTCCCTGCATTGCAGATTAGCAAAGTGGTAGGAGATCCAGAGCTACATTCTTAGGGATGATGTTTGAATTTTCATACTGGATCAATGAATCAGATTGCTGAATTTGTGTGAGACTCCTGACCACACTGCAGAAGGGATGCCACTGATACTGATCCCTTTGTCAAGAAATGATTGTTGGGGGAAATTATCTGGCTTTTCAGGTTTCAGCATCGTGTTTTAGGGAAGCGGGTCAGAGTAGTCTATTCCAGCCATTCTTAACCCAGAATATGGTAACAGCCTTAATAGCTCTGGTGTAGTAAGTGCTTTAAGGTCTGGTATTGCCCTACATACCATTTATTTAAGTGGAATGTCCAGACTCTTAAAGTGATTTCCCCACCTGACAGAGTGTTGGTGTAGGTGGTATGTTGAGTACAGGTACTAGGTGCAGGTGGATGGTAAGTGTGAGCAGGAACAGTATCCTGGGATAGCTGTGTCTATGCCAAATGGTGTTGAGAAGGTGGACACTGTTGGATGATAAATGGCACAAAGTGGATGTGCAGTTCCTCGACCTACCCGTGGCTCCCACAGGATGGTATGGTTGATATGTGGTGCTACCCATTCCCCTGAATGAGCACCTTGGTAAGAGGGCTATTACAAAGGAAGGAAGATTTTAAATGATAGCCTTTTTCAGCGTGGAATGGCCAGATTGTCCTGGGAACTGATTTTGATGATCTTAGATCACCAGCTCACAAAGGAAGGTGGCACCTGTACTGTTATTGGTCAAGAATGCAGCACCTGTATTCCTTGGGTTGGAGAACATCACTCACCTGGTTGATCACATCTGAGAGTCAGTGCATAAGATTAAATGAGGGACCAGATCATTAGCTATTACACTCTGGGGTGGGGCTGGTGACCTCTTGGGGCACAAGGAGGCTGGTGGACTACTGTTGAATACTGGGAGAGAACTATTGGGTTTAGAGTTCTGGGTATTGTATTTGTATTTTACATGTAGTTTAGCTGAGAATTCACAAGAGTTGTATTAATCTGAGGGTTAGATCATTATATTTGTAACTTTTGAGGGATGGCATGTCCTGTAGAGGGGGTGGCTTATTCTGATTGTTGAAAGTCACTTTATCATGATTAGTTAATTTAGAAACTGCAGCTACTTTTCCCATTGGTTAGCCACCTGGTGTCCAGTTTCAAATATCCTGGGTATATAGACAGCACATGTAAGGGGGGGTTCTTTCTCTCTTCCTTTGTTTAAGGCAAATGGTGCACATAACTATTGGGAACGTATGCTCTGCATGCACTTTTAACTAAGTATGTCTGTTGAATGTATGTTTCAACATTCAACTTTGTGGTTTCTGTAACTTGGGGAACATGAATGTTTGGTTGAACTTTTACTGTTTGTAAATAAATGGTTAATATCCTTATTCACAGCCAGTGTACTCTGTCTCACTCGCCAGACCCTTGAACCTGTTACAGTACTTCATATTGGTATTTATTGATAATGAGATCAAAGTGCAACATGTTAAAATGCTAAGGCATTTCAAGATTAGGAAGGGATAATGAGTGCTAGGTCTCTTGAAAAACATTAAGGTGGATAAGTGCCCAGGGCCCTAATGATATATAACCCAGGATGTTGACAGGTATGAGAACTTTGACCAGCATCTTTATTTCTTCACTTGTAAAAGGACTGATGGGCAGCTAATGATTTTCCTTTGTTCAAGAAGGGAAACAGAGATAATCCTGGAAATTATAGATTAGTGAATCTCATGTCAGTAGTTGGGAAACTAATGGAGAAGATTCTTAGGGACAGGATTGATCAGCATTTGGAGAAGCACAGTCTAATTAGAGACAATCAGCATGGTGTATGCAGGGCAGGCAGGTTATGAGTTTTTTGAGGAGGTGGTAAAAGTGATTAATGATGGTAGAGCAGTGGATGTTGTATACATGTATTTTAGTGAGGCGTTCAACAATGTCAAACATAGTAGGGTCATCCAGAAAATTAAGATTCATGGTGACTTGGATGAGTTGCTTGCCAAAAAGTGAGGGTAGTTGTGAGTAGACTTTATTCAGACAGAAGTCTGTGACTAGTGGTGTTTCACAGGGATCTGTCCAGGGATCTCTGTTATTTGTTATACATATATATAATTGATCTGGATGAAAATAAGGTAGGATGGGTGAGTACATTTGTAGACAACATAAATATTGGTGATGTTCTGGATTGCATGGAAGGTTGCCAAACAATACAGAGAGATATAAATCAGTTGCAGAAGTAGGTGCAAACGTGACAGTTGGAGTTTAATCTGGACAAGAGTGAGATGCTGCATTTGGATGATCCAACATAAAGGGAGGATGTACAGTTAACAGCAAGATCCTTCACAGTGTTGATGAACAAAGGGATCTTAGGGTCCAGGTACATGCTTTTCTAAAAGTAGCTGCTCTGGTTGATGCAATGGTAAAGAAGACATATGGCATAATTTTCTTCATTAGTTGAGGCACTGAGTTGCAAGATTAAGGAAGTTATATAATGTCTTTATAAAAGTCTGCTTATGCCACTTTTAGAGTATTGCATTCAATTGCACCTCATTACTGGCAGAATGTGAAGGTTTGGAAGAAGGTGCAGGGGTTTACCAGGATTCTGCCTGGTTTAGCGAATGTGTGCTATGAGGAGAGATTGCACAATCTGGGTCTGTGTTCTCTAGAACGGCAGAAGCTGAGGTGTGATTTGATAGAGGCATAGATGGAGCAGACAGACCATATCTTTTTTCCAGAATTTATGTGTCTAGTACCAAAAGGCCTCTCTTTATGGCAAAAAGAGGGAAGTACAAAGGAAATCTGAAAAGTTTTTTTCCTGAGTGGTGGGAGACTGGAATATATCTACCGGGGTAATGGTAGAAGCAGATACCTTGGGAGCATCTAAGAAATTCTTAGATAGGTACATCAGTATGCAGAAGAAAGGAATATGGTTAGCACCCATGGAAGATTGATTGATTAATTATGAGTCATTGAATTATTTCAGTGCAATGTCATGTGCCCAAAGTATTGTACTGTAGTGTTGTATGTTCATCTGTCAATGGATGTGGGTAAATGAGAGTGAACTCTGTTTTCAAACTTTCTTTTAAATGATGTTTGTGAACAGAATGAAAATATGAGACCAATTGAGAAGGCTTGCCAACCATTCAAAGGATTCTGTAATAACCAATAAACAATTAACCATAATGCTTTTAGTACATGAAAGGAAACCCAAAGAATCTGCATTAACATTACCCAAGGGTAGGATCAAACTCCAGCTGCTGAAGCAGAATAATGACCAACATTTTTGCAGAATTGGGTAGTCAAATTATCACCAATGTGCTGTTAATTCTATGAGTGTCGTTTTGAGATGAAAAATTATGAATTTCTTCAAATGCCTATAGACTTTATTTGAAAGCTAGTAATAGTGGAGGACAAAAGTAGCAAAACAGTAAGCGCTGCTGACTCGTAGCTTCAACTACCTGGATCAGACTCCACCCAAGTTCCAAAGACTGTAAGTTACCCCTCAGCATAGTCAAGTAGCTAGAAGTATGAAAGGAGAGTTAATGTATGTATGATAGGCAATGAGTTGTCAGGTTACAGGCAAATAAGAGAGGAGTTAGGGATTGATACGACCATCATATAATCAAAGCAACTGCTTTCCCTTTTGGATATACAAGGACTGCAGGTGCTGGAATCTGGAGCAAAATTCAGTAAACTGCAGGAACTCAGCATTTAGCACACATGCTGAGTTCCTCCAGCTTTTCATGCATTACTTTGCCTACATTCATCTATTTTATTTTGCCAACCAATAGAACATAGAACATAAAGTATTACAGCACAAGATCAGACCCTTCATCCCACAATATTCTGCCAAACTAATTAAATGCCCAACTAAACTAATGTCTTCTGCCTACATAATGCCCACATCCTTCCATTTTCTGTACATTCATGTGCTTATCTAAGAGACTTTTGAATACCCTTACTGTATTTGCCTTCATCACCACTCAGGCATCCACCACTCACAGTTTAAAAAAATGTGTGCCCCACGAATCTTTCAACTTATCCCATTTCACCTCAAATGCATGCCCTCTAGTACTAGGCATTTCAACCCTGGGTAACTCCCATCCATCTCTGCCTCTCATAATCTTATAAACCTCTATCAGATCTTCCCTCTGCCTTTGCTGTTCCAGTGAAAACAGCCCCATTTATCTAGCCTCTCCTTATAGCACAAGACCTCTAATCCAGGCATCATCATTGTAAACCTCTTCTACACCCCCCTCAAGCCTGAACAGCCGTCCTATAATGGGTGTTCATAATTTAATACAATACTTTAAAAATGGGCCTAGCTAGAGTTTGATAAAGCTGTAGCATAACTTCTTGATTCCTGAAATCATTTGCTGGACTAATAAATACAAGAATGCCATCTGCCTTGTATGCCACCCTATCGATGCTGTTAGGGGTCTTTCCATTAATCATAAGGTCTAGGAGCAGGACTGGGCCATTCAGCCTGCGGTGTCTGCTCTGCCAAGCCATCTTGGATGCTTTATTATCCCTCTCAACCCCATTCTCCTTTCTTCTCCCTGTAAGCTTTGACACTGATTATTCAAGAACCTATCAACCTCTGCTTTAAATATACCCATTGACTTGGACTGCATGGCTGTCTGTGACAGAGAATTCCACAGATTCACCAGTCTCTGGCTAAAGAAATTTTTCCTCATCTCTGTTCTAAATGGACATCTCTCAATTCTGAGGCTGTGCCCTCTGATCCTACACGGGCCCACTATAGGAAACACATCCTCCACATCCACTGTCTATACCCTTCAATATTCGATGGGTTTCAATAAGGTACCCCTCATTCTTCTAAACTCCAGTGAGTACAGGCCCAGAGCCGTCAAACGTTCCTCATATGTTAACCCTTTCATTCCTGGGATCATTCTCGTGAATCTCCTCTGCACCCTCTCCAATGCCAGTACATAATTTCTTACTAACTCTTCCTTCAGTTTGTCCTGACGAAGGGTCTCGGTTTGAAATGTCGACTGTACCTCTTCCTAGAGATGCTGCCTGGCCTGCTGCGTTCACCAGCAACTTTGATGTGTGTTACATAATTCCTTAGATAAGAGGCCCAAAACTGTTCACAATACTCGAAAGCCTCAGCGTTACATCCTTGCTTTTCTATTATAGTCCTCTCAAAATTAATACTAATATTGCATTTGCCTTCCTCAGTACCGACTCAACCTGCAAGTTAATCTTTAGGCAATCCTGCCTGAGGGCTCCCAAGTCCCTCTGCACCTCTGTTTGAATTTCTCCCCATTTGCAAAATAATCCATGCCTTTATTCCTATGGCTAAAGTTCTTGAGCATGCATTTCCCTATATTATATTCCATCTCTCACTTCTTTATCCATTCCCCTAATATGTCTGTCATTCTGCAGACATCTGCTTTCTCAACACTATCTGCCATTCCACCTGTCTTCATATCATCTGCAAACTTGCCCAGAAAGCCATCAGTTCCAGTATACAAATCATTGACATACAAAGTGAAAAGAAGCAGTCCCACTGCTGACCCCTGCAGAGCAACACTTGTCACCAGCAGCCAGCCAGAAAAGGTCCTCTTTATTCCCACTCTTTGTCTCCTGCCAGTCAGCAGTCTTCTATCTATTCTAGTACCTCTCCCACAGTACCTTATTACTTACTGCCCGTTGCACCACTGGAATTTAGGGCAGCAATGAAAGTCCTCCATCCCTGGCAGTGTTCAGAGCTTCCTTCATTGTGTCAGTAGCTTCTTCTTGGTTTTCACTACTGAGTCACTACACAGAGACTCAAGGATGCCGTCATACTCAGATGTAGAAGGATTTTCATTGCTGTTTCTGTAACAACTTTCTTTTACCAGTCAGAGTCGTTAGCCCTGAGCTGAACCACTGAACCTGGAGGACCAGTGGACCACTCTTAGTCTGGCCTCTACCCTTTGACCTGTTTGACATGGGTAACCCTACTGAGAGCTAAAGCATAAAGCAATGACTCCAGCCAACATAGCTGCCTAGATCATTGAGGCATGCAAGGTTCCAAAGCATGACAAGTTTGTGGTCCTCATAATACCATGGGTTCCTTATTTGTTAAGCAGCCTCATGTGTGGCGCCTTGTCAAAGGCCTTCTGAAAATCCAAACAAACAACATCCACTGACTCTCCTTTGTCTATCCTGCCTGTTATTTCCTCAAAGAATTCCAACAGATTTGTCAGGCAAGATTTCCCCTTTAGAAAACCATGCTTATTTTATCATGTGGCTCCAAGTACCCCAAAACCTCAGCCTTAATAATATTGAAACCCCGCTGGTTTCCTTGGCTGTGTAAGTCCAGGGAAGGCACACTCCGATCCCACCAAACCTGTGAGCTTGGGACTGCTCTCCCACCCCAAACCCTGGTGTGTGTGGATGCTGTGTAACTTGCTACCCTGTAACAGCTCCATGCCAAGAAACAACAGACAGAACACTGCATACAATTAAAGGAATTACAGTATATTTATCAATCTTAACTAAAGGGTTAGTAAAGGAAAGAAAGAAAAACGTGGAGCTTTTGGAAAGCATCAGGTTGGATGAGTCACCAGGACCAGACGAGATATACCCCAGGCTACTTTGAGAGGCGAGGGAGGAGATTGCTGAGCCACTAGCAATGATCTTTGCATCATCAATGGGGATGGGAGAAGTTCCAGAGGATTGGAGGGTTGCAGATGTTGTTCCCTTATTCAAGAAAGGGAGTAAAGATAGCCCAGGAAATTATAGACGAGTGAGTCTTACTTCAGTGGTTGATAAGTTGATGGAGAAGATCCTGAGAGGCAGGATTTGTGAACATTTGGAGAGGCATAATATGATTAGGAATAGTCAGCTTGGCTTTGTCAAAGGCAGGTCATGCCTTATGAGCCTGACTGAATTTTTTGAGGATGTGACTAAACACATTCATGAAGGTAGAGCAGCAGATGTAGTGTATATGGATTTCAGCAAGGCATTTGATAAGGTACCCCATGCAAGGCTTATTGAGAAAGTAAGGAGGCATAGATTCCAAGGGGACATTGCTTTGTGGATCCAGAATTGGCTTGCCCACAGAAGACAAGGAGTGGTTGTAGACGGGTCATATTCTGCATGGAGGTCATGACCAGTGGTGTGCCTCAGGGATCTGTTCTGGGACCCCTTCTCTTTGTGATGTTTATAAATGACCTGGATGAGGAAGCGGAGGGATGGGTTAGTAAATTTGCTGATGACTCAAAGCTCAGGGGTGTTGTGGGTGGTGGGCTGTCAGAGGTTACAGCAGGACATTGATAGGATGCAAAACTGGATTGAGAAGTGGCAGATGGGGTTCAACCCAGGTAAATGTGAGGTAAGTCATTTTGGTAGATCAAATATGATGGCAGAATATAATATTAATGGTAAGACTCTTGGCAGTGTGGAGGATCAGAGGGATCTTGGGGTCCGAGTCCATAGGATACTTAAAGCCGCTGCGCAGGTTGACTGTGTGGATAAGAAGACATACGGCGTATTGGCCTTCATCTGCCGTGGGATTGAGTCCAAGCGCCGAGAGGTAATGTTGCAGCTATATAGGACCCTGTTCAGACCCCACTTGGAGTACTGTGCTCAGTTCTGGTTGCCTTACTACAGGAAGGATGTGGAAACTATAGAAAGGGTGCAGAGGAGATTTACAAGGATGTTGCCTGGATTGGGGAGCATGCCTTATGAGATTAGGTTGAGTGAACTCGGCCTTTTCTCCTTGGAGTGACAGAGGACAAGGGGTGACCTGATAGAGGTGTATAAGATGATGAGAGGCATTGATCGTGTGGATAGTCAGAGGCTCTTTCCCAAGGCTGAAATGGCTAACATGAGAGGGCACAGTTTTAAGGTGCTTGAAAGTAGGTAAAGAGAAGATGTCAGGGCTAAGTTTTTTACACAGAGAGTGGTGAGTGCGTGGAATGGGCTGCTTGCGACAGTGGTAGAGGCTATACAATGGGGTCTTTTAAGAGACTCCTGGACAGGTATATGGAGCTTACAAAAACAGAGGGCTATGGGTAACCCTAGGTAATTTCTAAAGTAAGTACATGTTCAGCACAGCATTGTGGGCCAAAGGGCCTGTATTGTGCGGTAGGTTTTCTGTGTTCCTAAAAAGGGCTCATTATAATTAAACAGTCAGATGTGTACCAGTTGGAGCTCATTTCACCGATCCTCAATTGATCTCGCCGCCTGGCTCTGTCGAGTCATGATCTGCCCACCAGACCGTGTCTTACAACCGGGTCTCTCCAGTATCTTCTCTCTTCTTCTTCAGCTGAACAAAAATGACCTAATTCACACTGCAAAGCATCCATTATCTCGAACCATAACCCAAACCTTCTCCTACAGAAAGACCATTATGTTAGCAGTGAAACCTCCCCCAGAGTGTTACACACTCCCCTCCCACCACCACCAAAATTAGTCATGTCCTCATGATGTTGAGATTATTCGTCACCCCGTCATACAAAGCAGAAAGTCCAACCAAGGTATTAATGGCAGTGACATAGCTCACCAAGGGGATAGGTGCCACACTCTCTTCCCCAGGTGTGAATTAGGCCAGTCTGTCTGGAGGCCTCCTGACTCTTTGAAACCTCCTTATCCCTCATCTTCTTCAGCTTCAGACACTCCCTGTGCCCTTTCCTGTCTACCTGGGGGAGGCTCCTGCCTGTCCATTACTTGTGCCTCCCAACAACTCAGAGCCCCTCGTCACTTGGCTGGGCTCACCCTCATGCCCAATTACTTTAGAGGCCAGCTTCCCATTGTTTTCTAACCACAAACGTGCCTGTCCACCACTAGTTCCCTTTATTTCACCCACCACAATGTGAGAAGGGTTGGGAATCTCTTCATCAGTTATTGGGGAGTTTGCGAAGGGCAGCAGAAACCACACCCCCATTTCCTCATCCTCCGAGTCTGTATCATATTCAGCGATGGGCTCTAGTCTAACCCTTCTCCTGCTGGTCCTTCAGTTCCTCCATATCGCTGTAGAATCCTCTTACTAGGTGTGGGGTCCAGGTCAGACTCTGGGTCAACATGTACCTCTTGTCCCAAAGGTAGAAGGCGTTTCCGATGGAGAATCTTGACAGGCCCATTCCCATCCTCTGGTTAAACCCAAAAAACTGGTCCATTTGAATCTGACTCTCCACTACATAGGCTGAAACGCCCAGCAGTCAGCCAGCTTGTACTTCCCAGGTAGCCCCAAATTCCTTATGAGGATTCAATCCCCAGTAATTAGTTGGGAGAACCTAACGTTTGGTCATACCTCCTCTTATTTCCTTGATTCTGCATGGTAGCCAAGACCTCAACTAGTTCATAAGCCTTTTTCAGCTTTCTTCTTATACCAGACACATAGTTCAGATATTCTTCTGTTGTAGATCTTCCCCGCTAGTCCTAAAACAGAGCTCAATGTGTAATATTACTTCGTGCCCAAACACCAGATAATACGCGAGTACCTGGTAGCTTCATTCTGTGTACAGTTACAGCAGTGGACCAGATGTCCAATATGTTGACTCCATTTGTTCTTTTTACTGATCTCCAAAGTTTCGAGCATGTCTAGCAAGGTCCAATTGAACCTCTCAGGCTGGGGATTACCCTGTGGGTGATAAGGTATATCCTCAACTTCTCAACTCCAAGCCTGCTCATTAACTCATGTATGAGCCTACTCTCGAAATCCCATCCCGGATCGCTATGTTTGTCTGGGGAGGCTATAATAAACAAAATACTTCTCCATAACTCTTTGGCCATGGTAGATGCCCTCTGATCCTTGGTAGGGAAAGCTTGCACATATCTGGTTTAGTGGTCCATAATAACCAAGGCATTTGCCATGTTGCTGCCATCATGTTCTATTGATAGGAAATCCATACACATCAGATCAAGTGGCCGCGTACGCTGCAAGTGGGAGTGGCCCTCATAGGCAGCACCTTCCTCCATATACATCAAACACACGACTTACAGTACTGTTCAACCTCCAGCTTCATTCAGGGCCAGTAGAACCAATATCTGACCAATCCATATGTCTTGTCAACCTCCAAATGGCCGGAATCATCATGAAGTGACTTCAACACAATCCTCCGATACTTCTCAGGCAGAACCAGCTGGGAATGCTGAGGCCAGTCTGGGGGCAATGTAACCGGTACAGAATCTGGTTCCTAAGCTCCAATCTGGGTTATTCTCTCAGTAGTAGAGACACCACAGAGTATTTCAAACAACTGGAATTCTGCAGATGCTGGAAATTCAAGCAACCCACATAAAAGTTGCTGGTGAACGCAGCAGGCCAGGCAGCATCTCTAGGAAGAGGTGCAGTCGACGTTTCAGGCCGAGACCCTTCGTCAGAACTAACTGAAGGAAGAGTGAGTAAGGGATTTGAAAGTTGGAGGGGGAGGGGGAGATCCAAAATGATAGGAGAAGACAGGAGGGGGAGGGATGGAGCCAAGAGCTGGACAGGTGATAGGCAAAAGGGATACGAGAGGATCATGGGACAGGAGGTCCAGGAAGAAAGACAGGGGGGGGGGGAACCCAGAGGATGGGCAAGAAGAAAGACGGGGGGGGGGAACCCAGAGGATGGGCAAGGGGTATATTCAGAGGGACAGAGAGAGAAAAAAGAGAGTGAGAGAAAGAATGTGTGTATAAAAATAAGTAACAGATGGGGTACGAGGGGGAGGTGGGGCCTTAGCGGAAGTTAGAGAAGTCAATGTTCATGCCATCAGGTTGGAGGCTACCCAAACGGAATGTGGCCTTCTATATATTGGCGAGACCCGACGCAGACTGGGAGACCGCTTTGCTGAACATCTACGCTCTGTCCGCCAGAGAAAGCAAGATCTCCCAGTGGCCACACATTTTAATTCCACATCCCATTCCCATTCTGACATGTCTATCCACGGCCTCCTCTACTGTAAAGATGAAGCCACACTCAGGTTGGAGGAACAACACCTTATATTCCGTCTGGGTAGCCTCCAACCTGATGGCATGAACATCGACTTCTCTAACTTCCGCTAATGCCCCACCTCCCCCTCGTACCCTATCTGTTACTTATTTTTATGCACACATTCTTTCTCTCACTCTCCTTTTTCTCCCTCTGTCCCTCTGAATATACCCCTTGCCCATCCTCTGGGTCCCCCCTCCCCCTTGTCTTTCTTCCTGGACCTCCTGTCCCATGATCCTCTTGTATCCCCTTTTGCCAATCACCTGTCCAGCTCTTGGCTCCATCCCTCCCCCTCCTGTCTTCTCCTATCATTTTGGATCTCCCCCTCCCCCTCCAACTTTCAAATCTCTTACTCATTCTTCCTTCAGTTAGTCCTGACGAAGGGTCTCGGCCTGAAACGTCGACTGTACCTCTTCCTAGAGATGCTGCCTGGCCTGCTGCGTTCACCAGCAACTTTTATGTGTGTTGACAGAGTATTTCATCTCGTCTGCTTGGGCCATGTCCCCTTTCGCAACCGCTGACTATTTTGACAATGCATCAGCATCAATATTCAGGAATAGCCTTCAGGAATAGGGTTTTTTTGCTTTAGGGTGTTCCTTGATACATTGCTGGGAGTGTGTTCCCCCCGAGACACTGGCTCTTCCCTCACTGGGTCTCCAGTTAGCTACCCAAGGGCTCACTCTCCGAGGGTTTTCCCATCCTTCATACTCACGGCTGATGTGTCGCCCTTCACCACAGTTATAACAGACAATACGAGTCGCTCTCCTTCTCACGGGACCCCGTTCACAAGCAGCCCTCAGCTTAGTCCATTCCATCAGGGGGTCTGAGTCCCTGTTGGCTTTATTATGCGGGGTGGCCGCACCCACCAATAACAACCAGGACATCTCAGTCCTAAATTCTGCCATAAACTCTTTACCACTGCCCAGGGTGAGCTATCAGTGATCACTTCAGCCAAGGGGACCACTACCGAGGACTATACCCTGTTGACGGAGGCTTCCCTCAGCTTCGTCGCATGCTCCTCCTCTCTTACTTCTCTGATCAGCTCAACAAACATGGGAGGGGGGTGCATCCTAAGAGACGTTCGGAGACCCCAAGCAATCAAGTCCGGTGGCTGGGTGCCTTTCACCACTTGGTCCATTCTTAACTGATTCACCTCAGCCAATTGAATGCCCTCCCCCAACGCCCCAAGCAACTCAGCTGCCTCTCTTGCCAAAAAATGTAGGCGGAAAGTTTCTCCCCCTTCCCCTGAAACATGTTCTGGAATCATAAGCTCCACTGAACTTCCACTCATGCCAAAAACATTTTCTAGTGCCTATATGTAGCCCACAGAATTTCTAAAGGGGTTCTGTGTCTTTAAGGATCTCAATACATCAGCAGCCAACCCCCTCAAACTCTCCACCATTCGCTGTCTTTTTACGTCATCAGAATACTGCCACTCATCCAGCAACTGAGGGGTCTGCTCTGCCCAGGTCTCAAACTCCTCTTCCCCTTCATTCCTGAGAACATTCTCAGCTTACAACAACTAGGACCCTCTGCCTGTGCACTGGCCCATTTATTCACCAGAGTGGTAAGGGCTGATACCAACTCAGAATGCTCACCCCTCGCTGGAGGACTCATTACACCTCCCAAATCAGACCACTCCTTCCCCTCGCTCTGCAGGAACGAGAGCACGTTGTCTTTAAAGTCTTCGCCCCCAGCTACGGGAAACTTGGCTTCCAATTCTGCACACTCGCCTACACTGCCCTTCTCCCAGAAAGTATAGACAGCCCTTAGTAATAACAGTAGCACTGTTTCTGCCCCCGACACTCTCAAATTTCAGTATCCTGCTAGTGTCTTCCACAGTAAAGACTGATGCAAAATACTTATTAACTCTGTCCACCATTTCTTTCTTTCCCATTACTACCCCTTCAGCATCATATTCCAGCAGTCTGATATTCCTCTTGTCTTTCTTGTACTCCATTTATATCTGAAAAAAACCTTTCATTTCCTCTTTTATATTATTGGTTAGCTTACATTCATATTTAATCTTGTCCTTCTTCATGGCTTTTTTTAGTTGCCATCTGTTGGCTTTTAAAAGCTTCCCAATCCTCTAACTTTCCACTAATTAACAGTGTCCTGTTTCTTTAGATTTTATCTCCTAAGGTGCAACATTTCACACGTAGCCAGGTTAAACTCTATTGGCCATCGTTCTGCCTATATCCACAATTAATCTATATCTTGCTGTATTCTTTGCCAGTCTTCTACACTATCCACAACACCAATCTTTGTATCATGTGTAAAAGTGCAAACCCACCAATCTATATTTCCATCCAGATCAATTATGTACAAAACAAGCAGCAGGGGTCCTAGTACAGATTCCTGCAGTACATGACTAGTCACAGACCTTCTGCCATTGTCTATGGGCAAGCCAATTCTCAATCCAAACAGCCAATTCACGGTGGATTGCATGTATCTTAATCATTTGGATAAACCTCAAGTGGGACACCTTGGCAAACACCATGTAGCCAACATCCGCAGCACTATTTTCATCAATTGCTTTTATTACCTCCGCAAAAACTCAATTAAGTTACTAAAACACAAATTGCCCTGAATAAGTTATGTTGGTCAAGCCTAATTAGGCCATATTTTTTCCTAATTGTTGATAAATGCTTTCTCTAAGAATCTTCTCTTGTGTCTTTCCTACCACTGATGTGAGACTCGCCAGTCTACATTTTCAATGGTTATTATTTTCCTTCTTGAATAATGGAACAACATTAAATACCTGCAGGTCCTCTGTGCTTTGCTTGTGGATAGAGAGGACACAAAGATAATAACCTGAGGATTTATCCACCTTAATATTCTTTAAGAGACACCAGACAAGCTCCTATTTTATCTCAAAATGCCCCAACAAATGAGCACGCTCCATATTGATCGCCCTATCCTCTATGTCCTTCTGTTTGGTAGCTGTGTACATACGTCTATTGATGCTTCTGGACACATCTTCAGTGATGTTCCTGGAATCATCGGGTGTTTCGGGTCTTTCAACATCATACAACCTCCTCCAGGTGACCCAGCCGGGGCTGATCAGACCCCAGCTTGTGTCCAGATGGCTAGCTACTTATGACTCCGTGCCTCCCCTCTTTTGAGCCACAGCCATCTTGAGACCCTCTCTGCCGCATCGGTGGTACTGCGGTTGGCTCTCCTCTTCCTCTCTCCCTCGATGCCCAAAATGCTGAAGGCTCTAACTAAAGAACAGGCTACAAATCCCCTACAACCAACCTCCACTGGGAGACACCTCGCTCCCCATCCAGCCTGCTGACAGTTGCTGACCAGTCCTGCGTACTTGGAGAGCTTCCTTTCAAAGGCAATACTGATGCAAAGTACTCATTTAGGACCTCACCTACTTACTGCACCTCCAAGCACATGTTCCTTCCTTTATAATTAAGTGATCCTATCTGTTTCCTAGTGACCTTTTATTCCTGATGTATGTAAAGTATTCCTTTGGACTTTTCATTGACCTTTTATTCCTGATGTATGTAAAGTATTCCTTTGGACTTTTCATTGGCCCTCCTGACTTTCCCAATTCCCTTCTTGAGTTTTTGTCTGGCTTCTTTATAGTCTTGAAGGGATCTGTTTGATCCTATTCTAGATCCAGATCTGTCTAACTCCAAGTCCAGCCTCTGCTCATACATCTGTGGGAATTATCTATGGCTTAATTATCTGTGGAAAGCAAAATAGTTTGACTCAACAACAATGAAATGGCATAAATCAAGTGCTGGAAGGTGGGACAATGTTGGATCAATCTATCATTCTGATAAAGTGTTTTTGACTGAAACAATAAGTTTATTCCTTTCTCCAGTAATGCAATCTCATCAGCTGAGTCATCCCCAGCATTTTCTGTTTTCATTATTAATTTAGTGTATGATTTTGGAGCTCACTTGAAAACTTTTATTCATCTTGCACATGTAAGGAAATGAGCAAAGAAAATCTGTCTTTACTTAAATATTGCACTGTGAATTCATACTTGACTATTTTATTTTCCATTCTGAATTTTACAATTGCCAGAAATTCCAACGTTTTTGTTGTATTCAGTTTATTCATAATTATAAGATACATAAATATGAAATGACAGCTACAAGAAAAAAGCATTCTTTGAAAATCTTTCTGATTTTAGATAGGAGATCCATATAGAAACATAGAAAATAGGTGCAGGAGTAGGCCATTCAGCCCTTCGAGCCTGCACCGCCATTTATTATGATCATGGCTGATCATCCAACTCAGAACCCCGCCCCAGCCTTCCCTCCATACCCCCTGACCCCCGTAGCCACAAGGGCCATATCTAACTCCCTCTTAAATATAGCCAATGAACTGGCCTCAACTGTTTCCTGTGGCAGAGAATTCCACAGATTCACCACTCTCTATGTGAAGAAGTTTTTCCTAATCTCGGTCCTAAAAGGCTTCCCCTCTATCCTCAAACTGTGACCCCTCGTTCTGGACTTCCCCAACATCGGGAACAATCTTCCTGCATCTAGCCTGTCCAATCCATTTAGGATCTTATACGTTTCAATCAGATCCCCCCTCAATCTTCTAAATTCCAACGAGTACAAGCCCAGTTCATCCAGTCTTTCTTCATATGAAAGTCCTGCCATCCCAGGAATCAATCTGGTGAACCTTCTTTGTACTCCCTCTATGGCAAGGATGTCTTTCCTCAGATTAGGAGACCAAAACTGCACACAATACTCCAGGTGTGGTCTCACCAAGGCCTTGTACAACTGCAGTAGTACCTCCCTGCTCCTGTACTCGAATCCTCTTGCTATAAATGCCAGCATACCATTCGCCTTTTTCACCGCCTGCTGTACCTGCATGCCCACTTTCAATGACTGGTGTATAATGACACCCAGGTCTCGTTGCACCTCCCCTTTTCCTAATCGGCCACCATTCAGATAATAATTTGTTTTCCTATTTTTGCCACCAAAGTGGATAACTTCACATTTATCCACATTAAATTGCATCTGCCATGAATTTGCCCACTCACCCAACCTATCCAAGTCACCCTGCATCCTCTTAGCATCCTCCTCACAGCTAACACTGCCACCCAGCTTCGTGTCATCCGCAAACTTGGAGATGCTGCATTTAATTCCTTCATCCAAGTCATTAATATATATTGTAAACAATTGGGGTCCCAGCACTGAGCCTTGCGGTACCCCACTAGTCACCGCCTGCCATTCTGAAAAGGTCCCGTTTATTCCCACTCTTTGCTTCCTGTCTGCTAACCAACTCTCCACCCACACCAATACCTTACCCCCAATACCGTGTGCTTTAAGTTTGCACACTAATCTCCTGTGTGGGACCTTGTCAAAAGCCTTCTGAAAATCCAAATATACCACATCCACTGGTTCTCCCCTATCCACTTTACTAGTTACAGCCTCAAAAAATTCTATGAGATTCGTCAGACATGATTTTCCTTTCACAAATCCATGCTGACTTTGTCCGATCATTTCACCGCTTTCCAAATGTGCTGTTATCACATCCTTGATAACTGACTCCAGCAGTTTCCCCACCACCGACGTTAGGCTAACCGGTCTATAATTCCCCGGTTTCTCTCTCCCTCCTTTTTTAAAAAGTGGAGTTACATTAGCCACCCTCCAATCCTCAGGAACTAGTCCAGAATCTAACGAGTTTTGAAAAATTATCACTAATGCATCCACTATTTCTTGGGCTACTTCCTTAAGCACCCTGGGATGCAGACCATCTGGCCCTGGGGATTTATCTGCCTTCAATTTACCTAACACCACTTCCCTACTAACATGTATTTCGCTCAGTTCCTCCATCTCACTGGACCCTCTGTCCCCTACTATTTCTGGAAGATTATTTATGTCCTCCTTTGTGAAGACAGAACCAAAGTAATTATTCAATTGGTCTGCCATGTCCTTGCTCCCCATAATCAATTCACCTGTTTCTGTCTGCAGGGGACCTACATTTGTCTTTACCAGTCTTTTCCTTTTTACATATCTATAAAAGCTTTTACAGTCTGTTTTTATGTTTCCTGCCAGTTTTCTCTCATAATCTTTTTTCCCCTTCCTAATTAAGCCCTTTGTCCTCCTCTGCTGAACTCTGAATTTCTCCCAGTTCTCATGTTTCACTGTCTGCACAGATTATGGGGCCTTTCTTCCTCCAGAGCTATCAGATGTTCGTTACAATTAAACAGTCAAATGGGCACCAGTTGGAGCTCAATTCACCGATCCTGAGTCAATCTCGTCATCCAGCTCCATCGAATCCAAGCTTCTTCTCAGAGCTGGGAGTTGCATTGCTACAATTATTCTCAGAAAGATTAACAAGATTGACTTCAATTCTACAGGTTATCTATGGCAATAATAAAAAAAAAATACAGGTCTTTATGGGATATACAAAGGGTGACATATCAAGCAGAATAAATGCAACTAGGTTAGAAATCTACAATCTCACCCAAGCTTACTTAGATAAGGCAAACTTAATATTTTTTCTGAAAGTAACTTATTTTTAATATGCTACATTTGATATTTGTGGAAGAATGTAAATATTAAATTTATAAAGGAAATTCTGCTTTCATTATAATGCATAGGCGAGTTCACTATTGTTAAAATTGTTGTGTATTTTTAACTCTTATATACAAGATTTTTATTTTGCTATTCACTGCTGGGATGTGCACATTCCCAGCAAGAGTGATGTTTACTGTGCATCTCTAGCGTCCATTGAATATGTGATGGTAAGCAATCTCTTCAACTGTGGTGAGTTTTAAGAGTTTAACTCAGAATATTGAAGATTAAAGACTGAGATGTGGGACTTGAATAGACATTTTTTTTTAACTAGAAGACACAAGGTCACAAAATGGCATCCCCAGTTGTAGATTTAGAATTTTCTGAATTTTATGTAAATTTTATGTGATTTAGAAGCACCACATTTGCATGTTGTCTTTGTCCTTCTAGGCATTACTGGTTAAGGGTTTGGAAGATACTGTCAAACAACTATTTCGTATGGTACTAATTTCTCTCAGTGCGCCAGTGAACAAGGAAGTAAATATAATGGCCATAGGGGATAGAAGTTTGAAGTTCTGAGCGGTTATTCAGGATAACGTCTTCATAAATAAATTTTTGTGTTGTGTATAACATAGAAACATAGAAAATAGGTGCAGGAGTAGGCCATTCGGCCCTTCGAGCCTGCACCGCCATTCAGTATGATCATGGCTGATCATCCAACTCAGAACCCTGTACCTGCCTTCCCTCCATACCCCCTGATCCCTTTAGCCACAAGGGCCATATCTAACTCCCTCTTAAATATAGCCAATGAACTGGCCTCAACTGTTTCCTGTGGCAGAGAATTCACTGCAGAGATTAAGCACTGTAGACTTGTTGCTAAGAGGTGAGGCAAAAGATGAGTACCCAGCCTTTAACCTCTAACTGTTATACACAAAACAAAAATTTATTTATGAAGACATTAACCTGAATAACCACTCAGAACTTCAAACTTCTATGCCCTAACATTTAGACTTGTATGTTTTGTATCTCTGTGTTACTTTTTATTTAAAATATCTCTTCGCTCCTGTACTACTGAAGCCAACCAGGCAGTGGTCCTTTCTTTAGCTACTTCCCAACTGTAAGGTGGGGTGTAGTCAAAATCATTCCGTGCTTTGTGGCTGATAAAGGTGAATTTTGTGTTAAGCATTGTAATGAGCTGTCGGTTTACTTTGGGAGCATATTTACTGAAAGGCCTAAATAAAAACCCCAGTATCTCTGCTACGTAGGCAACAAAGTACATGAGCAGCATGTTAAATTTTGATTGAATTGCAAACCCCAAAAAGCTCATCAACTCGTAGCTAAAATCTGAGTAACTCATGTGTGGCGTGTCATCTGTGATGTAATAAAACTTGCCACCAACAATTTTCCTCTTGTCTTCTTCTTTCATGGCTCTGGCCAATAAAATATGAGCCCAAGCCACATTGCCTACATACACTGGATTCACAAGAGCTTCCTTACTGGATTTTCTCGGCAGAACCTTTCCGTTGGTGATTCCTTCATCCAAATCTTGCAGAATGAACCGACTGTTTTCTCCATAGATGTACGTGGGTCTCAGAGCAGATGTAACTATCCGCTCACCACTCGGAAGGGGGGATCCATTTGCTTTTAGGATTATTTGCTCTGCTCTGTATTTTGTTTTGCCGTACAGAAATTTCTGATAGCTATCGTAGTTTGTGTCTTCATCACCGTTACAGAGAGGTTGACCTCTTTCATTGGGCCCCACCACTTCTATACTGCTAGTGTAGATGAAGTTCTTCACATTCTGCTGAATGCAGGCTTCTAATAAATGGGAGCTTCCTTCCAAATTAAATAAAACAAAAATCATTCAGAGCAGATTAGAGACAGAAACCATCATCAATCAATCAATAATAGTCAAAACACTAAATCAATGAAAATACAGGGAAAGACGACCTTTATTCAATCATATTGGGTATTATCAGTGACTTTAATCAGAATTAGTTTGGTCATTGGGTATATTTAAGGCAGAGATTGATAGGTTCTTGATGAGTCAGGACATGAAAGTATATGGGGAGAAGGTAGGAGATTGGGGCTGAGAGGGAAATGGATCTTCAATGGTGGAGCAGACTCGATGAGCTAAATAGTCTAATTCTGCTCCTATAACTTACGATCTAAATAACAAGGACCTTAATACAATACCTGTGGTACACTGCTGGCCACAGACTTCCAAACACAAATGGAACCCTCCACTTCCAATTGTCAAACCAATTTACATCCAATTTGTTGTGTTGTATTGGATCACTGTGCCTCAACTTTTTGTACCAGCCTGCCATATTAACCATACTGTCCCATCAACATCTTGAAAATTCAGTTACAGTATATTCAAACTGGGAATATTTTGTTTGGAACAACAAAGGAAGTACTGGCATTTACCATTATTACTAAGAAACTAGCAACAAATTTCCTTCCCCTCAAGTTATACCTTCAACATTGACGGCTTCTAATTCTTCTTTGCTGATGTTTCCCCAGATATCAATCAAGGAAGCAGTGTGAAGAACACAGGTCACACCTTGGCAGGCTTTCTGCAGGAACTTCGTATTCCTCAGGTCTTCTTTGAACACCGTTAGCTTAATCCTGCTTCCAACCAAAGCTGAAAAACAAATTTCATTAACAAAATAAAATCATTGGATTTATTACATCCATATTCACACATGCAACTTCCCATTCCAACATGTCCACCTCTCAGGATCATATTCTGTCTCCAACCTGATAGACTGATCCTGGATTTCTCCTACGGTAATGTTTTCCCACCTCCTTCTCTCATCTATTCCCCACTCCGGCCCTTTACCTCTTCTCCTCACCTGCCTATCACCTCCCCCAGTGTCCCTCCTTCTTCCCTTTCTCCTAGTGGTCCACTCTCCTTTCCTATCAAATTACTTCTTCTCCAACCCTTTAACTTTACCACCTAACCGCCGTCACTGATCATCTTCTAGCTAGTCATAAGAAATAGGAGCAAGAGTAGGCCATCTGGTCCATCGAGCCTGCTCCCCCATTCAATAAGATCGTGGCTGATCTGTCCATGGACTCATCTCCACCTACCTGCCTTTCCCCATAACCCTTAATTCCCTACTATGCAAAAATCTACCCAATCTTGTCTTAAATATATTTACTGAGGTAGTTTCCATTGCTTCACTGGGCAGAGGATTCCACAGATTCACCACTCTCTTGGAAAAGCAGTTCCTCCTCATATCAGTCCTAAATCTACTCCACCGAATCTTGAGGCTACGTCCCCCAATTCTAGTCTCACCTACCAGTGGAATCAACTTTACTGCCTCTATCTTAGCTATCCCAGTGGCAGCACTGAGGTGGTGCTTGCTGGTTCTATAGCACCAGCAGAAATTACAATAGCACCACCAGAGCACCACCAAGAAACTAACTGAAATTTCACCTACAAGTTGCAGCTGCTTTCTCTGTATAGTTTTGAATACAGCTTGTTTCTCCAGTTGATCTAGTGAAACAGAGTCCCCAATTACCATAGCACCCACGCAGCAATAAAGTTATAAACTCTGTCAGATCCACTCTACACTTCTGCTTATTTGGTCGTTGTCAATGTCTTGCCATTACTGTCCACAGATCAGTTAAGCTGATCTAAGATCACTTAACGTGGTGATGTCACTCGCTGTCACTCACGCAAGAGATTGATAGTATACATACAGGCGCAGATCCATGGTCTCGCGAAACTAATGGATGCCACACACACACATAGTGCTTTTACAAGCTAGCGTGGGCCTGGCACGTGCATTATTTTGGCTGGCATGAAAAATGGATCGATTTTTAGTCAGAAAATGACCTCATCCAGAGAAATCGGTGGTGTCTCAGCCTGAGCATGTCTTAATTGAAAGTGACGTGCAGAAAGAAGTAAGTGGGGATGAGGACAACAGCAGTTCATCGAAGGAGTGTGAGGGCGAAGTAGAGGAACAAGAAATGGAGTGGGATTTGGAAGAGAACGTGGATGAAGCTGCTCTTAGTGCTGGTGAGAATACTGTTAGCGATGTTAGCCAGCAGCCTGAGGAAGGACCCCATTGGCCAGCATTGAAAAAGTACCCTTCGCAACAGTTTGGCAATCAGCAAAGGAGTTTTATTCGTTGCTGGTTTGACCTGTACTCTTGGCTGGAATATTCAATCACGAAAGATGCTACGTTCTGCTTCACATGCAGGCATTTCCTGTGTGGAGGACATGGGTTCCAGTCTGAGACTACCTTCACTGTCACCGGTTACCGCAACTGGCGGAAAGCTACAACAGCTTTCAAAACCCACCATGTACGTGCAGCTCATAAGTTTGCTATGGAGGCATGGGCCGAATTCAGATTGAGAAAACAAGACGGTTCAAGATTGGGAATATGCTTGATAAAGGACATGCAAAGATTGTCCAAGAAAATCGTGAGTATATGAGAGCAGTGGTTGAGTCTCTACGCTATACTGCATGCCAAGGTATTGCCCAGCGAGGACATCAGGAGGATGATGGATCTGGCAATAGGGGAAACTTCGTTGAGTTGCTCAGTGTAATTGGGCAGTTTGATAAGACTATAGCTAAAAAGAAAAGAGAGGACAACCCTGGAAATGCAAAAACCACCCATCACGATATCCAAAATGATATTATGGGTATTATGGCAGATATGGTCAGACGTCAAATAAATGCAGAAATCAAGGAGGTTGGACATTTTGCCATCATGGTGGTTGAAAGTAAAGACTTGAGTAAAAAGGGGCAAATAGCAGTGGTGGTGCAGTATTTGAATAACAAAACAGTGCTTGAAGAATTCTTGCACTTCACTCCAGCAGAAGGGTTGGACGCAGAGTCGCTTCTTAAAAGCATTGAACAGACACTCGCCCATTGATAAGAATGTGAGTATAGGTCAGTGTTATGACGGGGCAGCAGTGATGTCCGGGTGCAATAATGAGGTACAAGAGGGGTTCAGGAAAGAGGTCCCACAGGCATTATATATACACTGCCATGCTCACAGACTTAACTTTGTTTTAGTGGATGTTGTGAGCAATGTACCACAAGCAGGTGAGTTTTTTGAAACTGTACAGCTGCTTTACAACTTATTTTCAAACTCTGTTGCTCACGATTTTTTCCTGAAGAAACAGAGAACTGGAATCAACTGCACAGCCCGTGGAGTTGAAGAAATTGTCAGATACACACTGGGCATGGCAGTATACAGCTTTGTGGGCTATAAGGAAATCACTCCCCGCCATTCTAATTACTCTAAGGATATTATGGGTCAACCAAATGCACGGAGGAAAACGGAGGCCAGAGCTGTAAATGGATTGATTGACGAGCAGTTTACTTTACTTCTCACTCTGAGGATTTATTCCGAGTCACCAAGTTCATGCCAGACCAGCTACAGTCTCCCAGTTTGGAGCTTTCATCCGCTGTGGACTTGGCTCAGTCTGTTATCGATGCACTCTCAGCAAAACGGGGAGAGGAATCATGGAGTGAAATTCAGGCAAGAGCTAGGGACCTGTGCGTCAAGGCCGGTATACAGAGCAGACCACATGAAAGGAGACAGGTCCAGCCACCCCGCTGCCTACATGATTTTGTTGTTGAGGCCCAAACTGAACGCACTCCTGTCACATCCTCTGATGACCTTCGCAAGCACTGTTTCTATCCGGTTATAGACAGACTTCTGACCGAAATGAAAAGACGGTTCTCAATTGAGACTGGAGTCTCAGCATTGAGCCCAAACACAAGCTCTTCCGAAACAAGAATTGTCTTTGGCCAATGGCCCAATACTATGGAGTGACTGAAGTGAACCTGACTGCACAGCTACATCAGGTTCGGCGTCTGCTGGAAACAAAACAAAAGCAAAGACAGACAGTGAATGACACAGTGGAATTTCTAGCTCGAATGAGACCCTACCAGGATGCATTTATAAATTTATACAAACTAATCTGTGTATCATTAACTGTACCTGTGACATCTGCCTCATGCAAATAGAGTTTCTCTTGCCTCAGATGCCTCAAAAACTACCTAAGGAATAACAGCGGCGATGCTCGGAACAGCAACTTGACCCTGTTGGCCATAAACAGCCGGAGGACCAAAGCACTTGACATGCAGAAAATCATTGATGCTTTCGCCACCAATCACAACAACAGATGGATTGAGCTTCTCTGATAACATCAATGGTGAGTGCAGTTGATTTTTTAAAAATTTGGCCCTAGACTAATGCTGATTATAATTATTATTTTGTGGTGGATACCCCATAGTCCTTATGTTTCCTGCAAATCCTAAAATATTACATTTACTGCTATTAAGCCTACTGGTTTTGCTTAGACTTCCAAGCGGTGATTCTGTTGATTTTTGTTTTACATTCAGTAGCCAAATTAATTGAGGTATTGCATGGTCAGAGTACGATTTGTCCAACTCCTGGTAAAGCCTTGCATCTGTTGTTTGCCTTATCTGACTTTAATAATGGTGTATCTTTTGGCATTGTCTGTCTATGTAATGCGAATAGCAGTGGACATTGTGGGTTAGTGTTGTGTTTTTCAGTTGAAAAGCACGCATTTGACGCTGATTGCGGGATTGGTGCGTGATTCACGTTGTGTGCTGTGGGTCAGATGCTCTGTTGGTTTGTTTGTTTGTGCTCTATGCAGCCCGGGTTGTCTCCAATGCTGCTGACACTGTCACAGTTCACTTCCATATTATATTTATCAATTCTGTTGCTTGTGAATCAACAGAGGCGTTTATAGTAGGCACATAATGCTTGAAACTGACTTTTGAACGCCACGCGTCTGGCCTTGCGAATACACATTACCATACAGTACATTCCTCAACACCATCACTGAATAATTCAGCCCCACTGTAGCACCAGCAAGAAAAAAATCTCTGGGGCCACGAGTGATCTATCCCTTTCATAATTTTATATGTTTCTATAAGATCTCCTCTCATTCTTCTGAATTCCAGAGAGTACAGTCCCAGGCAACTCAATCTTTCCTCATACTCTAACTCCTCATCTCTGGAATCAACCTGGTGAACCTCCTCTGCACCGCCTGTAAAGCCAATATATCCTCCTTCAAGTAAGGAGACCAGAATTGCACGCAGTTCTCCAGATGCAGCCTCACCAGTACTCTATACAGTTGCAGCATAACCTCCCCGCTCTTAAATTCAATCCCTCTAACAATGAAAGTGTCATAAGGTGGGCATTGATGGCAGACCCAAATGCAAGACACAGACAATAAAGTACTAGGAACAGGACTTGACTAGAAAGCTGAGTTAGGGACGTGACTGGATGCAGACTGGGAGCTGGGACAAGAACACAGACCTGGGCTAGGACATTGGCTAGGCAAGCGGGACCAGGACAATGAACTGGGAACTAGGAGCCTGGGCTTGGACTCCGAGCTGGAGACTGGACAAGGACCCAGAACCTGACGTGGCTACAGAACTGGACGTGGCTTGGGTTCCTTGAGGCAAGGACATGACGAGGCTTGGATTCTTCGAGGCAAGGACATGACGAGGCTTGGATTCTTCGAGGCAAGGACATGACGAGGCTTGGATTCTTCGAGGCAAGGACATGACGAGGCTTGGATTCTTCGAGGCAAGGACATGACGAGGCTTGGATTCTTCGAGGCAAGGACTTGACAAGGCTTGGATTCTTCGAGGCAAGGACCCCGAACCTGAGTCTTGACTCAGGCTCGGACTCTGGAACTAGGCAAAGACATGACATGGTCTTATGAGACAGGAACCTCGGAACACAAAGCCGGAAGCCTTGACTTGATCTTGGGGAGGACAGGAACACAGAGCCTTGGTCTAGAGCACGGGAACACAGAGCCTTGGACTTGAGAGACAGGAACTTGGAACACAGAGCCAGGACCCCTCCTTGGGAACAGGACATAGGGCCAGGACTCATACACAGAATGCTGAGTGTGACAAGATGGTTCCCAACACTAAGTAGCAGCAAACAGCCAGACCTACCTAGCGAAGGCGTGGACACAGAGACAGTTCCCAACACTAGGTAATGGCAAATGGCTGGACCTACCTAGCAAAGGCATGGACACAGAGACAGTTCCAACTCAACAATAGACAGTTCCTTATCTTGACACAGCAAGGCTCCGGTCTCGCTCCAGTGGTTGAACTTGACAAGGTTGTGGGCAAGGCTCCAAAAGGAAGGGGAAGGGAAGGGAACAGAACAGTCGAGCTTCAGGATAACAGCAAAGATAGCCTGGCTTACCCAACAGAAGTAAGGACAGGAAGGGATAGATCCAACCACAGGGTAACAGCAAAGACGGCCTGACTTTCCCCAAGGAGGCAAGGACGGGATACTGACAAGACAAACCAGCAACCACACTCGAACCCAGGGCCACTTATATTCCCAGCCCCAAGACAAGCATCAGGTGCCTATGATTAAGCCCAACTGAAACAACAGACAGCCGGAAGACCCAGAGTCCGGAGTCCACGGACTGGACCATGAACCGGAACGCGCACTTCACGGACCAGACTATGACAGAAGGCCAACATTCCATTTGCCTTCTTGATGGCCTGCTGCACCTGCAAATCCACCTTTTGTGATTCATGCACCAGAACAGCCAAGTCCCTCTGCACAGCAGCATGCTGCAGTTTTTTACCATTTAAATAATAATCTGCTCTTTCATTTTTCTTCCAAAGTGGATGACCAACATTGTACTCCATTTGCCAGGCCCTTGCCCACTCACTTAACCTATCTATATCTCTCTGCAGACTTTCCAGATCTTCTGCACAATTAGCTTTTTCCACCCAATTTAGTATCATCAGCAAACTTAGATACACTACACTCAGTCCCCTCTTCCAGATCGTTAATGTAAATTGTGAACAGCTGCAGGCCCAGCACCGATCCCTGATTGCCAACCAGAGTCACGCCCATGTATCCTAACTCTCTGCTTTGTATTAGTTAACCAATCCTCAATCTGTCCTCCCTCCTTCTCCCCCTACCTTTTTATTTTGTAGTCTTTCCCCTTCCTTTCCAGTTCTGAAGAAGGGTCTCCGTCCAAAATGTTAACTGTTTATTCATTTCCATAGATGCTGCCTGACCTGCTGAGTTCCTCCAGCATTTTGCATATGTTGCTATTTTCAATGCATTGAGTTCATCTGACCTCTGGATATTTTGCCTTTAAAACATTTAGAAATACCGCCATCGGTCTCCAAGGTTGTACGTTTGTTAGTCAAGTATACTTCCACCAGCATTTAACAAAATGTTACCAGTCGGTTCATTCCACAGGGACTGGAGCTGAAGTTTCATCCTGAACCTCAATATAAAATCATTTGCCAGGTCTCTGTGCATGTGATGTGTAGTGTGCGGAGGATCCTGGGCATCCAAGACTGTGCAATAGTTGTTTGTCTCTTCTGGGTCTTTCAGTGCTGGATAAATAGACATTCATATTGAAACAAATTGCCAGCATTTGTGTGACACCACCAATGAGGGTATCACCCAGAAATTTACACATTTTGAATGCTAAAATTGATTTTTTTCCCCTCCTTGTCACATTTCAATTGCTTGCTATATATTGAAAACTATCCTCATGCCACTTCTGGGTCTTTTGCCAGTCACCTTAATACTGCATATGATCCTGATTCCTGACCGCTTAGCCAATGGGAGAAATTTCTCTCTACTTTTAACAATTAAAGTGTCTCCATTGTAAATATAATAACTATAGCTTCTCCAGTCCATCTTGGGGTTAGTTTGGGGCCTTTGTTATTCATTATGTAACTAATTCAAATGTAAATGTACATGGCACAATTAGCAGACTTACTGATGATACTAAATTAGGTTCTTGGTGATACTGAACAATTACGAAGAGTGCAACACACATCAAAGTTGCTGGTGAACGCAGCAGGCCAGGCAGCATCTGTAGGAAGAGATGGAGGTAGACTAAATAAATGCAAATGGGTTTATATTTAGATAAGTGTGAGGTGAGTCAAACCAGGGTAGGGCCTATACTGTGAATAGTAGAGCATTGCTGAGCATTGTGGAACAGAGGGACTTGGGGGTACAAGTGCACCATTCACTGAAAGCAGCCACACAAGTAAACAGGGTGGTGAAGAAGGTGTCTAAGGTATTGGCCTTCAGGTAGGGCATTGAGTTTAGAAATAGGGACATTATTTTGCAGATATACAAGTCGTCGGTGAGACCACACTTGGAGTTTTGTGTCCAGTTTTGGTCACCCTGTTATAGGAAAGACATTGTCAAGCTGGAAAGGGTGCAGAAGAGCTGTCCTGCTGGGGGCGGAGGGCTCAGTGGCTTGTTCCAATTGTTGAATGATGCTTCTGTTGCGATTGGTTGGTTTAGAAACTGTGTCTGGTGTCAGGTTTCAAATATCCTGGGTATATAGAGAGTGTGTGTGGGAGGTTCTTTCTCTCTTCCTTAAAGGGAAGCAGTGCACATGACCATTGGGAAGGTATGTTCTGCACATGCTTTCAGCTAAGCATGTTTGTTGAAGATTTAGCTTTGTACTTTCTGTTTCTTGGGGAACATGAATGCTTGGTAGAATTTTTACTGCTTGTAAATGAATGATTAAAATACTTCTTCACAATCATTGCTTTCTATCTCACTTGCCAGGCCTGCAAATCTGATTCATCGATACATTTCTATGCAGCGAGCAGGGTCTGGCTATTTGAGCAGAACTGCATTTCTTTGAAAGGTTGTTTAAAAGAGTGGGCCCTCCATATGAGAGATGCAGAGTTCCAGGTTGGACAGATAGCAGTGCAGGCTTTCGAAGCCTTGCCAACCTACTGATGGGTTATGGAATGCCGGTAGATTGGTCAGACCAGTTCAGTTTTGCTGGGATTGAAATGGGATATCACATTGTTTCCATACTTGAATCATTGGGTTTTCCCCGGAGGAAGGATAGCCAGCGGGATGCTATCAGGCTGTTCGCCGCGATTGCAAGATATCGGTATAAAATGCGAGTCTTAAAGATGAATTGGAAAACCTTAGTCAGTGCTATATTATTCTGGGAGAATCACTTTTGATGACTCAAAGTTGGCTGCAAAGTTGGAGGACAAGAATATAGAGTTAGCTTGTCAGCTAATGAAGCTACAGCAATTAGACGCTGCGTGCTGAGCTGGTTGGCAGACCGACCCTGTTAAGGTTCAAACTTTGATGAGGTGGGGTGATCCTCTTCTCAGGAGGAAGATCAAAAACGTGTAGGAGATGGGTCAGCACATAACTTCAACCTAACAGACATCAGAGTATTCTCCACTAAGGAATTAGCAGGCTTAGGGGATAGATACAGACAAAAGGCTGGGGAATCTTTGGCTGCATGGTTATTGAGGATATGGGATGATGGAGTTATTGGAGTGAGCCTATCCAATAGAGAGATGGGTGCTTTAGAGAGTCTACTGTCCCAACACGTGATCAATAACATCCTGAAAATGCTGCTTACTTCCCATGAGCATAATGCATCACTGTGGGATCAGGTAACTTAATGAATAAGCTTCTGGAATGATAGGACATGTGGTTAATGTGGCGGCTTTCCCAATAAGGGGGATAATTCTGTCTTTAACAGCACCAGCTATTGGTTATCCTTTCAGTACAGCGATCCAAATGTTACAAGGTTTAGAGTATGTAGAAGAGGGTGCACATAGCCAAGTACGGAAGTTGGATAAGCAGATGGGGAGTGGGGGATCCTGCATATCCCATAAAGAAATGTCTTTAGTGTTGCTGAATGCTGGGAGGAGCAGATAAGTGGGGTTCCCACCCCCATCCTCTGTGCGACGTGGAGGATGTACTGCCGAGGAAGCTAGAGAGGAAGGGGAAGGGTTATTCTTCAAGCCCTCTGAAGATAAGGGCTCCATTTGTCCTCTGCCGAATTCCTCACACTCCATTCAGGATTCCCTACAAATATTAGCTATGGCTAATATTCGCCTGCAGTGGGAATCGGTGGGGGGGGGGGCAGTGAAGAGGTTAACACCTCATTGTTGTAGATGGGGGGGGAGGTCACTCAACCTGTATCCCTTTTCCCTGTAAACAGTGTGAATGATTTGAATGAAGAGCAATGTCAGGTGTGCCACACGCACCAGGTTACTTTATGTGTGTGTGTGTGTGTGTGTGTGTGTGTGTGTGTGTGTGTGTGTGTGTATGCATGAGTGTGAGATCTTTGACTTTATGAGACTCTGTGAATGTGTTGGGCCCCTCCCAGTTGTTTTTCCCTTCTCGGTGTTCTTTGATAAGTGTGCTGTTTCTCTGAGATTTTAACTGTGTGTTTGAAGTTTTTGCAGTCCATCTATAGTTGTAAAGAAGAGGAGCACAGCCTGGGCTCTGTTACTTGTTTTTTTTGTCTTTTAAATCTGTTACGTGCTTCTTGTGGCTCAATCTGTTACTTTGTTACTTGTTTTCCCATGTAATTGGTTTTAGGGATAACTCATTTCATATGAAATCTGAGTTGATGGGGTAGATATTTTGGGCAACTTTATTCCAGATATGAGATGCCCACGTTTCACAGGAAATTGAGCATTTGGAGAGAAATTCTAATAGTTCTGTTGCTTTTGTGTTTTCTAAATACTCAGTGACTTATCAGCAGCAAGTGAAATTGTATCTCCCTGCACTGCAGAATGGCAAAGTGATGCATGCTGACTTGTGGTGGGAGATCCTGTGATACTTTCCTGGGGATGGTGTTTGAATTTCCATACTGGACTAACAAGTCGGGTTGCTGAATGTGTATGAGGGCTCCTTACTACATTGTGTAAGGAATACCACTGATATTGTTCCCTTTGACAAGGAAAAGAACTGTTGGGGAACATTATCTTGCTTGTCGAGTTTTGGCATTCTGGCTTGGAGGAGCTGGGAGAGGGTAGTGTATTCCAGCCAATCTCAACCCAGAGTATGGTCACAGCCTTGAGCCTTAATTGCCCTGGCAGAGTGTTTATTTTAGGACCTGGTATTTCCCTACATACTATTTGTTTGAATTGGAAGGATCTGAGGGATTTGCCAGTGTTGGTGTTGAAGGTATGTTGAGTACAGATACAAATTGCAAGGTGAATGGCAATTTAATGATCACCTTTAATTATTTCTGTTTTTTTTTAAATTCTAGGTATTTATCCCTACTTGAATTTAGATTCTGTCGGGGTGGGATTAAAATTCATGCCTTCAATCAACAGTCCCACAGAACTCGGCCGACTAATCAAATGACTTAACCATTATAGCACCACACTCCACATGAGTCATAGTCCTCTCACTTTATATGCCATGCAAGTGAGCAGGCAACTCAGAAGTAATACCAACCAAATGTTTCTGTTACCAGTCAGTCAAAATCATTCAACTCTCTGTCTAGTGGCCTTAACTAAATAATTATTTAGTGCCAGGAGGATCCAAGAGATTCTTAAAACAATCTCAGAAAGAAAGAACTTTAACCAGTGCTTCAAAACATTCTTATTGTTGTTGAATAAAAAAATAACTGAGGTTAGTTTTCATATGTTCCTGATAGCCTCAGAAAACTCCAAGCAGGAACTATATTAGCCAATTCTCAAATCAACGAAGGTTGGTGCTGCAGAGCCACACGAGACTGCAGGTGCTGGAATTTGGAAGTACAAGCAATCGACTGGAAGAACTCAGCAGGTTGAGTAGCATTTGTGGGAGAAAAGGAGTTGTTGATGTTTCAGGTCAAAACCCTGCATCACACTGTCCCTGTTATTATGTTGAATCGCCCATTGTTAGATTGAATAAAGTTTTCATACTTTTCAGTGAATTACATATTGATGCCATAACACAATTTTCAATAAATAAATATAGTTACAAATCACTTGAGATAACAATAGTTATTAAAATGTGTAAATTATGACATATACCTTGCAAACTTTCTACATCGTCTTCTTGTATCACTTTATCAAACAATCTGATCTCAGCGATATCATGACCTTTTTCAATCAGAAGTTTAATGATGACTTTTCCGAGAAATCCATTTCCTCCTGTAACAAGGTAAACGTCTCCAGAAACAGACATCGCATTGATTAAGAATGCAATCAATGTTGTAAGCCAACTGTTGCACTTCAGTTGCTTTGCCTCTGTGTCATGGATGCAGCAAATTACTGTTTATATTCCTCAGCTAACCTTGAAGGACTCCTCTTCCAAGATAGATGAATCACAAAAATTATTTCAATCATGATCAGCTATATTTGCTGTACTGTTTGCTCTCTTTGAGGCTACCAGCAAGGACAAATGATATCAGTCTAAAGTAAATATCTGCCAAATTCATGGTCAAAGTAGATAACATGTAAACAGTTTGGATATCAGTTACCCTTGATCTCAGAATACTGTCCAAGGAAAAAAAGTAAATTACTTGTTACATACACCTGTCAGGGTGCATTCTCCAGTTACCTTATAAGGTAACCGTAGCCTTCAGCCAGGAGCAGATGTCATCAGGTGGTTCCCAACCTTCACCGAGTGTTTCGACCCTTAACCACCACAATCTCCAGTTGGTGGGCCAGCAGTGGTGCCCGAATCACTGCCCATCTGCTCCTGGCTTCCAGCTTCCCTCCTCTCGCCTACTCCAAATCCAACAAGAGGCTCGTTCGGCCTCTTCCTCCATCCTACCAGCTGCTTGTTTTTTGCTCCTCTTGTCCAGGCCCGGATCTGACAACAACCGCCATGCTGATTTGGCTGGGAAACCTCTGCAGCCGATCTCCACAGGGAGCAACCATGCCTGCCATCCCTTGTCTTTACACTCCTGCACTAAGGGCTGGTACTTCAAGGCCTTTCTCTCGTGGGCCTCTTCCCATCCCTCCTCCCACGGCAGTCAGCTCAACCAGAATTATTTTCCTATCTTCGGTTGACCACAGTACAATGTCCGGGCATAGGGTTGTGTGCACCACATCCGAGAACTGCAACCTCCTTCCCACATCGACCCTCATCTCCCAGGACCTGGCCATTAGCAGCAGATTGGGCTTTGGTTGTTTGGTTACGAAAGGCCTAGCTCCCTCTTTGATGAAGGTGATGGCCTTCCTCAAATCTGTGCCAGCCGTCCTCTTCTTGCATCTCTCCAGCTCTAATGTGTCAGCAAGAGCCAGAAGCACCTTATCATGGCGCCACCTATACCGTCCTTGAGTTAGAGCTGTTTTACACCCGGACAGTATATGAGCCACTGTCCCCTTTTGACCACAGAGCTTACAGTTCGGGTCCTCTCTCATCCCCCATGTGTACAGATGTAATGGTGAAGGAAGGGTGTCATACACGGATCGCAAGAGGAAGGAAGTACGGAAGGGCTCCAGTCTCCATAATTCTGCCCATGAGAACTTGTGCTTAGGCAGATCCCATCTTGTCCAGGCACCCTGGGACCCTTGTTCCACTGTTTTTGAAATCCGCTTCTCTTCCTCATGGATCCATACTTCTGCCTGTATCATGTCTCGCCTGTTCCTTATGCTTGCGTTTCTCCACTTCTGGAAGTGAACTGAGCCGAGGCCTTGCCACCCGACACAGGGGTTGACGATGATGTCTCGCAGTTTCAGAGAACACACTGCCTCCTCCATAGCTGCGTTGGCTGCCCACTTGCGCCCAGATCTGGTTGTAACGTCCGCTTGCTTTACCAAGACATCATTGGAATCTCTCAAGCTTAATAAGGCTCTGCACTTTGCCACCTTGAGTTCCCCCACAACAGATGACATGGGAAGCTGCAGTTGCCCAGAACAAATGTAGAGGCCCACTGAAGAGAAGCTTGGGGGAACTCCCAACCATCTCTGCAGGTGCTTGTTGGTTTTCCTCTCGATGCCCTCTACAGCAGACATGGGGAACTCATAAAGTGTGAAGAGCCAGAGAAGCCTGGGCAGGAGGCCGTATTGGTACAGCCAGGTCTTGAATTTACCCGGAAGTCTGGATTTGTCAATCTTCTTCAGCCATTCGTCTGTCTGCTTCACAGCATTGGTGACATTGGTCCCGTCTGTCAGTGACATATTAAACCACTTCTCCAAGCATCTTATCGGGTTATCTTCGATGGAAGGGATGACCTCACCCTGAACTTGGAGGCTAAACTTGCTAGTAACTTTGTCCTTTCTGATCACCATACACCTGGACTTCTTGGACTTGAAGGACATCCTTGCCCAAGTGGCTACATTACCCAGGGTTTCCAATACCCATCTTGCTTGGGCATGTGACACAGTTGTTATAGTGATGTCGTCCATGAATCCTCGTATAGCCGGCTGAACAATACCTGACTCCAGCGTCGGGCCGCGGGTTACATCTTCTGCTGCTGATAATAGGAGGTTCATTCCCATAACAAATAGGATGGGGGAGATGGTGCACCCTGTTGGAATCCCCTTCTGGAGGTCCTGCCAACTAGCTGTGAAATGGGCTGATGTAAATCTGAGTTTGAATCCTCCTAGGTAGCTGATGATCATGTCTCGAATAGCCACTGGGATGTAGTAGTGGTCGAGTCTCCTCGGATGGTGTCACGTGGAATAGACCCATAGGCGTTCACGAGATCTAACCAGACAACTGTTAGGTCGCCTTTTTGCTTCTTGGCCTCACGAATCAAATGGCTAATCATTGAGGTGTGTTCCAGACACCCTGTAAAGCCTGGAATACCGCCTTTCTGGATGGATGTGTTGATATAGCAGTTCTGCGTCATGTAAGAAGTCAGCCTTCTTGCGAGCACAGAAAAGAAAATCTTACATTCCACATCCAGGAGAGAAATTGTCCTAAAATGGGCACTTGTGGAAGAAACCTCTTCCTTTGGAATAAAGCATCCCTCTGCCAATTTCCAACTTGATGGAATAGTACCTTTGGCCCAGATCTTTCTCATGACCTTCCACAGCCTCCGAAGAAGTTTTGGGCATTTCTTATACACCTTATCAGGTATGCCGCTTGGGCCTGGGGCAGCTGATGCTTTAGCTTTCTGGATGATGTTCTGGATTTCCTGCCAGGTAGGCTTCTTCACATTCAGCTCAGCTGATGGATTTTCCGGTCTACGCACAGCCCAATTGGTTCCTAGTCCCTGACCCCTCCGTGGGTCGCTGTGTGCCTCCCGCAGGAACTCCTCTACTTCTGGCTTCGAGCTGGATAATAGACCAGATCTTTGTTGGCCGAGAAGAGTCCTGGTGAAGCTGAATGGATCTCTCACAAACTGCGCTTGCCTTTCCTCTTTCTTCCTTCTTTGCTGTCGCAGATGTTCCGCCCTCCGGAGTTTGCACAGTTTTTCCTGCAGCATACTGGTTAAGTCCTTGATACCTTCCTTTTCGGCCGGTGAGCTGGTTTTAAACCTCTTGTTGAGCGCCTTTAATTTGCCTCTCGAGCGACAAATCTCTGTTTCCCTCCTATTTGGTTGCCGTGGTAACTCCGGCTGGCTTCTCCGCTCCATTGAGCCAAATTGTTCCTTAGCTAGATTGTACGCTATGGCTGTGAGTGAGTCGATCTTTCTGTGTACTGGACCTGCTAAGGCAACTTTCAGGATGCCGTCAAGATCATCATCGAACTGCATCCAGGCGACGTTGTCTGATGATCTAGGCCTTTTGATCCTGTCTTCCCTTGGCGAATGGATTGGGGTAGTCAAAGAGGAACTCACTAGGTCTGTTGTTTGGTGCTGTGGCGACCCAAGTGCGGAGAGATCTTCAGCTCTGTGGGGTGCTTCCTGGCTGGAATTCTCCTTCATCTCACCGGGCACTAAGTCCGTGCGCTGCATTTGGGTCAACATTGATCCACATCTAGACTTGCTCTGGTGTATCTTGAGCCCTCTGATGTTTTTGCAGACTTTCCCGCAATGATACCTTACTATGAATTCCTCTCCGGTCAGTGTTGTTTGCTTTAGCTTCCTTGTAGTCGCGTTTCCTGTCCTGACCGTTGCTGGTATGACCGTCCTGTTGAGTCTCTCATCTTCCCCCCTCTCGGGAGACTCTGGGGGTATTGCTCTTCATGTTTAGTCGTAGCTTGAGTGGTGCCCTCTTGCGATGCTGCCCACAAGGTCGCTAGCCTTGTGAGCCCATGCCAGTCTTTCCTGGAGGTCAGCTGTCTCACCAGCGTCACCGACCTTCCTCGGTTGCTAACCAGTCTTTCCTGGAAGACACTGGTACAGACCAGAAATTACTTGTTACAAACACCTGTTAGGGTGCATTCTCCAGTTACCTCATAAGGTAACCATAGCCTTCAGCCAGGAGCAGATGTCATCAGGTGGTTCCCAACCTTCACCGAGTGTTCGACCTTTAACCACGACACTCTCCAGTTGGTGGGCCGGCAGTGGTGGCCAAATCACTGCCCATCTGCTCCTGGCTTCCCGCTTCCCTCCTCTCGCCTACTCCAAATCCAACAAGAGGCTCGTTCTGCCTTTTCCCCCATCCTATGAGCTGCTTGTTTTTTGCTCCTTTCGTCCAGGCCCAGATCTGACAACAACCGCCATGCTGATTTGGCTGGGAAACCTCTGCAGCCGATCCCCACAGGGAACAACCATGCCTGCCATCCCTTGATCTCAGAATATTGTCCAAGAAAAAAAAGTAAATGAATCTGCAGTGAAATAAGTACAAAACCAAAACCCACAGACCTCTCTCCTGGCACTTATCCCTGCAAGCATGATAAGCGCTACACCTGCCCCTATACCTCTTCCTTCATGACCATTAAGTGCCCCAAACAGTTCTTCCAGTCACGCGATGCTTGACCACAGGTCTGTTGGGGTCATCTACTGTATCCAACCTTCCGGATGTGGTTTGGTCTACATCAGTAAGACCCAACGCAGATTGGGGGACTGCTTCATTGAGGACTGCAAAAGGCAAGATCTCCCAATGGCTACCCTGTACTATTTGACTTCACATTCCTATTCTGACTTATTTGCTCATGCTACAATGAGGCCAAAGTAAGGTTGGAGGAACATATCTCATATTCCAACTGGGTAGCCTCCAACCTGATGGCATGAACATTGGTTTCTCCAAATTCTGATAATTACTCCTCCTTTCTCTCTTTTACCATTCCCCATTCCAGTTACCCACGCACCCCTTCTTTTATCCTAACCTGTCTATCACCTTCCTCTATTTCCAACTCATCACCTGCAGCCTATTTAAACCCAGTTCTCATCCACATTCCTAGTTCACCCATTCAACCAGACATCCTCATCCAGTTGGCTTGTTGCCTGTTGTGCTTAGTGGCTGTATTTTCATTTTTTGGCTCTTCATGACTTGTTGTTTGGCTGTTTATTAGTAAAGTATTGTTTCCTGCTAAGTTGTCTCTGCTGATTTGCTTTTGGGTCAAGCCTCCTCTACATTTCCTGACATTCCCAATCTTCTTATTCTGGTTTCTGCACCCTTCCTTTCTAGTCCTGATGAAGCATCTCAGCCCAAAAAATCAAATTGTTGTTCCCCTTTATTGATGCTTCCTAACTTGCCGAATTCCTCTAGTATTTTGTGTGTGTCATTAAATGCTTGGTTTGAGGCTAAAATGGTAAATGCAACAGAATGGCAAGTGCAATCAAACATTTCTGCTCTTCCTGGCTCCAGGGCATTTCATCAAGTCTTTCTTTTTTTCTTATGACCCCTTGAGAACCATAATCAGTTGAACTTTGAAACAAAATAATTATTGGGGGCACCACTATCGCATAATTAGCACAGCAACCCCATTTCATCCTGATCTTCATTGTTGTTTATGCAGAGTTTGCATGCTTTTCCTGTGGCCATTTGAGCTTCTTCTTACATTCCAAAGATGCATGGGTTGGTGAGTTAATTGGCCACTGGAATTTTTTCCAGATCGCAATGAAACAAAGTATGATTGATATCTGTTTTATTTTTATTAAAGGACAGACTTTCTCACATGAGAAATTGAAATCTGTAGTCATAATTTTATCTGCTCCAAGGTTCTCTCCCTACTTATGAGTAGCAAAACCAGCACAAAAAAAACCTTTTTTTTTGGATAGGTCCAGGAAAAGCATCTTTAGAAGCCCAAGACCACCAAAATAATAACCCGCCTTCCCCATCCCCAGCCCATTTAATTTCCTTGCCCACACTACTCCCTCCATTCTACTCGTGATGAAGTGCTTTGAGAGGTTGGTCATGGTCAGAATCATCTCAAAAGCGATATCTCAAGAAGGCAGCATCCATAATTAACGACCCCCATCACCCAGGACATACCCTCTTCTCATTGCTACTATCAAGGAGGAAGGACAGGAGCCTGAAAACACACACTCAATAATACAGGAACAGCTTCTTCCCTTCCACCATCAGATTTCTGAATGGACAAATAGCGCATGAACACTACCTGGCTATTGTTCTTTTTTTGTTTTACTCTATTTTTGCACTACTCATTTAATTTAATTTTAGTATACATTTCTTATTGTAATTTATAATTTTTTTATTATTAGGCATTGCAATGTACTGCTGCTGCAGAACATCACAGTGGAGGAAGAGCATTCCACTCCCCTCACTGACATTCTAGCTACACTAATAGGAAGAATAATTCAAAGAAAGGCCCCATCTGCTCAGCCTCTCTTACTGGAGCTTTACAAAGCAAAACCTTTACTCAGACAAAACACTCACAGCACAAACACACCACAATTCCCAAAAATGGCTGCTCTGCCAGAGCCTGCTTCCCTTTTATACCGTAAACCTGTAAGTCTTATTTTAAAATGCTGTGGTCTCAACCCATCTGCTGCTCAGGCTGCTGGGAGTGGAAGCACAGAACCTTATTTGAAAAACAACTCTTTTGATCAATGTCTTCTTTCTTTCTGAGCCACAGCTTTCCCTCAACCATTGTTAACAAAGCCCTTGAGTGCCTCTCATCCAGTTCCCTGTCCATGAGGATGGAACAACAAAACAGTTCCTCTAGTCCTCACCTTCTACCTCATCAGTCTCCTCTTTCAACAGATCATTCTCTACAATTCTTGCCAACTTCAAAGGGATTCCACCACCGGACTCATCTCTGCCTCTCCTCCCCTTTCAGCATTTTGCAAGGATTGTTCCCTTTTTAACTCCCTGGGCCACTTTTCTGTTCCTGCCAACTACCTCCCTTGATCTAGCACTTCTTCTTGCAAACATAGGCCAGGTAACACCTATCCTTTCACCCCTTCCCTTCCACCATCCAGAGACCCAAGAAGTTTCTCCAAGTGAGGTAGCAATTCACTTACACTTCTTTTGACCATTGTACTGCATTTGCTGCTCACAATGTGGTCGATTGAACATTGGACAAAACCAATGCTGATTAAGCAATTACTTTGCAGAACACCTCAATTTAGTCTGCAGGCATGATCCTGAGCTTCCTACTACCTACCACATAAATTCCTCATTCCATCAAACTCTGATTTAAAACCCAAATATTAGATTAGATTAGATTATGAGGACACGCAGTCCTCTTTTGTTGTCATTTAGTAATGCATGCATTAAGAAATGATACAATTTCTTCCTCCAGAATGATATCACAGAAACACAAGACAAACCAAGACTAAAAGAACTGACAAAAACCACATAATTATAACATATAGTTACAACAGTGCAAAGCAATACCGTAATTTGATAAAGAACAGACCATGGACATGGTTATAAAAAGTCTCAAAGTCTCTTGAGAGTCCCATCATCTCACGGAAACGGTAGAAGAAAAACTCTCCCTGCCACGAGCTTCCAGCGCCGCAAACTTGCCGATGCAGCACCCTGGAAGCACCTGACTACAGTCGACTCTTGAGTCCATCCGAAAACTTCGAGCCTCCGACACCGAGCACCAAGTACCATCTCTGCCGAGCGCTTCAACCCCAGCCCTGGCCACAGGCAACAGGCAAGGCCAAGGATTTGGGGCCTTCCCCTCCAGAGATTCTCGATCACACAGTAGCAGCGGCAGCGAAGCGGGCATTTCAGAAGTTTCTCCAGATGTTCCTCTGTGCTTCTCACATCTGCCTCCATCAAATCAGGATTCTGCACGGTACCTACTTAACAAATACGATATCATTTCAGAGCGGCCGTGTGCGCTGTGTCACACCGCCATCTTCTTCTCCCCACCTTGCTTGAGATACAGCACCTCAACTCCTGTCTGAGCACATTGCAGTCTTCTGGAATCAATATCGAACTCTACAGCTTCAGGTAACTTTACTTCTCAGTCTGTATCAGCATCCATCTGTGATACTAGCTGTTCTTGTTTTCTGTTCTCTGAACATGTCTTCCTGCACTGCATTTTGCAATCCCACGTCCTTTTGTCATTGTTCTCACTCAGTAATTGTTCCCATTCACTCAAAGGCCAGATAATTATGTTTATAGTTTATCCCTATTGGTACTCCAGTTCTTCCTTTATCAGTGACATCACCCTTCCCAATCTCCCTGCAATTTTATGAGCTTTATTTTGTCTGTTTTTCAGTTTTAATGAAGGGTCTCCAATCCACAACATTTACTCGCAGTTGTTACCTGTGTGGATGAGTGTGTGCTAATGAAAACGTGCTGCACATTCCCAAACCAAAAGCCGTGAATGAACCAGGAGGTATGTCAGCTGCTGGGGGCTAGTCTGTGGCATTTAATTAAGTCTGGTGACCTAAGTCTGTACACGAAAACCAGGTATGACTTGTGGAGTGCTATCTTGAGAGCGAAGAGACAATCCAAGTGAGGTCGGAGGTAACATCAGATGCACATCAACTCTGTCAGGGTTTGCAAGATATTACTTCCTACAAAGCGAAACGCAATAGCACGAATGGCAGTGATGCTTCACCTTCTGAGCTCAACACTTTCTATGCACGCTTTGAAAGGGAGAATATAACTACAGCTGTGAAGATCCATGCTGCACCCAGTGACCCTCTGATCTCTGTCTCGGAGACTGATGCTTGACTGTCTTTAAGGAGGGTGAACCCTTCCAAGGCAGCAGGCGCTGATGAAGTACCTGGTAAGGCTCTGAAAACTTGTGCCAAACAACTGGCGGGAGTAATCAAGTGCATTTTCAACTTCTCACTGCTACAGTTGGAAGTTCCCACCTGCTTCAAAAAGACAACAATTATAACAGTGCCTAAGAAGAGTAGTGTGAGCTGCCTTAATGTCTATCACCCAGTAACACTCATATCTGCAGTGATGAAATGCTTTGAGGAGTTGGTCATGACTAGAATGAACTCTGGCCTCAGCAAGTTCCTGGACCCATTGCAATTTGCCTATTGCCACAAGAGGTCTATGGCAGAGGCAACCTCAATGGCTCATCATACAGCCGTAGATCACCTGGGCAATACAAACACCTTTGTTGACTATAGCTCAGCGTTTAACACCAACATTCCCACAATCCTGATTGATAAGTTACAGAACCTGGGCCTCTGTACCTCCCTCTGCAATTGGATCCTCAACTTCCTAATGAGAAGACCACAATCTGTGCAGATTGGAGATAATATCTCCACCTCACTGACAATCAACGCTGACACATTCTCACAGAGGGTGTGTGCTTAGCCCTCTGCTCTACTCTCTCTATACTCATGACTGTGTGGCTAGGCATAGCTCAAGTACCATCTATAAACTTGCTCATGATACCGTACAACCATTGTTGGTAGAAACTCGGATGGAGATGAGAGAGTGTGTAGGAGCAAGATTTACCAGCTGGTTGAGTGGTGTTGACTGTCTGGTAAGGGGAAAGTGGTCTACTGCACAGGACAAAAGAAGCTATAGAAAGTTGTAAAATTAGTCAGCTCTATCTTGGGTATTAGCCTCCATAGTACCCAAGACCTCTTCAAGGAATGGGGTCTTAGAAAGGTGACGTCCATTATTAAGGACCTCCAGCACCCAGGGCATGCCCTCTTCTCATTGTTACCGTCAGGTAGGAGGTACAGAAGCCTGAAGGCACACACTCAGCGATTCGGGAACAGCTTCTCCCCCTCTGCTTTCCGGTTCCTAAGTGGACATTGAACCAATGAACTATTTAATTTTTTAAAAATATATACATTATTTCACTTTTTGCACTGTTTTAATCTATTAAAGAAGTGGTGTTGGGTAAATTGAAGGGATTGAAGGCAGATAAATCCCCAGGGCCAGATGGTCTGCATCCCAGAGTGCTTAAGGAAGTAGCCCAAGAAATAGTGGATGCATTAGTGATAATTTTTCAAAACTCGTTAGATTCTGGACCAGTTCCTGAGGATCGGAGGGTCGCTAATGTAACCCCACTTTTTAAAAAAGGAGGGAGAGAGAAACCGGGGAATTATAGACCGGTTAGCCTAACGTCGGTGGTGGGGAAACTGCTGGAGTCAGTTATCAAAGATGTGATAACAGCACATTTGGAAAGCGGTGAAATCATCGGACAAAGTCAGCATGGATTTGTGAAAGGAAAATCATGTCTGACGAATCTCATAGAATTTTTTGAGGATGTAACTAGTAGAGTGGATAGGGGAGAACCAGTGGATGTGGTATATTTGGATTTTCAAAAGGCTTTTGACAAGGCCCCGCACAGGAGATTAGTGTGCAAACTTAAAGCACACGGTATAGGGGGTAAGGTATTGATGTGGATAGAGAATTGGTTAGCAGACAGGAAGCAAAGAGTGGGAATAAACGGGACCTTTTCAGAATGGCAGGCAGTGACTAGTGGGGTACCGCAAGGCTCAGTGCTGGGACCCCAATTGTTTACAATATATATTAATGACTTGGATGAGGGAATTAAATGCAGCATCTCCGAGTTGTACAAGGCCTTAGTGAGACCACACCTGGAGTATTGTGTGCAGTTTTGGTCCCCTAATCTGAGGAAAGACATCCTTGCCATAGAGGGAGTACAAAGAAGGTTCACCAGATTGATTCCTGGGATGGCAGGACTTTCATATGAAGAAAGACTGGATGAACTGGGCTTGTACTCGTTGGAATTTAGAAGATTGAGGGGGGATCTGATTGAAACGTATAAAATCCTAAAGGGATTGGACAGGCTAGTTGCAGGAAGATTGTTCCCGATGTTGGGGAAATCCAGAACGAGGGGTCACAGTTTGAGGATAAAGGGGAAGCCTTTTAGGACCGAGATTAGGAAAAACTTCTTCACACAGAGAGTGGTGAATCTGTGGAATTCTCTGCCACAGGAAACAGTTGAGGCCAGTTCATTGGCTATATTTAAGAGGGAGTTAGATATGGCCCTTGTGGCTACAGGGATCAGGGGGTATGGAGGGAAGGCTGGTGCACGGTTCTGAGTTGGATGATCAGCCATGATCATAATAAATGGCGGTGCAGGCTCGAAGGGCCGAATGGCCTACTCCTGCACCTATTTTCTATGTTTCTATTCAATATACATATATACTTACTGCAATATATTTATTAATTTACCTTTCTATATTATCATGTATTGCATTGAACTGCTGCTGCTAATTAACAAATTTCACGACTCATGCCGGTGATAATAAACCTGATTCTGGTTCTATTGTTTCTCTTCCCACCAATGTGACCCAGCAGCTGAGTATATCCATTTTTTGTTTTAGATTTCCAGTATCTGAAGTTTCTGTTAGATTCACTCCCTATTTATTCCATTTATACCCACTATTGTTTCATACATTTCAATTAAATCTTCCTGCACCCTCCCAAAGAAAACAGCTATAACTTGTACACTCTTTATTTGCAGCTAAAGTTTCCCAGTATTGACAGTATTCTCATAATTTTCACAGGCTCTCCAAAGTAATCACACATTTGCTTCAATGTGGTGAGTCAAACTCTAGGTCAGCGTTTCCCAACCTTGTTTCACCCAACACCCACCTAAAGCACTTTCGTACTTGCCAAAGCTCCCATAAAGCTCTTTCATAGGCACAATATACTTTCCAGTACCCCCACAGTGTAAAAAACATGAGAAACATTATTCTGCTTTAAATTTTTATTTGTCTTTGAACCTAGCTTATACAGCGCCTATGCGCTGTACAGCAGCTTCGATATCAATGTGATCCTCGAGCTTGATGTTTTTTAGCAAGGGTTGAAATATCTGGGTCAAGTTGTGACAGCAAAAGCCTTGATGTTCCCACGTGTAACAATGTCCAAGCAGTTTCTGTTTTTGTGAGTGTGCGGTTTACTGTACTGAAGCCTCTTTCAACAAAGCAGGAGGATGGAAATGCAATAAAGAGCAATTTGGCTCTTCTCCAAAGACAAGGAAACTTCGTATGGCAGTGTAACCACATACCACAAAAGCTGACATTTTTGAAAAATATTTCTGCTTCATCATCATTCTGAATTTCAATTACAACTTCTTGCAAGCTTTCTTCCTGTTCTTCAACCTTGTAAAGAAATAGAATGGAATTTCCAGATGGTTCAAATTCTTGAATCAAGTCTGAAAATCCTTCTTTAGTGACTGCAGACATAAGCAATACTCTTGCAAATCACCATCTAAGAGAGAGCGCCATACTTTCTATGCAGTGAAACTGTGAGAACATTCTTCTAATGTTTTGTGTATATATTTCCAATTCTCCAATTAAAGTGGACACTGCACATTTTGCCTGAATTTGAAATTCTCACACTGCAGTTACATATTTAGAATGTTCATACATATTGGCTAGGTATGCATCATTTCCACATAGGTTTAATCTTGTTTCCCAAACTCCTGTTGACTTTGAGCAAAAATTCAACCATGGTGTCACAAAGATTAAAGAAACATTTTAAGCAGCAGCCTTTTGACAGCCAACACACCTCAGAGTGAAGCAGCAAGCATTCAAACTCTTCATCATTATCTTGGCATAACTGATGAAATTGTCATGGTCCCTTCTGGCAAACCCCCACCTTGCTATTTACCACAGGAATTGGGCCTCAATCACCTCATTTAACTTCCAATCATTCCCAGGTTTCACTAACTACACGCACCTGCTTCCCATCAGAAAATGCAGGATAAAAACCCTGTGATCACAACAAGGAACTGCCAGTTCGTTGGTTGACTCGTGTATAAGTAACCTTGTCACACGGTTCTTAGGACTATCAGTTCTAAGTCTAGCATTGTTCCTGAATTCGCTACTAAACCAAGACTCCTGGTAAAGACTCTCTTGCACACCAATCCCACGCTCGCTATGACCGTAACGCCTCCCGACTTGGCCTCCACGCCCGTGTTCAGCACTTGGTGTTCGTTCCACCTCCACGTCCTTGCAACAGAATTAACTGGCCATGAAGAACCCAGCAGACATGGATCCCGTACAACAGGCCAGCCAGGGCTACCTATTGGGCGCCCATGACCAACTACTTTGGGAGATCACGGAAAACCTTCGGACACTATCCACGAATGTGCAAGAAGGTCAGTGAACAAGTGGACCGGGTCTCTACTTCCTTTTCTCCGTCCCCTACTAGAACCCCGGCTACCCAAACCGCACCGCTCGGGATGGCCTCGCCCCTGGAATCAACAACACATCCCCTCAAGAGCCATATGTACCCAAGCCTGAACCTTACGCCGGGGACCTAGGTAGGTGCCCGGCCTTCCTGTTACGACGCTCCCTAGTCTCTGAGTTGCAGCCACGTACCTACACTTCCGATAAATCAAAGGTTGCGTACATTATGGAGCTGCTACTAGGGGATGCCTTGGCTTGGGCAACCATGATATGGGATAACCGACCAGAGGTTTGTTCCTCCTACTCCTCCTTTGTCACTGAAATGAGGACAGTCTTCAAACAATCCATTCGCGGTAAGGACACCGCGAAACGGTTGCTTACTCTTCGTCAGGTTTCGTGAAGAGCGGCCAGGTATTCCACTGAGTTCCAGACCTTAGCCACAGACTCCGGGTGGAATGATGAGGCCCTACGGGAGGTGTTTCGACAGGCCTCTCGGACAAGATAAAGGATGAGTTGGCCGCAAGGGACGACACGGACTGTCTGGACTCTCTGATCTCGTTCACCATTCGATTAGATTATTGACTTCAGGAGTGTCAGAGAGAGAGAACCAGTCGACCCGCTCCTTGGGGAAGCCCAGAGTCCACCTTAACAGTCTCAGCCAGCACACCCCGCCCTTCCCCAGTCTCTCCCAGTTTGGCTCCTGCTCCGACTGTCCCCACCCCCTTGGGGGAGGAACCAATGCAGCCGGGACGGAACGGTCTCTCTCCGGCTGAATGAATTCGGAGGCAGAGAGCTGGGGATTGCTACTACTGTGGCCAGCCAGGACATTTTAGGGATACCTGCCCTCAGCAGCCCAAAAGGGAAAGCTCACCAGTGAGAAAGGGAGCTCTGGTGAGCCAATTAGTACTCCCTTCGGCACCCCAGACTCGGATGCAGATCCCAGCTATCATGAATTACCAACAACAGTCCCTGTCCCTATCCGCTTTGGTGGATTCCGGTGCTGAGGGCAATCTGCTGGACGAAGAGATAGCCACCCAGGCCTGAATACCTTGTGAGCCGCTAACCACCCCCCTGGAGGCCCGGGCCTTGGACAGGAAAGTGCTAGCTCAGGTGACCCACTGAATGCTGCCCCTGACCTTGATCCTATCCGGCAACCATTGGGAGGAGGTACGATTCAGTCTCATTCATTCACCTCAAGTTCTGATAGTTCCAGGGTATCCATGGCTGACCCAATACAATCCCATATCGACTGGTCTACCGGGAGGATAGTAAAATGGAGCCCATCTTGCTATGCCAACTGTCTGCAGTCAGTCCCATCTCCCAGAGAAGCTACCGCGACCCCGCCTGTTTTGGAACCCGTCGACTTGTCCCGTGTCCCCACAGAGTACCATGACTTGGGACAGATGTTCAGTAAACAATGGGCCCTTTCCCTGCCTCCGCACCGCCCATATGATTGTGCCATCGATCTCCTCCCCGGGCCCCGCTACCCACTAGTTGCCCTTTTAACCTATCCTGACTGGAGAGAGAGGCAACGGAGAAATACGTAAACAAGTCCCTCGCGGCGGGCATTATCAGGCCTTCATCCTCCCCGGTAGGCACCAATTTCTTTTTTGTAGAAAAGAAGGACGGGACACTTCGCCCTTGTATCAACTACTGAGGCCTTAATAATATAATAGTTAAGAACAATTACCCTCTACCACTCATTAGTTCGGCATTTGAACCACTGCATGGAGCCACCATCTTCTCAAAGCTGGACCTTCGCAATGCCTACCATTTAGTCAGGATAAGGGAGGGGGACGAATGGAAGACGGCCTTTAATACACCTCTGGGCCACTTTGAATATTTGGTCATGCCCTTTGGCCTCACCACTACTCCCGCCGTTCTCCAAACCCTGATCAATGACATACTGAGAGGCTTTATCAATCGGTTCGTATTTGTTTACCTTGATGACATCCTGATATTTTCTAGCAGCCCCCAAGAACATGTATGCCATGTCCGTCAAGTCCTCCAGTTATTTGCAAAGGCAGAGAAATGCGAGTTCCACGTTCCTTCGGTCAGCTTCCTAGGGTATATCATTGAAAGCGGGCAGGTAAAAGCAGACCCCGAGAAGATCCGGGCAGTGGAAGAATGGCCTCAACCCATGACACGTAAACAACTTCAACGATTCCTGGGCTTTGCAAACTTCTATCATAGATTCATCAGAGACTACAGTCGAGTGGTGGCCCCCCCCCCTTACCCGGCTTACCTCGCCTACCACACCGTTTTGCTGGGACTCCGAAGCGGACTCAGCATTCATCTACCTGAAGAGGCGTTTCCCATCCTGGTCCATCCGGACCCATCACGTCAATTCATCATTGAGGTGGATGCCTCTGACTCCGGGGTAGGAGCGGTCCTATCCCAACAGTCAGGGTCGGATGAAAAGCTTCACCCCTGCGCCTTCTACTCTCGCCGACTGTCCCCCGCCTAGCGGAATTACGACGTGGGGAATCGGGAACTGCTGACGATTAAACTAGCACTGGAAGAATGGAGGCACTGGTTGGAGGGGGTAGAACACCCATTTGTGGTGTGGACTGATCATAAGAACCTGGGGTATATTCAGACCGCCAAACAGGCCTGTTGGGCATTGTTTTTTGGACAGTTCAAGTTTACCCTCACGTACCATCCGGGATCCAAGTATGGAAGCCGGACGCGCTATCCCGCCAGCATGACTCCAAAGATAACACGTCCAGTCTCGAGACTGTCCTCCCACCATCCTGCGTGGTTGCCACCCTCACTTGGGAGATCGAGGCTAAAGTAAAGGAAGCTCAGCGGGACGACCCCGACCCTGGCAATGGACCCGGCGATCACCTGTACGTGCCCGTTTCTGTCAGGTCTCAGGTTCTCCAAAGGGGGCACACATCCCGGTTCACCTGCCACCCCGGGAGTGATCAGACCCTGGCTCTCCTGAGGAAGCACTCTTGGTGGCTGTCAATGGAGGGGACACCCGTTCTTATGTCTCGGCTTGTTCCATCTGTTCTCGGGGAAAGGTCTCTCATCGATCACCTGTGGGACTACTTCATCCTCTACCTGTCCCTGGTCACACATCACCTTAGACTTCGTCACCAGTCTACTCCCTTCCCGTGGAAACACCACTGTCCTCACCATTGCAGACCAATTCTCTTTATAGCCCTCCCGAAACTCCCTTCCTCTCAAGAAATCGCAGATCTTCTCGTCTGCCATGTCTTCCGCCTCCACAGAATCCTGATGGACATCATCTCTGATCGAGGTCCCCAGTTCGTCTCGCAGGTATGGAAGGCCTTCTGTCAAGCCTTGGGTGCATCGGTCAGCCTGTCATCCATATTCCACCCCCAGACAAACGGGCAGATGGATCGGGTCAACCAAGACCTGGAGGTGATGCTATGTTGGGTAATGGCAAAAAACCCATCAACCTAGAGTGACCACCACCTGTGGTTTGAGTACGCCCACAACTCTCTGGTGAGCTCTGCTCTTGGAAGGTCTCCATTCGAGTGCTCCCTTGGGTACCAACCCCCACTGTTCCCCGCGCAAGAAGAAGAGATTGCAGTACCGTCGGTTCAAGACCATATTAATTGGTGCCTTAAGATATGGGAGGAGACATGTACGGCCCTACTCAGATCAACAAATCGAAATAAGAAGACAGCCGACCGACACCGCATCCCGGCGCCAGAGTACCAACCTGGGCAGATGGTGTGGCTGGCCTCCAAGGACATCCCACTCAAGAACGAACATAAGAAACTCGCCCCTCGCTTCCTGGGACCATTCAGGGTTGAAAGGGTTATCAACCCCACAGTGGTCCGCCTAAAGCTGCCCAGATCCATGCGCATCCACCCAACCTTTCATGTGTGCTCAGTTAAAGCCAGTTTCCATCAGCCCTCTGTGTCCCCCTGCCGAGAGCCCCCCCACCTGTCCTATCATCAACAACCATCCGGCATACACCGTCCGACGACTACTAGATGTGCGCTGTCGGGGCAGGGGTCTCCAATACCTGGTGGACTGGGAAGGGTGCAGTCCAGAAGAGCGTTCCTGGGTCCACTGCTCCTTCATCCTAGACCCTTCCCTCATCCAGGATTTTCATCGGGACCATCCAGACAGGCCTGAAGGATCGCCTGGAGGCTCCCCTTGGGGGGGTGGGGGGGGAACTGTCATAGTCCCTCCTGGCAATCCCCAACCTTGCTACTTACCACAGGAATTGGGCCTCAATCACCACATTTAATTTCCAATCATTCCCAGGTTCCACTAACTACACACACCTGCTTCCCATCAGAAGCTGCAGGATAAAGACCCTGTGATCGCAACAAAGATCTAATAGATGAGCTTTAATTTTGTTGATAGCAGATATTACAAGAGTCATGCTTGAATAAAAAGACACTGGCTGATGTTTTTGGCATTGAAAGGTTCACGATGAATTACACAATGGATTCCAAACAGACTTGGAATTTCTTTTTTCATTAAATGCCACTAAACCAACAAGCATGGTGACCTGCCATATATGGTGCTCCATCTGTTGCACAAGAAATCATGTTCCTAATTGGAATTCTTGTATCCTGAATATACATTCTGAGCTCATCATAGATTGATTCTCCTTTGATATTTGTTGATATTTTACAAAAAGAGTAAATCTCTTCATAAACTTTTCCATTTTTGATAAACCTTATGTAAGCCATTAGCAATGCTGTGTTGTCTTGCACAGTTGACTCATCCAGTTGTACCCCAAACTTTTTTGTACTCATTGTCTTCACTCATTTCATCAATGTGACAAGTTATAGAGTTATCACACTGTTATCATTTTGGAAATACTATAAGAAGCAATGAGACTACCACCAAGGTCATTTTTAGCTTTCTTGACTTAAGTGTTCAACACTTTTCAAATGCTTCTTTCATCTTCTGGAACTGAGTAACTCTTCTGGAGCTGCCTTTTTAGGGTGTCTTTTACGGAAGTGTTCCTGCAATCTTGATTGTTTCATGGCTTCATTAGACAGTACAGTATTACATGGGGCATCACTGATCTGACAGGAACAGAATAAAACCATACTCTAGATTTGTAACATTGCACTGACATTCTGTAGTTTCTCTTTCTTAGCAGGATGAGAATTCAAGGCTTCACTGCCTTCAGACTCAGAGTTTATTTATCCATCATTAACAGGGCTAAATTAAAATTAAAGATTAACACAAACTGGAGATGCCCATCAAATGTTGACAACAACAGTGAGTTGACACAGTCAGTCAGGTCTCGTGTCTCAAGTTAGGATGCTGCTTACCACCACCCTCTTTCTCCCCCCCCCAAGAATCTTGAACAGCCCCCGGTGGCTTCTATTTCCCCTAACGCTCCCTTAGGACATGCAACTGCCCCCATTGGGAATCTCTTCTCTAGGTAGCATTTTGTAGTTCTTGCATAAACTCCTACTCTTAATGCCAAGTATTCATAGGACTTGTAGCAATCTTAGTGAACTGTAAGAATCTGTGGAAATGCAATCCAAGTTTATTCATTCCTCACTATTCATATTATTTCCTTTGGGGCACATCATTTGCCTTGTTGAACCTCCCCTTAGAATATGTGTCACCACCGTGCAAGCACATCACTGCTGTAAAGGCCCAACATGTCATAAGGCGATTTGTCCCAGCTCTGTGCATTCTCCAATCAATACAGTATATTGTGATGTTTCTATAGTGTCAGATACTTGACTGACAAATTATTACTGCTGGTTTAGTAGCCATATCTTTGATTTTTAAATCCATTCAGGTTGCATTTAAATGTTGCATTTTTTCTTAGAATGGCTGAAAAACAGGTTGTTAAAGTTGCTTTTTCAGTATAAATATTTAACCAACAATTCCTTTCCTTTTCTTTTTAAACAATGGGTCTCCTTGAGAATTGTTTGTTGCTGTGAAAGTAATCATAGTTTTGCTGCAGTGACAGAAATGCTCAAAAATATACAAGGCTGACAAATGTTACAAACATCGAACATAGAACAGTACAGTACAGACCCATTTCAAGATTAATCTTATCTTTCCCTCCCACATAGCATGCCATTTCTCTTTCTTCCATTTCTTATCTAAGAGTCTCTTAAATGTCCCTAATACATCTGCCTGTACCACTACACCTAGCAATTCATTCCACACACTTAGCATTCTCTGTGTAAAAAGCCTACCTCTGATATCCCCCCGATACTTTCCTGCAATCATCTTAAAATTATGCCTTCATATTAGCCATTGCACCCTTGGAGGAAAAATAGTATTGCCTATCCACGGGATCTATGCCTCTTATCATCTTGTACACATCTATCAAGTCACCTCTCATCCTCCTTCACTCCAAAGAGGAAAGCCCTACCTTGCTCAACATTTCATCATAAGACATGATCTCTAATCCAGGCGGCATCCTGATAAATCTCCTTTGCACCTTGTCTAAAGCTTTCACATCCTACCTGTAATGAGGTGACTGGAACTGAGCCCAATATTCCACTTGCGGTCTGTCCACAGTTTTAAAGAGCTGCAGCATTACCTCACAGCTCTTCAACTCAATCCACTGTCTAATGTTCAAAGTTCAGAGTAAATTATATTATAAAAGTACCTATATGTCACCATATACAACCCTAAAATTCATTTTCTTGTGGGCATGCTCAATAAATCTGTAGAATAACCATCACAGAATCAATGACAAACATCCCCCCTCCGCCACAAATAGGGCATTCAACCAGAAAACATCAAACCTTGCAAATATAAAAGGAAGAAATAATAGTAATAAATAAATAAACAATAAATACGAAAACATGAGATGAAGAGACCTTGAAAGTGAGTCCATTGGTTGAGGGAACATTTCAATGATAGGCAAGTGAAGTAGAGTGAAGTTATTCCCTTCGATTCAAGAGCCGGGTGGTTGAGGGGTAGTAACTGTTTCCTGAACCTGGTGGTGCGAGTCCTGAGGCTACTGTACCTGCTTTCTGATGGCAGCAGCCAGAGGAGAGCATGCCCTGGGTAGTGGGGCTAGCTAATGATGGAAGCTGCTTTCATGCAGCAGTGTTTCATGTAGATGTGCTCAATGGTGGGGAGGGTTTTACTTCTGATGGACTGGACCACATTCACTACTTTTCTGTTCAAGGGCATTGGTGTTTCCATACCAGGTTGTGATGCAGCCGATCAATATACACTCTACACCGATAGAAGTCTGTCAAAGTTTTAGATATCCTGCTGCACCTCTGCAAACTCCTAAGGAAGTACAGACGCTGCTGTGCTTTCTTTGTAATTGCATTTGTGTGCTGGGCCTAGGACTGGTCCTCCAAAATAATAACACTGAGGAATTTAAAGTTACTGACATTCTCTACCTCCGATGAGGATTGGCTCATGGATCTATGGTTTCCTTCTCCTGAGTCTACAATCAGCTCCTTGGTCTTTATAACGTTGAGTGAGAGGTTGGTGTTATGACACCACTCATCCAGATTTGCAATCTCCCTCCTATGTGCTGATTCATCACCATCTTAGATCTTCGACATATGACAGTGTTGCCATCAGCAAGCTTGAATATGGCATTGGAGCTGTGCTTAGCCCCACTTTTATAAGTGTAAAGTGAGTAGAGCAGGGGACTAAGCACAGTCTTATTGTGCAGCTGTGCTGATGGAGATTGTGGAGGAGATGTTGTTACCTATTCAAACTGACTGGTGTCGGCAAGTAAGGAAATCCAGGGTCCAATTGCACAAGGAGGTGTTGAAGCCAAGGTCTTGGAGCTTATTGATTAGTAACGAAGGGATTATGGTACTGAATGCTGAGCTGTAGTTGATAAAGAGCATCCTGATGTATACGTCTTTGCTGTCCAGAAGTTCCAGGATTGAATGTAGAGCCAATGAAATGGCATCTGCTGTGGACCTGGTGGGCAAACTGGAGCAGATCCAAGTCACTTCTCAAGCAGGAGTTATTTTTTGCCAGCAACCTCTCAAAATACTTCCTCACTGTGGATGTGAGTGCTACTGGGCGATAGTCATTGAAGCAGGTCACCACTCTCTTCTTGGGCACCAAATGGCCTGGTAGTTAAACATGAATATCAAAAATGAGCAGACGGTCATGAGGGGAAATAAAATTTTAGCATTATTTTAACTTTACTTTGTGACTTTCTTCCGTTATGGCTAATCTGCGGCAGATAATGTTCAGTGTTACCTAGGAAACAAATCTTTTTTATCTCCAGTCCTGCATAGTTATGCGAAGAATTTGGCCCTTTGAGTTTATTTTGCCAGAAATAAAATAACAAATAGAGACAAACAAATGCTGAGTTGGTCCCTCAAATCTATTCATTTCTGTTAGCTGCTCACAATTCTCATATCTTTCAATGTCCACTAAGTCTCAAACCCTATTGATTTCTCCCTAGAACATACTATGGACTATGACCACAGTGCATAATGTGAACAATTTCAGCAATCTACAATACCCTAGGCGTAGGTTCATTCTAGAACTTAATCAAGATGCTAAAAAAAATGGGAAAACTGTTGTAACAGTCAAGGAGGAAAGAATCCAACAGACTGAAAAAAATGGGAAAACTGTTGTAACAGTCAAGAAGGAAAGAATCCAACAGACTGAAAAAAAATTAGTATGCATCTGTTAGTGTTGGTGAACATTTGGGGAAATAGAAGGGGATAATCACCGTACCCTCCAAATATCCAGACCTGCCTCTCGGTTTTTTTGCACTACTTTACTTCCCATTATTCTATTTTCTATTTATGATTTATAATTTAAATTTTTAATCTTTACTAATTCTAACTATTTTTAATATTTGTAATCCAGGGAGTGTGAAGCGCAGAATAAAATATCACTGTGATGACTGTACATTCTAGTACCAATTGTTTGGCAACAATGAAGTATAAAGATACTCCTACACCAATCGTCACTTTATGTACATACAATTAGTCTATGTACAGCATATCAACTAATCAGAATCAGATTCAATATGTCCAGCACATCTTGTGAAATTTGTTAACTTTGCACCAGTGGGACAATGTAATACATGATAAAATATAGAAGAAAAAATGAATTACAGTAATTATATATGTATCTTAAATAGTATCTTAAATAGGTTTCCCTTTGGATCTTCTCTGCTGAAATAGAGAGATTTCCAAATTGCATTAGGGAGAATATGTCAAGGGGAGTGTCCTCTTTTGTAAATTTTTCGTGTGTTTCCTTTTCCAATAGTAAACTGGACAATCCATCAGCGTTTCCTTGAATATTCATCCTCTTAAATTTGGAGTTGTAATTGTGTACTCCAAGAAACAGAGCCTATCTCTGCACTAATGCTGCTGCTCTTAGTGGAACACTGTTCTGTGGATTGAAGATGGATACTAGTAGTTGATGATCAGTTTTGGGGGTAAACTCTCTATCATTCAAGTACTCTGACTATTGTTGTCCATCTATTTAAGAAGGGAACTAGGGAAAATCTGGGAACTACAGGCTGGTGAGTCTCACGTCAGTTGTAGGAAACTTGCTGGAGAAAATTCTTGGGGAAGGGTATATGAGAATTTACAAACCCATAGCCAAACAGGGAGAGCCAGCATAGCTTTGTGCATGGCAGGTTATACCTTACCAATTTGATTGAGTTTTTTGACAAGGCAATGAGAGAGATTGATGAGGGTGGGGTAGTGGATGTTGCCTACATAGATTTTTATTAAGCAACACACATCAGAGTTGCTGGTGAACGCAGCAGGCCAGGCAGCATCTCTAGGAAGAGGTGCAGTCGACGTTTCGGGCCGAGGGACGAGGGAGATGTCTTCCTTTTTTAAAGAAAGGGGCTTCCCTTCCTCCACTATCAACTCTGCTCTTAAACGCATCTCCTCCATTTCACATACATCTGCTCTCACTCCATCCTCCCGCCACCCCACTAGGAATAGGGTTCCCCTGGTCCTCACCTACCACCCCACCAGCCTCCGGGTCCAACATATTATTCTCCGTAACTTCCGCCACCTCCAACGGGATCCCACCACTAAGCACATCTTTCCCTACCCCCCTCTCTCTGCATTCCGCGGGGATCGCTCCCTACGCAACTCCCTTGTCTATTCGTCCCCCCCATCCCTCCCCACTGATCTCCCTCCTGGCACTTATCCGTGTAAGCGGAACAAGTGCTACACATGCCCTTACACTTCCTCCCTTACCACCATTCAGGGCCCCAAACAGTCCTTCCAGGTGAGGCAACACTTCACCTGTGAGTCGACTGGGGTGATACACTGCGTCCGGTGCTCCCGATGTGGCCTTTTATATATTGGCGAGACCCGACGCAGACTGGGAGACCGCTTTGCTGAACATCTACGCTCTGTCTGCCAGAGAAAGCAGGATCTCCCAGTGGCCACACATTTTAATTCCACATCCCATTCCCATTCTGACATGTCTATCCACGGCCTCCTCTACTGTAAAGATGAAGCCACACTCAGGTTGGAGGAACAACACCTTATATTCCGTCTGGGTAGCCTCCAACCTGATGGCATGAACATCGACTTCTCTAACTTCCGCTAAGGCCCCACCTCCCCCTCGTACCCCATCTGTTACTTATTTTTATGCACACATTCTTTCTCTGACTTTCCTTTTTCTCCCTCCGTCCCTCTGAATATACCTCTTGCCCATCCTCTGGGTCTCTCCCCCCCCCCCCCCCCTTTCTTCCTGGACCTCCTGTCCCATGATCCTCTCGTATCCCCTTTTGCCTATCACCTGTCCAGCTCTTGGCTCTATCCCTCCCCCTCCTGTCTTCTCCTATCATTTTGGATCTCCCCCTCCCCCTCCCCCTCCAACTTTCAAATCCCTTACTCACTCTTCCTTCAGTTAGTCCTGACGAAGGGTCTCGGCCTGAAACGTCGACTGCACCTCTTCCTACAGATGCTTCCTGGCCTGCTGTGTTCACCAGCAACTCTGATATGTGTTGCTTGAATTTCCAGCATCTGCAGAACTCCTGTTGTTTAGATTTTTATTAAGGCTATTGACAAGGCCCTCATGGGAAGCTATTTCAGATGATTAAGATGCATGGGATCCACGGCAAATTGGCTGCTTGGATTCAGAACTGATTTGCGCATAGAAGACAGAGGGTTGTGGTTGAAGGGACTTATTCGAGCTGGAGGTCTGTAATTAGTGGTGTTCCACAGGGATCTGTACTTGGACCTCTGCTGTTTGTGATGTATATAAATGATCTGGATGAAAATGTAAATAGGTGGGTTAGTAAGTTTGTGGGCGATAACAAAATTGGTGGAGTTGTGGATAGTGTAGAAGACTGGCAAAGAGTACTGCTCAATATAGCTCCGTTGCAGATATTGCCGATGGAGTTTAACGCAGATAAATGTGAGGTGTTGTACCTTGGTAGGCCAAATGCAAGGAGACAGTACTTGCACTGTTCAGGGCAAGATCCTTACCAGTGTTGCTGAGCAGAGAGATCTTGGGATCCAAGTTCATAGCTCTTTGAAAGTGGCTACCCAGGTCGATAAGGTGGTTAAAAAGGCTTTTAGAATGCTTGCTTTTATTAATCCAGACATTGAACTCAAAGGTCAAGAGGTTACGTTGTAATTTTATAAAACTCTGGTTTGGCCACATGTGAAATATTGCATACAGTTCTGGTTGCCCAAATAAAGAAAGGATGTTGAGTCTTTGGAGACGGTGAAGAAGAGGATTACCAGGAAGCTGCCTGGTTTAGAGGCCATGTGCTATCACAAGAGGCTGGATAAACTTGGGTTGTTTTCTCTGGAGCTCTGGAGGCAGAGGGGAATGCTGATAGTGGCTTACAAGATCATGTGAGGCACAGACAGAGTGGACAGGGAGTGTCTGTTTCCCAGGGCTGAAATGTCTAATACCAGAGGACCTATATTAAAGGTGAGAGGGGGTAGGACATGGTGCAGGTAGGAGGGATTAGTGTTATGGGCTGAATGGCCTGTTCCTGTGCTGTACCCTTCTATGTTCTATGAAATATTTTAGACTCTAAACCAGACTCAAGGCCTCTATGTCAATCTGTGTGTATTTTTTTTTTCTGCAGTGGTAAGGGAATATAATAGAGAGGCTATGGGGTCTTCACTTCCCTCACTCATAGCATGTGACATGACCGCACCTCTACGATAGAGCGAGGCGTCAGAGGCAAGCGTCACTGGATGATGTGGATCATAGTGTGAGGGTAAAGTGTCTGAAATCACCATTTCATTTGCCTTTTGCAAAATCACCTCACACTGCTTTGTACATTGCCATTTTTCCTAATCTGTAGAGGTGAAGCACAGTAGCCAGGTTATAGTAAGTGACAAATCCTGAAAAGGACTGTATCTCTGATACATCCTTTGGCCATTGGGCATCCACCACTGCCTGAGTTTTCTCAGCACATTTGTGTAAATCTTGTGCACCCAATGATGTAACCACGGTAAATGATGCTTGGTTTGAAGAATTCACACTTGCTGTATTGTGCTCTGATCACAGAATCTTCTAATCTTTTTAACACTGTCTCAAGGTTTTGGAGATGTTCCTTGTCATCTTCACTGGTAACAACGATGTGATCCAGGTGACACTGGATGTCTGGACAATTTTTGCAGCACCTGGTCCATAGCTTTCTGCCAGTGCAGGTGTAAATGCCTTTCCAAAAATAAGCCTATTCGCCTGCAAGTGTCTATTTTATTTGGTTAGTTTCACCATCAAGAACGAGCAATTCTGGCATCCTCTTGTGGGATAAGTAGAGGTCTCATGATCCTATGACTAACTTTAAAGCAGAACTAGCATTAGTGGTCACCAGAGATGCACTCCAACTCTGAAAGCAACAGATGCAAATGCAACAAAAGGAATTTCTGTCCTGGCCCAAGACTAAATGACACAAAGTTAGTTCCTCCTTACTAACTTACATGCCACAATCAGAACCTCTAGAAAGCCTGGAACCGCTTGAGTGGCAAATTAACCCAAAAAGTTTCTTCACCTGTCCAAATGCTTCAAACTTAGCCTGGACAAAACCAACACCCTTTCATTAGTATTGTATTGGTATTGGTTTATTATCATCACATGTACCAAGACACAGTGAAAAGTTTGTCTTGCATACTATTCAGAGTTTTGCCCAGTGGCCAATCCAGACATTGGATATTTGGAGAGGAGGGGATTTCAAACAGTTCTACCGCCCAAGGATAAAAGGCAGGAATGGTTTGTGGCAGCATAACAGAGCTTTGACCATCAACCAATCAGCATTTGGGAAGGTAGGGGCAAGCGCAGCAGCTGTTGTCTGAGTGGGCATAGTCAGAGTGGTGATCATAAGGCTTTAGCTCTTTGAGGCTTCCACGAAGAGAGGCCTCATTCAGAGAAAGCAAAGGAAAGAGAAACTCATCTTTTTTCCTTCACTTCTTTATACCTTCTCATCTCAGACAGCAGAGATGTCAGGCAGGATAATGGAATGCTCCTCTAGCGGGATGTGGGAAGGCAGGGAAACCTCCAGTAACCCTGACTACTACAGCTGCGAGGTTCTAACAAACCTCATTAAGGAGTTGGAGCTGGAACTGGATGAAATCTGGATCATTCAGGAGGCTGAGGGGGTGATAGATAGGATATATAGAGAGGTAGTTACACCCAAGGTACAGGACACAGGAAACTGAGTAACAGTCAGGAAGAGGAAAGGGATTAAGGAGCCAGTGCAGAGTAACCCTGTGGCCATCCCCTTCAACAACAGGTATATCATTTTGGATACTGTCGGGGGAAAGACCTAACAGAGGGAAGTCACAGTGGCCAGGTCTCTGGCACTGAGTCTGCATTTGTGGCTCAGAAGGGAAGAGGGTAGAAGAAGCACACTATGGTGATAGAGGATTCATTAGTTAGCGGAACGGACAAGAAGTACAGTGGGCAAGAATGAGATTCCCTGATGGTATGTTGCCTCTCTGATGCCAGGATCTGGGATATCTTGGATCAAGTCCTCAGCATTCTTATGTGAGAAGGTGAACAGTCAGAAGTCGTGGTCATTTAGATACCAATGAAATGGGTGGGATGAGTGACAAGGTTCTGCATAGGGAGTTCAGTAAATTAGATGCTAAGTTAAAGGTCCAGACCTCCAGGGTTGAGATCGCAGGGTTTCTACCCGTGCCATGTGCTAGTGAAGCTAGAACTAGGAAGATTACACAGTTTAATACATGGCTAAGGATTTGGTGTAGGAGGGCATATGATTTTTGGATCATTGGGCTCTCTTCCAGGGAAGGTGGGACCTGTAGAGAAGGGATGGTTTGCACCTGAACTGGAGGAGGACTAATATCCTAGCGGGAAGATGCTGCACAGCGGGTTTTAAACTAGAATACCAAGTGGATGGGAACCAGAGTGCCAGAACAGTTAGTGGAGTGGTTGAGGAGGCAGATATTGATAAGACCTCAGACAAAGACAAATAAAAGACTGAGCAAGCTACGACAAAATCGAAAAGGGTAAGTACAGGACTGAAGGAGTTGTATCTGAAAGTGCGCAGAATATGGAATAAGGTAGATGAACTTGCAACACAGTTGCAGATTGGTAGGTATGATGTTGTACGAGAGGTGATTGATAAGTTTGTGGCCTAAGGTAGAAGGAGTCAATTTTGGAAAACCTAGCACATTTATTTTTCAACATAGTCTCCTCCTACATGTACACACTTAGTCCAGCGGTCATGGAGCATACGGATCCTTTCTTTGTAGAAGTGGTCCACAGCAAGGGTGATTGATAAGTTCGTGGTAGAAGGAGATGAGTTATTAACTTCAAACTTTCTGCATTATCACTTAAAGAGTTGAACTGCACGTGCATGTAACGAGAGCACCTTGGACCTCCAGGTGGTCCACAGCAGGGGTGATTGATAAGTTTGTGGCCTACAGTAGAAGGAGATGAGTTATACAGCTCTTGTTACATGCACATGCAGATCAACTCTTTGAGTGAAAATGCAGAAAGTTTGAACTTAATAACTCATCTCCTTCTACCTTAGGCCACGAACTTATCAATCACCCCTGGTAGACATCACTGAATCATGGCTGAAAGATTATAGCTGGCAGCCTTATGTCCATGGATACACATTGTATCGAAAGGATAGGCAGGAAGGCAGAGGGCGTAAAAAAAAAAAAATGAAATCAAATCATTAGAAAGAGGTGACATTGGGCCAGGAGGTGTTGAATCATTGTGGACAGAGCAAAGGAACTGCAAGGGTAAAAAAGACCATGATGAGAGTTATAAGGATGTAGCCTACAAATTACAATTGGAGATAGAAAATGCATGCCACAAGGGCAATATTACAATAGTCATGGGAGGCTTCAATATACAGGTAGATTGAGAAAATCAGGTTGGTGCTGGATTACAGAACAGGGAATTTCCAGCGTGCTTACAAGATGGCTTTTTAGAGCAGCTCATGGTTGAGCCCACGAGATGATCAGCTATTCTGGACTGGTGTTGGGCAATGAACCAGAATTAATTGGAGAGCTTCAGGTAAAAGAACCCTTTGGGACGAGTGATAATAACATCATCAAATTCACCCTGAAATTTGAGAAGGAGAAGGTAAAGTCAGATTTATCAGTATTACATCGGAGTAACGGGAATTACAGAGGCATGAGAGAGGAGATGCCCAGAACTGATTGGGAAAAAAACCACTGGCAGGGATGACGGCAGAGCACCAATGGCTAAAATTTCTGGAAGCAATTCGGAAGGCACAGGATAAGTACATCCCAAAGAGGAAGAGGCATTCTAAATGAAAGATGACACAACCATGGCTAACAAGTCAAAGCCAATATAAAAGGCAAAGAGAGGGCATATAATAGATCAAAAATTAGTGGGAAGTTAAAAACCAATGGAAGCAACTAAAAAAGTCATTTAAAAAAGTAAAGATGGAATAAACTAGCCAATAATATTATAGAGGATACCAAACGTTTCTTCAGATGCATAAAGTGTGAAAAAGGTGAGGGTGTATATTGGGCACTGGAAAACAATGCTGGAGAGATAGTAATGAAGGACAACAAAATGGCAGACGAACTAAATAAGTATTTTGCATCACTGTGGAAGACACTAGCAGGTATGCTGGAAGTTCCAGGTTTCAGGGGGCATGAAGTGTGTAAAGATGCCATAAGTAGAGAGAAGGTTATTGGGAAACTGAAAGGCTTGAAGGTAGATGAATCACCTGGACCAGATGGTGTACACCCCAGAATTCTAAAAGAGGTGACTGACGAGATCGTCGAGGCATTAGTAATGATCTTTCAAGAATCACGAGATTCTGAAATGGTTCTGGAAGACTGGAAAATTGCAAATGTTACTCCACTCTTCAAGAAGGGAGAGAGGCAGAAGAAAGGAAACTACAGGCGAGTTAGTCTGACTTCAGTGGTTAGGAAGATGTTGGAGTCAATTATTAAGGATGAGGTCTAAGGGTACTTGGAGGCACGTGATAAAATAGGCCGTAGTCAACATGATTTCCTCAAGGAACAACCTTGCCTGACAAATCTGTTGGAAGTCTTTGAAGAAATAACAAGCGGGATAGACAAAGGAGAAGTAGTTGATTTCTGTACTTGGATTTTCAGAAGTCCTTTGACAAGGTGCCACACATGAGGCTGCTTAACATGGTATTACAGAAAAGATTCTAGCATGGATAAAGCAGTGGCTGATTAGCACGAGGCAGAGTGGGAATAAAGGGACCTTTTTCTAGTTGGCTGCTGGTGACTAGTGGTGTTTTACAAGGATCTGTGTTGGGGCCAATACTTTTTATGTATATGTCAGTGAGTCGGATGATGGAATTGATGGCTTTGTTGCAAAGTTTCCACACAATATGAAGATAGGTGGAGGGGCGGGTAGTTTTGAGGAAATAGACTACAGAAGGACTTAGACAGATTAGGATAATGGGCAAAGAAATGGCAGATGGAATACAGCGTTGGGAAGTTTATGGTTATGCACATTGGTAGAAATGAAAGCGTTGACTACTTTCTAAATGGAGAGAAAGTACGAAAAAACTGAGGTGCAAAGGGATTTGGGAGTCCTTGTGGAGGATTCCCTGAAGGTTAATTTGTAGCAACACACATCAAAGTTGCTGGTGAACGCAGCAGGCCAGGCAGCATCTCTGGGAAGAGGTACAGTCGACATTTCAGGCCGAGACCCTCCGTCAGGACTCAGGGTCCCGGCCTGAAACGTCGACTGTACCTCTTCCTAGAGATGCTGCCTGGCCTGCTGCGTTCGCCAGCAACTTTGATGTGTGTTGCTTGAATTTCCAGCATCTGCAGAATTCCTGTTGTCTGAATGTTAATCTGTAGGTTGAGTCTGTGGTGAGGAAGGCAAATGCAATGTTAGCATTCATTTCAAGAGGACTAGAATATGAAGAGCATTTGATGACTCCAGGCCCGTATTCACTAGAATTCAGAAGAATGAGAGGAGATCCAATTGAAACCCATTGAATGGCGAAAGGCCTTGATAGAGCAGATGTAAAGAGGATGTTTCCTATGCTGGGAGAGTCTATGAGACCAGAGTACACAGCCTCAGAATAAGGGGGGTCCTTTTAGAACGGAGATGTGGAGGGATTTCTTTAGCCGGAGTGGTGGAATGCTTGTTCCCTCACCACTGCAGAAAAAAACATAGAGATTGACAGAAAGGAATTTGTTGCCACAGGCAGTTGAGGAGGCCAAATTTAAGGCAGAGATTGATAGATGCTTGTTTGGTCAGGGCATGAAGGGATCCATCAGGAGATTGGGGCTGAGAGGAAAACTGAATCAGCCATGGTGAAATGGTGCAGCAGACTCAATGTGCCAAGCTGTCTGATTCTGCTCCTGTATCTTATGGCCTTTTTCAGAGAGAGAATGTCAACATCCTTGATTCAAGTACCGGCGTCTATATCACTTGAACATGATATTGCAAAGATGTCTTACCCTTGAGAGGTGCAGGTGATGTTAGACAAGCCACTGCTTTATTCACTTTATTAGCTCTGTCAACCTGGTCCCCAAACAGTGGTGGCAATAGAGTTGCTGCCACAGTCGAATCAGCTTGAGGACTTCCCATAGCTGGTGCATTGTCCACAGTAACACACACAAAATACTTGAGGAACTCCACAAGTCAGTTAGCAGCTATGAAGGAAAATAACCACGAAGGGTCTCGGCTCGAGACGCCAACTGTCCATTTCTCTCCACCGATGCCGTCTGACGTGCTGAGTTCTTCCAGCAGTTTGTGCGTTTCGCTCCAGATTTCCGGACCTGCAGTGCCTGGTCAGCCCTGCGGTCCACCGTAGCAGTCCGGGCACGCAGTTACGGTAAAGAGGAGGTGAACCTGGGCTGAAGACTCCATGAGCCCGCACATCAGCCAGCGTCGGGCCCGTCCCGGCCGTGCTTCCGCTCAGCGGCGGCCGGCTGGACGAACACAAACCTGGCAGTCGGAAGTGGTGGATGATGGACAACTCTCCACTCAATCAGAGAGCCATTTCCCACGCGTCTTCCTCCCGTTTGGCTCGAGTTCATGCACCTAACGCGATCTCTCTTTCGCTCTGCACAAATTCTAACTGCTCCCGTGAGCGCTTTGAGAATTTTCTGTTGACTTTAACGGGGAGTTTTGTTTTTCCTTTGCGTTTTCTGTAAGGAAAATAAGGCGATGGGCGGGACTTCCTGTAGCAGGTTGGGTTGCGGCGCCGCTGAGGGATCGCCACGTCGTTCAGCTGATCGGTCTGTGCGCGAATTTAAACATTATGAGAGGTGGGGGTTAAAACTAATGCATTTTGTTTTTGTTTAGGAGCATAATGTTTTCGCTTTAACTGAACGCACTCACGGTGCTAAGTTGATGGTGGTGAAACGGTCTCCAGCTTGGAATATTGATGTGTAAGTGTCTACAGAACTGCTCTGTGCTGTAGGTCTGTTTAAAAAAAAACATTTAAAAACCCTTCCTGTAAACGTTGACAAATATTTTCACATAAAATTAACATTTACGTTTGCTCCCCAGTTTTTGTAGTGACTGGGCTTCATCAATAGCATGTCTTTGTAAACACATGTAGAAGTCATTTGCAAACATGCATGTTTACTTTGATATGGCCTACCTTCACACTTATTGGTTTAAATTGTACAACTGGATTTGGCCGAGAGGAAAGCTGTTCCACTTTGCAGTTTCAAGTCGAAAATTAAACACGACGTTTCTTCCAAAAAACGGTGATTTGGAAATTGCATTTGCCATGGTCAAAAATATCATAAAAGGACTCTAATGTCGTGTAATTGGCCAGTTCAGTCCAGTGCCTTCTCTTTATTAAGTACAAATTGTGCTGTAGAATTTGAATAGATATCCTTATTTGATTTGACTGATAATCTAGAATTTACCTGAAGGATCAACTCATTGCACGAAATATAGATTTTAATGATTGTTCCAGTTTCCGAAAGAATCTTGTGTAAACAGATGTGCACAAATAAGAAAGAAAGTTGAAAGAATGGCACTTTGCTGTAATGATATCAGAAATGCATTATTAGAAAGAATGGTTTGAGAAGCTGGATTTCTGTCACCTCAATGGAAAAATGAGGATTTTTTTCATAATTGATAAAGCTATAGTTGTAAGAAATCTGAAACAAAAATAGAAAATACTGTGGATACTCAGCAGGTCAGGTAGCGAGTGTGAAAAGAAGACAGGAGCGAGATTTATTTTCCGCAAATGTCTGATCTGCTAAATGCTTCCGGCATTTTCAGTTTTTTTCCATAATCATAAATGTTTTGAGTAAGTATGCAAGCTTCTTCAGTTGTTGAATTGTTAGCTAGATGTACCGAATTAGGGGTATAAAAGAAAATAGAGTTGGAAATGTTATTTACATAAATCGTAGTTAGAATATACTTTATGGAAAGTATTTGTTGAAACACTGAGGAGTCTCTAAAGGAACTACCTTCGTTTACCAAAAGATATGGATAATGGCCAGTGGTTATAGGGGTAGACTACACGGCACTCTTTGAACTGCTACTGCAGAAATGTAAACAGCCTATTCTGTATGATTTTCTGAAATAATAGAGCCACATAAGTTATGCTTTATCACAATAAAAGTTTGTTCCTCCTACGTACCGGCAATTTTTAATTTTAACTCATTTTATTTTGTGTGTTGTTGGTGTGGTCGACACTTATTCTTTGTACTAAACTGCGCTTGAAGGTGGTGGCTCACCACGTTCTTAAGGAACTGTTGTTCTGATGAATGGTACTTCCACAGTCATGTATTAGGGAATTCCAGGATCTAACCTCAATGAGAGGAAAGGAACAGTAATTACATTAAAATGCAGAAGGTATGTGACTTGGAGAGGAGCCTTCAACTGTTCTGACACACTTGGACTCAACTGTAATGAAGTGCTTTTAGAGGTAGGTTATGGGGCAGATCAACTCCTTTCTCAGATCTGCTATTTTCCTACTGCCACAGCAAGTCAACAGCAGATTGGATTTCTCTCGCTCTTCACACTTTTCTGGACAGCAGGAACTTTTGTGTCAGGCCACATCGACCATAGTTCAGCGTTCCACACAATTATCCCATCCAACCTATCATCAAGCTTCAAGACCTGAGTCAGTGAGGATTAGAAACAACATAGCCTCCTGCTGATCATCAACACAGGTGCATATTAAGGTTGTGTGCTTGGCCTCCTGTTGTACTCTCTATACCATGTGGCCAAGCACAGCTCCAGTGCCATCTTCAAGTTCATTGAGGACGCTGCTGTTGTTGGACCTGTCACAGGTGGTGATGCGTCAGCTTACCAGAGTGAGATAGGACACCCATACTGAGTGGTGCCTCTGCAGCAATGCCCCCTCACTCAATGTCAGCAAAACTAAAGAGCTGATTTTTGACTTCTGGAAGGGAAGGAGGGTGAACATACACCTTTTCACGTACATCTGCTCTCACTCCATCCTCCCGCCACCCCACTAGGAATAGGGTTCCCCTGGTCCTCACCTACCACCCCACCAGCCTCCGGGTCCAACATATTATTCTCCGTAACTTCCGCCACCTCCAACGGGATCCCACCACTAAGCACATCTTTCCCTCCCCTCCTCTCTCTGCATTCCGCAGGGATCGCTCCCTACACAACTCCCTTGTCCATTCGTCCCCCCCATCCCTCCCCACTGATCTCCCTCCTGGCACTTATCCATGTAAGCGGAACAAGTGCTACACATGCCCTTACACTTCCTCCCTTACCACCATTCAGGGCCCCAAACAGTCCTTCCAGGTGAGGCAACACTTCACCTGTGAGTTGACTGGGGTGATGTACTGCGTCCGGTGCTCCCGATGTGGCCTTTTATATATTGGCGAGACCCGACGCAGACTGGGAGACCGCTTTGCTGAACATCTACGCTCTGTCCGCCAGAGAAAGCAGGATCTCCCAGTGGCCACACATTTTAATTCCACATCCCATTCCCATTCTGACATGTCTATCCACGGCCTCCTCTACTGTAAAGATGAAGCCACACTCAGGTTGGAGGAACAACACCTTAAATCCATCTGGGTAGCCTCCAACCAGATGGCATGAACATCGACTTCTCTAACTTCCGCTAGGCCCCACCTCCCCCTCGTACCCCATCTGTTACTCATTTTTATGCACACATTCTTTCTCTCACTCTCCTTTTTCTCCCTCTGTCCCTCTGAATATACCTCTTGCCCATCCTCTGGGTCCCCCCCCCCCTTGTCTTTCTTCCTGGACCTCCTGTCCCATGATCCTCTCGTATCCCCTTTTGCCAATCACCTGTCCAGCTCTTGGCTCTATCCCTCCCCCTCCTGTCTTCTCCTATCATTTTGGATCTCCCCCTCCCCCTCCAACTTTCAAATCCCTTACTCACTCTTCCTTCTGTTAGTCCTGACGAAGGGTCTCGGCCTGAAACGTCGACTGCACCTCTTCCTACAGATGCTGCCTGGCCTGCTGTGTTCACCAGCAACTTTGATGTGTGTTGCTTGAACATACACCTGTCTACATTGGGCAATCAGTGGTGGAAAGGGTCGATAGTTTAAATTCCTGGGTGTTAACGTATTGGATGATCTTTCTGGGGCCCAGCACATAGATGCATTCACAAGCCAAGCGTGCCAGCCTTTTTACCTTCTTAAGAGATTAAGAAAGTTAAGCCAAACGTTCCAGCAATCTTCTGCAGATGTACTATTATGGCTGGCCACATCATGGTCTAGTATGGCAGTTTGACTGTGAATGAGCATAATGAGCTGAGAGGAGTATTGAACTCTGCCATGTTAGGACATCCTGGATATATCCCTTCCCACCATCAGTACTACAGGGAGTTCTGCCTCATGAAGGCAACATCCATTAACAAAAGATCCCCACCATACAGGCGACGTCATCTTCTCACAGATACCATTGGGCAGGAGGCACGGAACCCTGAAGTCCCACACCACCACATTCAGGAACAGCTACTATCCAACAATTTGGTTCTTAAGCTAACCAGCGAAATCCTAACCATACTAGCATATTAAAGCCTTAAGATACTTTTTTTTTGGGGTCTAATTTTGTACTTCTGTAAAATTTGTGTATAATTTGTTTTTGTTTTCTGCTTACTGATGCTATATTCCTGTGATGCAAGTTTTTTTTTCATTGCACCTGTTTGTGCATGTGCATTTAACAGTAAACTGGACTTTGATTTTGACCTTATCATTGTCAATAGAAGCCTTGGTTTTGGGAGTTGAGGACAGAGTGGCCTTTGGAAGTAACAGCAGAACACACTGAGAATGATGCACACTACAGCCGGTGGTGGTGTATTTAAAAGCTTATTTAATGGCAGACATGTTAGTCATCCTGGCTGGTGTCGAATTTTTGGGAAATGGCACTCATCCAATCAAGTAGAAAGCATTTCATAATGATCCTGACGTGTACTACGTAAATGTTGGAGAGGCTTTGGAGTCTCAAAAATGAGTCAGTCGTAGCAGGATACTCAACTTGACTATTTTGGCCAAATCATTTGTATGGGTGGTCCTGCTCAGTTATTTTCATGGTGAGCATGGTCATCGCTAAACCACTGCTGTATCATAGGTGATCATCGCTCATCACTTGTATGACTCAAATTGTTCGCCACTGATCAGCATGTGCCTGAATTTATGTGAAATCTTGCAGTGTGTGGTTGTTAATTGCTCTATTTTCTCTAGTGTCATGTACAGTGTGACTATCAAATGTACATATCGCTGAGATGGAACAAAAGTTATTGACAGTGGGTGCAGAACACTGCTCTGAGGAACTGCTACAGCAGTGCCTTTGATTGATATGATCAGCCTTCAACAATGCTGTCTTCCTTTGTGTGAGATATAAATCTGCCATGGAACCATTTCCACCCCCCTCCCCAACCACCATTGGTTTCCATTTGAGCAGGTGTCCTTATGTCACTGAGTTGAATGTTGCCCTGATGACAAAATCTTCTCTGCTTTGTACCATAGTTAATGGCCCTTCAGTTTTCCCTGACACCATTAAGGTCATAGATGGCCAAAATCTTTCTCCCCAGTAGAAGTGTCAAGCATTAAAGGATACACATTAAGGTAAGAGGTAGGGAAAGGCTAAAGGGATATGTGAGGCAAGTGTTTTTTTTCCCCACATAGAGACAGTTAAATACCTGGAATGAGCTGCCAGGGGGAGTGGAGAAAGCAGATATGATGGCGGCATTTAAGAGGCACATAGGTATGCAGGGAATGGAGGCATTTGGATCACGTACAGGCGGGAGAGACTTGATTTAACTTGGCATTGTATTTGGCACAGGCCTGTTAGTGTGCTTTACTGGTCTACGGTTTGTTAAGTCGTAGGTAAATTTAAGTCGTGGTTTAATTAAAGTCAAGTGAAAGAAATTCTTTAGCTCACCTAATAATACAGCAATAGATCATTGCCATCTTGACAGGAATTTCTTGGCATTGGTGAGTTGTTATTGCTTGCCACTCAGTTTGTGAGCTCTGCATTTACCTGGAGTAGGTCTACTGACAGCAGTTTCCTAATGAAACTAGCTGCATTGTGATTGATGATTAGGGAGCTGCTTAATGAGAAGTTAGTGCAGAAGTTTATTTTGAAACATTTCCAAACAAATTATTCACTTCTGCTTTTGTTAATTTAGTATTGTATTGTAAATGCTAAGTTACCAAAGGTTCAAAGGAAATTGCTATACTTGGAAAAGGGCAGCACCAAGGTTGCCTGTTTTATTCCTGACCATATGTGGGAGGAGAAGATGGCGGCGCGACATAGCACGCGCAGCTCTCCAGTGAAATGATATCGAATCTGTTAAATAGGGGCGGTGGACAATTCTGATTTGATGGAGACAAACGTGAAAGCACAGAGGAACATCTGGAGAAATTTCTGAAATGCCGGTTTGCTGCCGCTGTTACTGTGCGATCAAGAATCTTCCAGAGGGAAGGCCCCAAAATCCCTGGCTTTGCCTGCTGCTGGCGACCGAGGCTGGGGTTGAAGCGTTCGGCAGAGATGGTACTCGGTACTGGGTGTCGGAGGGCTGACTGGAGGCTCGAAGTTTTCGGACGACTCAGAGTCGGACTGTGACCGGGCATGGCAGGGAGAGTTTTCTTCCTTCTCCCGTCTGCGTGAGATGTGGGACTTTTGAGAGACTTTGAACTTTTTTGCTGTGCCAGGCCTGTTCTTCATCAAGTTATGGTATTGTTGCACTGTTGTAACTATATGTTATAATTATGTGGTTTTAGTTTTTCAGTCTTGGTCTGTCCTGTGTTTCTGTGATATCACACCAGAGGAATATTGTATCATTTCTTAATGCATGCATTACTAAATGACAATAAAAGAGGACTGTGTGTCCTCATAATCTAATCTAATCTAATCTAATCTAATATGTGTTTCCCTGAGTTCTCTGATTCCTCCATCTGGATGCTTTGATTTCCTCCCACATTCTAAAGATGCATCAGTTAGTAGGTGAATTGGTCATTGTAAGCGTGGGTTAAATAGGTGGGCTGCCAAGCAATGCAGCGTGTTGGACCAGAGGTGTCTGTTCCACATTGTATCTCTAAATAAATTAATTAATTTAATTAAGATCTGGAAAATGTGCTGATTGGTCTGTAAAGCCAACAACCTGTCTCTGAATGTAAACAAAACGAAAGAAATGGCTGTTGACTTCAGGAGGACACGGAGCGACCACTCTCCGCTCAACATCGATGACTCCTCTGTAGAGATCGTTAAGAGCACCAAATTTCTTGGTGTTCACCTGGCAGAGAATCTCACCTGGTCCCTCAACACCGGCTCCATAGCAAAGAAAGCCCACAGCATCTGTACTTTCTGCGAAGGCTGAGAAAAGTCCATCGCCTAACCCCCCATCCTCACCACATTCTAGGGAGGTTGTATTGAGAGCATCCTGAGCAGCTGCATCACTGCCTGGTTCGGAAATTGCACCATCTCGGATCGCAAGACCCTGCAGCGGATAGTGAGGTCAGCTGAGAAGATTATCAGGGTCTCTCTTCCCGCCATCACAGACATTTACACCACACACTTGCGTCCGCAAAGCAAACAGCATTATGAAGGACCCCACGCACCCCTCATATAAACTCTTCTCCCTCCTGCCATCTGGCAAAAGGCACCGAAGCATTCGAGTTCTCACGACCAGACTATGTAACAGTTTCTTCCCCCAAGCTATCAAACTCCTCAATACCCAGAGCCTGGCTTGACACCAACCTACTATACCCTCTACTGTGCCTACTGTCTTGTTTATTATTTATTATTATTTATTTTAGTGCCTGCACTGTTTTGTGCACTTTATGCAGTCCTGGATAGTCTGTAGTCTAGTGTAGTTTTTGTGTTTTTTTTTCTTACGTAGTTCAGTGTAGTTTTTGTATTGTTTCATGTAGCACCATGGTCCTGGAAAACGTTGTCTCATTTTTACTATGTTCTGTACCAGCAGTTATGGTCGAAATGACAATAAAAAGTGACTTGACTTGAAAATCCGAGACAGTGGTAGGAAGGCTAATGAATCCAAGGGTGAAGTGGGGAGTTGAAGGGAGCTGAGTGAGCTCAAGTTGAAGGAAATTGGCATTGATGGGATTATTCAACGAGGCACCATAGGCTCATTAGGCCAAATGGCCTTCTTGTCTGTCATGGAAAGTATAAGTTACTGCTGTTGTTTGAAATAAGACTCCTGAGTACAACAAAAGTTATTGCATCAAATGTGTGTGCACTTGTGACCAAAAACTCATCTCTAGTGTGTTTAATCACCACGGGTCAAAAGAGGAAAATTGTATCCCTGTGTATTGAGAGTGTGAATAAACTTTCACTTATTCAATTCAGACCACTATTTAAAGTCAAAGCCAAGCTGCCTGAATTTGAAGCTTTGATTTGTATATGGTACCAACTGTTAATTCTGGATCAAGGAATTAGTGTTGCAGATTTCAATGCTACTGGAGTAGTTAGGGTCTTGATGACAACAATAACATTAGATCAAACTCACCTGTTACTTGCTCTTAAAGATATGTATTCAACTTCTGTTTTCTTCTTGTTTTGCTAAGAAGTGCAACTTTTCAATACCTTGTGTGAAACAAAAAAAACAAACTGCTGGAGAAATGCATCAGGGCGAGCAACATATGTGGAGGCAAGAGGGTTGGTTATATGTGAACCCTTCCTGTTTATCAATTCCAAAGTTGCTTTTTTAAAAAGCTTGTATAGAAAATGAGCTTCCAGGTTAAAAAGTCCTAAATCTAACTGATAAATTTCATGTGGAACAAAAATAACAGCTTTTGATTTGGATTTTAAAAAAAGGATTGTTCAGAAGAAGTGATTTGTGAACTTCCAGTTTCGTGCACCTGAGTAATTTTATCACATTACGTCTTAATTTTAAGAATATTAGCGGTTCTCAAAGTGTCCTCATGTATTACAAATTAACGCATTGCTAGATGTAACCTTGAGCCATAATCACAAGAGTACGTGGCTTAGAATGTATGGTCAGTTAGCCAATGATGATATCAGTGTTCAGATGAAGTACATTCCAGCTGTACTGTATTTTAATGTTATTGTAGCATAAAATGCATTGGGTTTATTTTTATTTTGTGAACAATTAAAGGAAGAATCTCCTTTTTTGTGTGGAAGGGTCTCAGCCCGAAACATCAACTGTATTTTTTGTTTCCATAGATGCTGCCTGTCCTGCTGAGTTCCTCCAGCATTTTGTGTGTGAAACTCCTTTGTGACAAGCTTGAAGCTTGAGAAAGTGAGTGTTTTAATAGGGATAGCTCCATTAGGAATGGGATCATTAGCTCTTAAGTTTGGTATTTACAGATGTAAGCTTTAAAATGCATGCCTCATTTACAATGTTAGGAAAATTAAAGACTGTCTGTTTGTTTTCCAATACTTGAGGTTGATTTGGTATCTGGCAGGCCATTGCACGCATTTTCTCAGGCCCTGCTGAAGGGTGACAGCCCAGAGCGTCAACTGTACTCTTTTCCATAGATACTGCCTGGCCTGTTGACTTCCTCCAGCATTTTGTGTGTGTTGCTACGATTCAATTTGTTAGAAATACTAGGTGGAGTCAAGCTTAAGGTGGAGTACGTATTTAAAGAAAAATCTATATGAGATGTTTAAAAGTTGTGCTATGGTGTAATTCACAATTATTTAATGTACACAAGTGTAAGGTGAGGGCTCTGTCAGTCAAAGTTGACCATGGATATTGCACCCTTGCTGTCTAGATACACAAGCTGTGGAGAGCAAGCTGTTACCCATGTAGCAAACTCCTCCTCTTCAAGCGTCTGATGAACCCAGAGGAACGGCAGAGACCTATACAGTTTGGTACCAGCAGTGTCGTAAAAGTTGCCAGTCAGTGTTGAATTCAATGTAGGACTCTCTAAGGGACTCCAGCTCTGGATTTTTCCCTCAGAGGTTTACTCCTGAAGCCTTCCCAAGAGTGGATATAGCTGCGAGGCAGCGGAGGTTAATGAGCCCCATCTGCCCAAAGGGACCGATTTTAAGGCGCCAGTAACCCGCCTTTGCCCCTTCTCCTGTCAGCAGAAACAATTCTGCCAAGCTTAGTAGCTAAGCCATGCATGAAAGCCAGGAGCTGGATTTGGTTGTCAGAGGCTATATGAGGCACATGCCACTGGGAGCATTTACTAGGTAGTGGGAGCTTGATCCCGTTACTGCCCCCAGCTATAACAACCTTAAAGCAACAAAAGTATAAGGGAGAACAAAATAACTGTTACTCTGGATTTGATACAGCAGAGAAAACACAGTAAGATAAAGAACTCAGTAATAGAAAATAATGCAATAAAATATAAAACGTAAGATAGCTTGTATGTCCATAAAGTGACGCTATGCTCAGGAGTGTGTACGTATGGTGACTAATAGGAAATGATAAAGTAGTGGTGGTTGGAGGTGTGGAGGGGCAAGTTAGTGGGTGAAGTTGTTGATCAGCCTTACTACTTGAGAAAAGTAACTGTTTCTGACTCTTCTGGTCCTGGCATAGATATTGCATAGCCTTCATCCTGACGGGAGTGTGTCTAACAGTCCATGAGCAAGGTGGGTGGGATACTTCACGATGTTACTGGCCCCTTTGGACACCTTTCTGTATATACATCCTTGAAGATGGGTAGGGTAGTGCCGATGATGTGTTGGGCAGTTTTGACTATCCGTTGTAGAGCTTTCCTGTCCGCCGCAGTGCAATTTCCATATCATGTAGTGATGCAGCTTGTTAGGCTGCTCTGTACTGCACGTCTGCGTAATGACCTGAGTATACTGTAGATGTGCATATCCAGCTCTGTTCAGCCTCCTCAGAATGTAGAGGCATCGATGAGCTTTCTTGATTATGTAGAAGGTGTTCTGGGACCATGAGAGGTTGTGCAAAATGTATACTCCCAAGATTTTGAAGTTGTTCACAACTTTCACTGCTATGCTGCCGATGTACAGAGGGGTATGACTGGTGCGAGTTCTTCTGAAGTAGGTAACCATCTTCTTTGTCTTGATGACATTGAGGAAGAAATTATTTGCCTGGCACCAGGCCTCAAGTTCTTCCACCTCCTCTCTATAGGCCATCTCAACATTGATGGTGATGAGCCCTACCACTGTGGTATCATTAGCAAACTTGACAATGTGTTTACTTGGGTGTCTGGCCTTTCAGTTATATGTGAGCAGAGTATATAGCAAAGGGCTCGGTACACATCCCTGAGAGGCACCTATGTGAAGGATGATGGGGAGGGAAGAGCTGTTGGGTTGTGCATCTTGACTATAGGAGATCTGTTGGTTAGGAAGTCCAACACACAGTTGCACAGTGGTATATTTAGACCGAAGAGTAGCAGTTTGTTCACCAAGATCTGTGGGACAATAGTGTTGAGTGCCAAACTGAAATCCAGAAGCAGCTTTCTGACGTAAGTGTCTTTGTTTTTTAGGTGTGTCAGGGCCAGGTGCATGACAGATGCTATGGCATCTTTTGTAGAGTGGTCTGTTGGTAAGCAGATTGGTGAGTAATACTGTTTAGTAATAGAGTATCACTGACTGGACAAAAGATAGGATAGTATCTTGGAATGCAAAAGGTGGAGGTGTGTTTTGTGATAAACTCTCGGTCATGCTCGAATGTGGCAGTTCTGTCGAACTAGTGGTCCCCCAACCTTGTACGCCTTAACGATCAAATGCCATCCATTCTATTTACCAAGAGAGTTCTCCTCCATAATTCTATCCACAGTTTACATACCACAAGCGGCCTACAATAATCAAGCGTTTGAGATACTGCATCTCCAAACAAGAAACAGTCTATCCTGTCACATTTCAAATCATAGTCAGGGACTTCAACTAGGCTTGTTTGAAGAAAACCCTGCTCAGTTGCCACGAGCATATAACCTGTAGTAGCAGTGCTCCCAACACACTAGACCACTGTAATACTAAGATAAGGATTCCATGCTAGTTCACATTTTGGTTAATCGGATCACTTGGCTATCCTTCTACCTGTATACAGGCAGAGACTAAAGAGCAAAGTTTCATAGACTAGGACAACAAAGAGCTGGTTGCGGGTGGCAGAGGAGTGGCTTTGGGATTGTTTCGAGTCGTGGACTGGGCCGTGTTCAAGGGCCTATCTGTGGATCTGAATGAATACACCATGGTTGTAGTGGACTTTATTAAAACAGTTGTGACGAGTGTGTCCTCACAAAATCATTCAGAGTCTTCCCCAGTCAGAAGCCCTGAATGAATCATGAGGTCCTCAATCTGCTGAGGGCCAGATCTGGCAGGCATTCAAGTCTGGTGACCAAGAAGGTTACAAGAAGTTACGGTACGATCTCCAGAAAGCCATCTCATGGGCAAAATGGAAATTCCAAACTAAATGAATCAACAAAGGATGCTAGATAGTTGTGGCAGGGCTTCAATGCTATCACTTATAAAGTTAATTCAAGCGACATGGGTGATAGCAGGGCTTCAATTTCAGATGAGCTCAATGCCTTCTGTGCTCACTTTGATCATCAAAACATGGAGGAACCATCATGAACTCCTACATCCCTCAGTGATCCTGTGATTTCAGCCTTTGAGACCGACGTGTGAGCAGCTTTCAAGAGGTAAACCCACAACGAGGTACCTGGTCGAGTACTAAAGACCTGTGCTGATCAACTGGCTGGAGTGTTCACTGAGATCTTTAACCTCTCACTTCAGCGGTCTGGGTTACCTACCAGCTTCAAGCAGGCTTCAAGTATACCGGTGCCCAAGAAGAGTGTGGTGACTTGCCTCAATGACAATCTCCCAGTAGCACTTACATCCACGGAGGATGTGACGTTGGTGATAAACTTATCACTCCTGACTGAGAAGTGAGTTAGACCCGTTCCAATATGTCTACTGGAGCAACAAGTCCATGGCAAGTGCCATCTTATTGGCTCTTCCCTCGACCCTGGAACATCCAAACAGCAAAGACGCATACATCAGGATGCTCTTTATCGACTACAGCTCAGCATTCAATACTATCATCCCCTCAAAACTAATCAATAAGCTTCAAGAACTTGGCCTCAATACCCTCATTTGTGCATTTCTATCCTTTATTTCTTCACTTGCAGATCCCAGTCAGGTCGGATCAGCAACAACATCTCCATGATCTCCATCAACACAGCTGCACTGCAAGACTGTGTGCTTAGTGCCTTGCTCTACACACTTTACACTTTTGACTGTGTGACTAAGCACAGCTCCAGTGCCATATTCAAGTTTGTTGACAATGCTACTGTTGTAAGCCAAATCAAAAGTGATGAATGAACATATAGGAGGGAGATTGAAAATCTGGCTGAGTGGTGTCAGAACAACAACCTCTTAATGTCAGCAAGACCAAGGAGCTGATTATTCACTTCAGGAAGAGGAAACCAGAGGTCTATATTTTTAAGAAGGCATATGCTGTGTTGATCTTCATCAACTGTGGGACTGAGTTCAAGAGCTGTGAAGTAATGTTACAGCCATACAAGATGTTGGTTAGACCCCACTTGACACTGGGTTCAGTTCTGGTCACCTCACTACAGGAAGGATGTGGATACTATCGGGAGAGTGCAGAGGAGATTTATAAGGGTGTTACCTGGATTGGAGAGCATGCCTTATGAGAATAGGTTGAGTTAACTTGGCCTTTTCTCCTTGGAGCAATGGAGGATGAAAGGTGAACTGATAGAGGTGTATAAAATGATGAGAGGCATTGATCGCGTGGATAGCCAGAGACTTTTCCAGGGCAGAAATGGCTAACACGAGAGGACTTGGAAGTAGATACAAGGGGGATACCAGAGGCAAGTTTTTCAACACAGAGTTGTGGGTGTGTAGAATGAACAGCCAGTGACGGTGGTAGAGGCGGATACAATAGGGTCTTTTAAGAGACTATTAGATAGGTATATGGAACTTAGAAAAATAGAGGGCTATGCGGTAGGGAAATTCTAGGCAGTTTCTAGAGCAGGTTACATGGTCAGCACAACATTGTGGGCTGAAGGGCCTGTAATGTGCTGTAGACTTCTATGTTCTATATTCTATGTGCCAGTCTTCATTGGAGGATCAGAGATGGAGAAGGTCAGCAACTATAAATTCCTTGATATTATTTCAGTGGACCTGTCCTGAGCCTAGCACATAAGTGCAATTATGAAGAAAGCATGGCAGTGCCTCTACTTCCTTAGCATCTTGCAGATATTCAGCATGATGTTGAAAGTTTTGACACTTCCATAGATGTGTAGTGGAGAGTATATTGACTGCAAGATAGTCTGGTATCAAAACACTAGTGCCCTGGAATAGAAATATCCTACAAGAATAGTGAATACAGGCCAGTCTTCTCCACCACTGAGCACATCTACGTGAAATGCTGTTGCAGGAAAGCAGCATCCCGTCATCAGGGACCCCGACAGCCATGACATGCTCTCTTCTCCTGGCTGCCATCAGGAAGAAGGTACAGGAGCCTCAGGACTTGCATCACCAGGTTCTGGAACATTTATTGCCCCTCAACCATCAGGTTCTTATGGGCCAAATGACCTAATTCTGCTCCTATGTCTCTTGGTCTTATGAGGAGTGGGCTGATGAGGGAAAAAAGGGATCAGCCATGATTGATTGGCAGAGCAAACTCGATGTACCAAATGGCCTAATTCTGCTCCTATGTCTTTCGGTCTTTGGTCCCTTAAACCAAAGGGATAACTTCGCGCAACTTCACGTGCCTTATCAATGAAATATTCCCACAACCAAGGACTCTTCATCTCATGTTCTTGATACTTATTGCTTATTTATTCATTATTATTATTATTTCTTTATTTTTGCACAGTTGTTGTCTTCTGCAAGTTAGGCAGCCTTTTATTGATTCTGTTATGGTTACTTTTCTATAAATTTATTGGGTGTGCCCACAAGAAAAATGAATCTCAGGGTTGTACATGGTGACATACATGTACTTGGATATTAATTTACTTCGAACATTTTGAACTTTGAATAAAAACTCACTGTTGCATTCCTGTGTACTGGCACTCTCCAATGTAGGCAAAGCAGCATTCGATGGTTGTATGAGGTACAGTGAGTGTATTTTTTATGTGTTCTTGAAATAAAAGATATTTTTACTTTATTGTACTTGTGTCCTGTACAGATCCCAGCAAATTTATTTCTGCCATAAGTCATTGGTGAATGATGGAATGTTGGAATCCCTACCTCCAAGGGGAAAAATATTTTGACCATATGCCCCATCTATGCCATATGTTGGTGATTTACCCGATTCAGCAGCAGCCTTACAGGAGTTTTCATCAGTGCCGTGTCAAGCTACTGGGAAGACATGGTAGCTGATCGATCAACATCTTAACAAGATTGAAGGGAATTTGTTATCTCGATACTAATTGAATTGTTTGCTTTATTGTAGAACGCGAAACATTTTGGGCAGACTGCACTGGTGCTTAACTGTCAGCTGGTCCATGCCATGCCTGGTGGACGGCGGGGCCCAAGTCGGCAGCAGCTGAGCCGCTCAGCATTGCCATCTCTGCAGACCATTGTGGGTGGGAGCTGTGGGAATGGCACCGGGATGAGGAACAGGTATGCATTGTTACGCTTTTTGGTCAACAGTTGTAGTTTTTTTAGGAATTGTAAATCATTAATCTATTGAAATTTCATTAATCTCTTAAAATTTAATGTATTTTGCTGAATAATATCTTAATACAGTGGTGCACTGTGATATCTCAGTTGATGTGTGGTTATCATGAATGCTGTATGTTATTGAATACTCTGACTCTTTACCAAGCTGGTAATACATACAGAAAATAAACTGCTGGAGGAGCTCAGTGAGTTGAGCAACCACTGTGAGGGGAGAGGAATTGTCATCATTTCGGGTCAAGACCCACATCTGCACTCTGATTGTAATACAGTTATTTTTCTGAGACTAAGTTGTGGCATGCTTGGGTATGCTACCTCCGGACATGTTGTCTTTCATTTTTATCACTCAGTCAAGTAAATGCTGGTTATCAGAATTGCAAAAGTTGAACCTTAGATGGAACATGTGCCACATAGATTTTTCATATAGCTAGGTGATCAGTGTATTGGGGGTATATTCCTGGATGGAATAGTAGAAGTATGACCCCTCAAACTATTTGCCAATCAGTCAATCCAGAAGTTAATGCTGTCTACTGTTTTGGGGTATATTAACTTTATGATTGTTAATATACTTTTCAGTGTACTCTACAATGATATGATGTGTATTGAGAGATAAATATCAGCCAAATCATCAGCGATATAAACACTCCTATGAAATAGTGTCAGGGATCTTTTTGTTAACTACTAAATGACTGGCTAGTTAGTGTTCTTTGTTTAATATTGCAATCAATTGTTGGCTCCTCTGATACCTATTTCATTGCGGAACAGTCAGTATAAATGTTTATGTTAAACCCACAACCTACAATACAACTTATGCAGAAAAAAAAGGCAAAAAATACCAAATACTAGAGGAGCTCAGCAGGTCAGGCAGTATCTATAGAAATGAACAGTTAATGTTTCGGTTCAAGACCCTTTTTCAGGAAATATCACACAGGAAATAGTGTCAAGAGTAATGGTCAAGGAGAAGTACCGAGGCTGCAGCCTTGCTCAGCTCTGGCTAGTGTTGTGAAACTGTAAAAGCAAAAAATAATTGCCCTTTTTTTTTTAATGCTAATTCAGGAAAAGGAAACATGATACAGAACTCTATACTTGATGCATTATATGGTATGATCTAATTTGATTATATATTTTTTTGTCAGTGCATTTGAAGTTGTTACAATAATGCGCATGCTGTGGCTAAGGTTATATTTTAGAAGAAAATAGAATATAGAATAGTACAGCACAGTACAGGCCCTTCTGCCCACAATGTTGTGCCGACCCTCAAATCTTGTCTCCTATATAACCTCCCACCTTAAGTTCCTGCATATACCTGTCTAGTAGTCTCTTAAACTTCACTAGTATATCTGCCTCCACCACTGACTCAGGCAGTGCATTCCATGCACCAACCACTCTCTGAGTAAAAAACCTTCCTCTAATATCCCCCTTGAACTTCCCACCCTTTACCTTAAAGCCATGTCCTCTTGTATTGAGCAGTGGTGCCCTGGGGAAGAGGCACTGGCTGTCCACTCTATCTATTCCTCTTAATATCTTGTACACCTCTATCATGTCTGCTCTCATCCTCCTTCTCTCCAAAGAGTAAAGCCCTAGCTCCCTTAACTCGTACTGGGAATGTTTGATGATGCTGGGTCTGTACTCACTGGAATTTAGGATCAGCCATGATTGAAAGGCAGAGCAGACCTGATGGGCCAGATGGCCTAATTCTGCTCCTATGCCTTAAGATCTTATGGAAATGCTTGTTCCACTGTTGCACAGGTGCATTTCAATGATTTTACCTGCTATCAGTTTAACTTTGTTAAAGTTCATTCCAGATTTGGCTGATGGTGGAAATCTGTCCCTTCTTCCCTTCTGTTCTGTGTTCTTTTGTGAAGGGGTGATGTCCTATATAAGATGAATTTTTCACAATCATGACTATTTATTTTCCCTGGCGGTACTGTGAGTTGTCACTGCATGCCACATTTTTGGTACTTGCAAAGTGCCCAGCTCTCAAAGTATGTTGAAAGAAGATTGGCAAGGAAAAGTGTAAGAGGATTACAAGAAAAAAGTGCAAGACTTGACAACTTTGTACCAATTCTACCTTTAGACCTCTAGGCAGTAGTTAACTGTTGTGTCATTAAGTTAATACAGAACATCACCTAGTTAATAATTGATACAGACATTTATTAATCCATGGATTTATCTGCAAACAACAGGAATTCTGCAGATGCTGGAAATTCAAGCAACACACATCAAAGTTGCTGGTGAACGCAGCAGGCCAGGCAGCATCTATAGGAAGAGGTGCAGTCGACGTTTCAGGCCGAGACCCTTCGTCAGGACTAACTGAAGGAAGAGTGAGTAAGGGATTTGTAAGTTGGAGGGGGAGGGGGAGATCCAAAATGATAGGAGAAGACAGGAGGGGGAGGGATAGAGCCAAGAGCTGGACAGGTGATAGGCAAAAGGGGATACGAGAGGATCATGGGACAGGAGGCCCAGGGAGAAAGACGGGGGGTGGGGGGGGGACCCAGAGGATGGGCAAGAGGTATATTCAGAGGGACAGAGGGAGAAAAAGGAGAGTGAGAGAAAGAATGTGTGCATAAAAATGAGTAGCAGATGGGGTACGAGGGGGAGGTGGGGCCTTAGCGGAAGTTAGAGAAGTCGATGTTCATGCCATCAGGTTGGAGGCGACCCAGACGGAATATAAGGTGTTGTTCCTCCAACCTGAGTGTGGCTTCATCTTTACAGTAGAGGAGGCCGTGGATGGACATGTCAGAATGGGAATGGGATGTGGAATTAAAATGTGTGGCCACTGGGAGATCCTGCTTTCTCTGGCGGACAGAGCGTAGATGTTCAGCAAAGCGGTCTCCCAGTCTGCGTCGGGTCTCGCCAATATATAAAAGGCCACATCGGGAGCACCGGACGCAGTATATCACCCCAGTCGACTCACAGGTGAAGTGTTGCCTCACCTGGAAGGACTGTTTGGGGCCCTGAATGGTGGTAAGGGAGGAAGTGTAAGGGCATGTGTAGCACTTGTTCCGCTTACACGAATAAGTGCCAGGAGGGAGATCAGTGGGGAGGGATGGGGGGGGACGAATGGACAAGGGAGTTGTGTAGGGAGCAATCCCTGCGGAATGCCGAGAGAGGGGGGGAGGGAAAGATGTGCTTAGTGGTGGGATCCCGTTGGAGGTGGCGGAAGTTACGGAGAATAATATGTTGGACCCGGAGGCTGGTGGGGTGGTAGGTGAGGACCAGGGGAACCCTATTCCTAGTGGGGTGGCGAGAGGATAGAGTGAGAGCAGATGTACGTGAAATGGGGGAGATGCGTTTAAGAGCAGAGTTGATAGTGGAGGAAGGGAAGCCCCTTTCTTTAAAAAAGGAAGACATCTCCCTCGTCCTAGAATGAAAGGCCTCATCCTGAGAGCAGATGCGGTGGAGACAGGGGAATTGCGAGAGGGAGATGGCGTTTTTGCAAGAGACAGGGTGAGAAGAAGAATAGTCCAGATAGCTGTGAGAGTCAGTAGGCTTATAGTAGACATCAGTGGATAAGCTGTCTCCAGAGACAGAGACAGAAAGATCTATAAAGGGGAGGGAGGTGTCGGAAATGGACCAGGTAAACTTGAGGGCAGGGTGAAAGTTGGAGGCAAAGTTAATAAAGTCAACGAGTTCTGCATGCGTGCAGGAAGCAGCGCCAATGCAGTCGTCGATGTAGCGAAGGAAAAGTGGGGGACAGATACCAGAATAGGAACAAGTGCTACACATGCCCTTACACTTCCTCCCTTACCACCATTCAGGGCCCCAAACAGTCCTTCCAGGTGAGGCAACACTTCACCTGTGAGTCGACTGGGGTGATATACTGCGTCCGGTGCTCCCGATGTGGCCTTTTATATATTGGCGAGACCCGACGCAGACTGGGAGACCGCTTTGCTGAACATCTACGCTCTGTCCGCCAGAGAAAGCAGGATCTCCCAGTGGCCACACATTTTAATTCCACATCCCATTCCCATTCTGACATGTCCATCCACGGCCTCCTCTACTGTAAAGATGAAGCCACACTCAGGTTGGAGGAACAACACCTTATATTCCGTCTGGGTAGCCTCCAACCTGATGGCATGAACATCGACTTCTCTAACTTCCGCTAAGGCCCCACCTCCCCCTCGTACCCCATCTGCTACTCATTTTTATGCACACATTCTTTCTCTCACTCTCCTTTTTCTCCCTCTGTCCCTCTGAATATACCTCTTGCCCATCCTCTGGGTCCCCCCTCCCCCCGTCCTTCTCCCTGGGCCTCCTGTCCCATGATCCTCTCGTATCCCCTTTTGCCAATCAACTGTCCAGCTCTTGGCTCCATCCCTCCCCCTCCTGTCTTCTCCTATCATTTTGGATCTCCCCCTCCCCCTCCAACTTTCAAATCCCTTACTCACTCTTCCTTCAGTTAGTCCTGATGAAGGGTCTCGGCCTGAAACGTCGACTGTACCTCTTCCTACAGATGCTGCCTGGCCTGCTGTGTTCACCAGCAACTCTGATGTGTGTTCCATGGATTTATCTACTTGGTTTGCTGTTCAATATTTTAGGCGATATGCTTCCTGATTGTTGTAGCTAAATGTTGGCAAGGCTAAGGCTATTCTTTTTCAGCCCCTGTTTGAACTGCTCGCCTCATTTTAGCATTTTATTGGCTGTTCACCTTATGCAATAGTGACTTTAGTATACTAAAGTGGTCTTGAGTGTTCATGTTTGAGTGATATAGAGTTAGAAGGCATAGCAGGTTATAGAAATGGAATAGAAATAAATACAAGCATATGTATTCAACTAAATCAAATGGACTTCAATATGAGGAAATGTAATGAAATGAATTAATTTGAATTTGAGAAATATTGATCCACTTAATTGTGAAATGTTCAATATTTTAAGACTAAATGAAGTGGGTGAAATGATGATGAGCTGTCAGACTTTACCTCTGTATTCCATGCAGATAAAGTGCCGTGAGTGAGCAGAGGTTGGGTATCTTGAGTACACAAAAGAACCAAAAAGGCTAATGGAATGACGGCTATTCTTTAGAACTTTAGAATTAAAAAGTGAGAAAGTGTTTCAATTGTACAGAGTATCTGCCAGATGCTACTTAAAATGTTATAGGTAATTTATTTCAAAGTTGTATTGAAATTGTTGTAAACATAATGGTGCCACAGATACTACAGAGATTGAAATTCCTTTCAGTTTAGACGTCTGAAATGATTACACTCTAAAGTGTGCAGTGAGAGCTACAATGAGAGCACATAATCTAAATTTGGACCGTGTAACCATGTAGCTTAAAAGATGGTGACAGTGTTTAACTTCTATCTCAAATACTAATGAATGCAAGACAACAGTAGACTGAGGTTGATAGATTTTTGTTAGGTAAGTATATCAAGCATATGAAACAAAGCGTGTTAAATAGGGTTGAATTTATATTACTGTACATTATTGCATTCTAGTACAAACAATGCCTCCAACCCATACATTTGACCCAACCTGCCACTCAGATCATAACTTTTGCTGTACCCTGTAACCTGTGTTTTTGTTAATCCTAAGCATAGATCCTGTTTCAAGGACTTTTCATCTGTTTATTTATTTCTTCTTATTTTGTGTTTGAACAGTTTGTTGCCTTTTGCACATTGGTTGTCTGTCTGTCCCGCTGAGTGAGGTCCTTCACTGATTCTATTATGTTTCCTGAATTTACTGTGTATGCCCACAAGAAAACGAATCTCAGCGTTGTATACGGTGACGTATATGTACTTTGAAATGTAAGGGAAACACGCACAGTAAATGGCAGGACGCTTAAAAGCACTAATGTACAGAGGGATCCAAGGCCATAGTTTCATTGCCACTTTACAGTGGTCTGTGCGATGAAACTATGGCCTTGGATCCCTCTGTACATCAGTGCTTTTAAGCGCCCTTCCATTTACTGTGTATGTTTCCCTGACATTTGACCATCCAAAATGCCACACTTCACATTTGACTGGATTAAACTCCATCTGCTATTCCTCCTCACATGCAACTGATCTCCATCCTATTGTATCCATTGATAACTTTGATCCTACTTTTATAGAGCACACAGATTTATGCCTCCATTTGAGAATGATACATATATCATACTTGCTATCCATGTTGCCTTGAATACCTAGTAATTTTGCAATGTGCTTTTTGAGCAGATTAGTATCCAGATTGTATGAGAATGGGAATGAACTACAGAATTAAAGCACATAATGACAGAAGAGCTGGGTAGCCTCCAAAGTGATGGCATGAACATTGACTTCTCAAACTTCCGCTAATGCCCCACCACCCCCTTGTACCCCATCCGTTATTTATTTATATACACGCATTCTTTCTCTTTTTCTCCCTCTGTCCCTCTCACTATACCCCTTGCCCATCCTCTGGGTTCCCCCCCCCTTTTCTTTCTCCCTGGGCCTCCTGTCCCATGATCTTCTCATATCCCTTTTGCCAATCAACTGTCCAGCTCTTGGCTCCATCCCTCCCCCTCCTGTCTTCTCCTATCATTTTGGATCTCCCCCTCCCCCTCCCACTTTCAAAACTCTTACTAGCTCTTCTTTCAGTTAGTCCTGACGAAGGGTCTCGGCCCAGAACATCAACTGTACCTCTTCCTATAGATGCTGCCTGGCGTGCTGTGTTCACCAGCAACTTTTATGTGTGTTACAAAATTAAAGATCTCTTCTGAATGTTTAAGGTCTACTTTGTGAGAAAAACATTTAAACAGGATTAAATGTTTTTTCTCTTATTTAGATCTTTTATCAAGAGAGAAGGATAAAAGAGAAATGATAAACTTTAATTCTTCAGAAACAGTTGATAATTTTTTATTTCAAGATTGTTTCCAGATTAGGTAGTATATAAATTTCCAATTAATCTATTTCCCCCGGGATCAATAAAGTATGACTGTGATATGAAACTAGCAAACTGAAAGCAGTATCCACACAGTGATGTTGAATTAATCACAGAGAACAATTTAATTTATTTCTAATTTTAAAAGTGAGCAGAAATGCTTTGAAGTGTGAACTAGAGAAAAGTATAAGAAACAGGTATAAGTGCTAATCCTTTAAGCCCGATTGTTGATATTATCTTGGCCCCATTCCATTCCCAGTCCTTTCAACACCCTTGTCATTCGCTGTTTGTCTTTGAGTATATTTGATTCTGCCTCCACACCTCCATCTTAAGTGTGTAATCCCTCATCTCATGGATGCATATTTGTAAACTGCCAGGTCCAGTCTGTTTTTGCATGCTGCAGAAGATGATTGAGGTGCCCTTTGTATGAAGATGGGACGTTGTCTCCAGATGGTCTGTGCTGTGATGTCATTGACACTGAATTATTCAGTGTGTACTTGTCACTGGGCAAACATTTGCATGGCACAAGATTTTTGCGCCCACTGGTTATTACAATTAGAGGGAACATTGGTTCCCGCATGGTCATATTTCCACAAAATTAATTCAAAATTCCTTAAGTGTTTCAATTGAGCCTTTAATATCTTGATTTCCACTTATTCTAAATATGTATCATTGTCTTTATTTTGTGAGAAGTGGGAAGAAACAAAACAAATGCAGAATTTTTTGTTACTTCTTGATTTGGTGTGTTCGAAATTTTCAACTGAGCTGGCTGAGCAGCCAGTAGTAACAGTAGATTAGCAATGGCTGACGATTCTACCACTGACTGAAAAATCTGGCCACCAATTGTATTCAGTCTAACTAGATTTTGGGGTATTTATCTGTTCTAAACTCGAAAATGCCAATGGTGAATTCTCATTTTTATTGTAAACACGAGATTATGCAGATGCTGGAAATCTTGAGCAACAGAGGAAGTGCTGGAATAATTCAGTAGATCAAGTAGCATCTATGGATGGGAATAAACAGTTGATGTTTCAGGCTGAGACCCTTCATCAGGGTTGGAAAGGAAGGGGGCAGAATCCAGAATAAGAAGATGGGGAGGGCAAGGAGTACAAGATGGCAGATGATAAGTAAAACCAAGTGAGGCAGAAGGTGGGTGGGTGGTGGCGGGGGCGGGGGATAAAGGAAGAAGCAAGGAAGGGATAGGTTGTAAAAGGAAAGTGCTGAAGAAGAAGAATCTCATTTAAGAGGACAATGGACCATGGAAGAAAAGGGAGAAGGGGAGCCAGAGGCCAAGTAAGGAGAAGAGATGATCTAAGGCTTCTGGGATCAAAGTTCTGTGCAGCCGGGAGGCATGTGGGCCAGTGAACACGTAGGTACACAAGTCAGCTATACTGGTGTACGAGATCTAGTGTTTGCCTTCCCAACATCGATTCTGGAGTTCAGATTCCACATCCGAAGTCCTTGTTCATCATCATTGTCAAGTCTTGGGGTTGATATCAGAAGGCCAATGGCCGTAGCTCTGGATCTGCAGGTCCACTGGGAAAGTAGAAGGGCCAATGTCTGCGAGCCCATGAGTCCGCTCTAAAGTGAGTGTGTGTGTGTGTGCGCGTGTGCGTGCGCATATCAGTGGGGAGGAACAAATACCCAAGCAAGTCACGTATAGATCAATCCTTACACCAAGCAGAGTAGGGGTGGGGGAAGGGTAAGATGCGCTTAGCGTAGGATTCATTTTTAGCGTGTTATTGCATTATGCCCATTGAAATCTTTCTGTTCAAAGATTCATTTAGAACAATGCTTCTTATGTGCTTTTTTAAGTAATCAATGGAGCTAGTCTAGATTACTTTGATTATTTCCATGCACCTTCATTTCACAATGTTTTGTTTTTCAGGAATGGTGGTGCCATTGGTCTGTCTGCACCACCTATTACTGCTTTGATTACCCCTGAACCTGTCCGTCACTGCCGTATTCCTGACCTGCCAACTGATGGATGCCTTGTCTTTGAGCTGCTTTTCTTCATCTACTTGTTGATGGCCCTTTTTGTTCAGTACATTAACATATACAAAACAGTCTGGTGGTTTCCATACCTTCACCCCGCTGCTTCTACCTCACTGGTGAGCATGTCTTTTAAAAAAATTGCAAGAACTTCTAACTTTTCCAAGTATTACTGTCAAATTCTAATATGCAATGGCACTTGAAATGGTGGGATTATGTGATTCACTTGCCAGTGAAAATCAAAGTGACATGCTGAAAATCTGAAGCAAAAACAAATAAAACTGCTGGAAGCACTCAGCAGGTCAAGAATATGAAACAGTTATCATTTGGGGCAGCAAGGTAGCACAGTGTTATAGCGCCAGTGACCCAAATTCAATTCCGCCGTGGTCTGCAAGGTGTTCGTACATTCTCCCCTTGACCATGTGGATTTACATGGATAATGTAACTGAATATGAACACTTGAAATTCTGATACCAGGGCAATAAAATCTTGTATAATACCTTAATATTGATTTTAAAAACTGTTTTAATTATCATGTAATTTTTCTTTCTGATAGAACTTTCATCTGATCGATTATCACTTGGCAGCATTTATTACAATAATGTTAGCCCGAAGATTGGTGTGGACCCTCATTTCAGAGGTGAGTGCAGTCTCCTAGAACATTTATCATGTCTTTCAGGCCATCTTGTGCCAGTGAAATGTGTGCATTGCCTACCTCAGTGGAAGCAAGTACCTACACACAGCTCATCGTGTGATCACTCATGAATCAGTGATTTCAAAATAGCCTGAAAATTCAATTCGGATCAAACTTGGCATGTACGGTTTATAACCAGTTTTTTTTTATACTTCAGGTTACCAGCAGCTGCCTGGATGGTCACCGATTTATTTTGCTATGTTTCAGTGGTCTAATTCTACCATTGCTAGAACTAAACCATTTATGATGAATGATGTATTAACTGATATTTCAGTATGCCACCATAGAGAAGTTGCAAATGATGCTTTCTATCCCACGTTTGCTGTTAATATTCTGCCATACTTAAAAAATTAACTCTGTATATATGTATAGTTTTCAAGTTCCGTAATGATAAAAATTTAGAGAATGTTTGAGGATATGAAAGATATGTGATTTTGCTCCAATCATTGGACTAACTTACAAAAACAGGAGTACCTGTGGACATGTTCCAATAGTAACCTGGTTTCTGTTTTGAATGTATGTACGTAAGTATATTATTTGCGTGTAAATCTGGTCCTTCCTTTATATCTACGGTTGCAAGAAAAAGTTTGTATATCCTTTGCAATTACCTAGTTTTTGCATTAATTACTAATAAAATGTGATCTGATCTTCATCTAAGTCACAATAGACAAACACAATCTGCCTAAACTAATAACACACAAACAATTGTACTTTTCATGTCTGTATTGAACACCTTGTTTAATCATTCACAGTCCAGGCTGGAAAAAGAATGTGAACCTCCAGCAGCAATAACCTCCACCAAACATTTCCTGTAGCTGCTGATCAGACTTGCACAATAGTGAGGAGGAATTTTAGACTATTCCTCTATCCAAAATTGTTTCAGTTCATCAATATTTCTGGGATACCTTGCATGAACAGTCCTCATGACTCTTCAGGTCATGCCACAACATCTTAATTGGTTTAGGTCTGGACTCTAACTTAGCCGTTCCAAAGCACAAATTTTCTTCTTTTAAAACTATCTGTTGTTGATTAACTCTTGTGTTTCGGATCATTGTCTTGTTGCATCATCCAACTACTATTAGGTTTCAGGTGACAGACCACTACCCTGACATTCTCCTGCAAAATGTCTTGATACAATTTTGAATTCATTGTTCCCTCAATGATTGCAAGCTGTCCAGGCCCTGAGGCAGCAAAGCAGCCCCAAACCATGGCTCCTTTCACCATGATTCACAGTCGGGATGAGGTTTTGGTGTTGGTGTACAGTGCCCTTTTAACTCCAAACATAGTGATGTGCATTTCTGCCAAAAGGTTCAACTTCTGTCTCATATGTCCTCAGAACCTTGTCCCAGAAGCATTGTGGAACATCCAGGTGTCTTTTGCAAACATGAAATGTACACCAATTTTTTTTGGAGAGCAGTGATATCATCCATAGTGTCCTTCCATGAACACCATTCTTGTTCAGTGTTTTTCTTCTAGTGGACCCATGAACGGAGACTTCAGCAAGTTCTAGAGATTCCTGCAGATCTTTTGCTGTTACCTTTGGGTTCTTTTTCACCTCCTTCAGCATTGCATATCGTACTCTTTGTGTGACCTTTGCAGGATGCCCACCGCTAGGGAGAGTAGCAACCATACTGAATTTCTTCCATTTGTAAAAAATTTCTCTTACTGTAGACTGGTGAACACTCAGGTCTTTAGAAATGTTTTTATAGCCTTTTCCAGTTTCATGCATCTCTACACTTTTTCTAAGGTCCACTGAAAGTTGGTTTGATCGAGGCATGGTGCATGTAAGCAGCTCTTTCCTTGAGAAGAGCAGGCTCTGTCAGTAACCTGACTTTGTGTGAATTTTCTATAGGGCAGGGCAGCTCTACAACTCACACCTCCAATCTCATCTCATTGATTGGAACACCCGACTCCAAATACTTTTGTAGAAGGCATTACCCCAGAGGTTCACCTACTTTTTTGATCTACACTGTGATTGCTTACATGGTGTACTCAGTGTTGAAGAGAAGAAGTACAATTGTGTGTGTGTTGTAGTTCAAGCAAATTGTGTTTGTCAGTTATTGTGTCTTAGATGAAGATCAGACAACATTTTATGAGTAATTAATACAGAAAATGAGGTAACTAAAAGAGTTCACAAACTTTTTCTTGCAACTGTGTATATGTGTATGAGATACATTGATTACTATAGGTTTGGGCAACTAGATGCTGATACTTTTAATAAGGCTTGGCTCCATTCACTGCCTCGTCTATAACTGTATTTGCTGTACTCCCATCCCACCTCAGTACTATACCACTGTACTCCGTTGTCATGCAGTGATGGTACAGAAGATCAAACTGGGGCCACACAATCCCTATACTCTTAATCCCAGTCCCTGATTAGCTCCTGGATTTCTGCTTCTGGATCTTCAAAGTTGTAGGAATTGGAGGTGTACTCGTGACTCCTCTTGATCGTTAACGTCTGCATTGGGAGAAACTGGTGTGGCAAATGTTCAGAGATAAAAGAAGCAAGATTGCAATGGTGATGAGAGCTATCTGGATGGTTCATCCTTTCTTTATACATACCATCAGGGATGTATGTGATTCAACTTTGAATCTTCTTAACCTATGCAATACTTTCTTACAGGCATCTCAAACCAGTGCAACCTCAGTGGTGCGGTACACTTTGGTGATAATGGCTCGTTTGGTACTACTCACGATGTGCGGCTGGATTTTATGCTGGACACTTGTCAATCTTTTTAGAAATCATTCTGTGCTAAATCTCCTGTTTCTCGGATATCCGTGAGTGTTTCTTTATTCTGTATATAAAATTCTTTACTGGTGACTAATGAGAGTAAGTCGATTTGTGATCTGTATATTTAAAAATTGGCTGATATTCTAAAGCAATGTTTTAAGGAAGTTACAGTGAATGGCTTACCTCTTTATGATCCTTTCTAAATTCATTACTCTAAAATTCAAGTCAATTGCCCAGCTTAACAAAAAACTAAAGTGGCAGTCGAAATGCAACGGTAAATTGTTCAGACATCTTTGTGAAAAGTGATGGTGTCTTTATTGATAGAAGCAGAGAGCACAACAGCAAGGAAGTTTATAAGTCTTTATAAATCATTGTCTCAGCTGATAAAATGTACAAGATCAGTTGCAACTCTTCTCTGTGTTATGATCTTGACACGTTTGGAAAAAATTGGGTGAATCTGTTCCATCTGGGTGATGATAGATAACAGAATAACAATTAATAATCATCAAATGGATTAGAAAGTAAATTAGATTTTCGTTGCATGAGATATCTGTGATCCCACTCAGTGATGGTGGAAGCAGATTTAAAAGTGACATTTACATGCAACTTAGTGTTCTAAAAGTTTTGCTGGGAAATGGGGACAGATTAGAGTTATAGGTTACTACGGGTTGTGATCTTCGCTAGGCTGTAAGATTCCACAATTGTAATAGAATTAAAAATGCTTGTGAATGCAGCAGGCCAGGCAGCATCTCTAGGAAGAAGTACAGTCGACGTTTCGAGCCGAGACCCTTCGTCAGGACTAACTGAAAGAAGAGCTAGTAAGAGATTTGAAAGTGGGAGGGGGAGATCCGAAATGATAGGAGAAGACAGGAGGGGGAAGGATGGAGCCAAAAGCTGGAAAGTTGATTGGCAAAAGGGATATGAGAGGATCATGGGACGGACGGGAGGCTTAGGAAGAAAGAAAGGGGGAGGGGGGAAGCCCAGAGAATGGGCAAAGAGTATAGTGAGAGGGACAGAGGGAGAAAAAGAGAGAAAAAAATATATAATAAAGATAAATAGTGGATGGGTACGAAGGAGAGGTGGGGCATTAACGGAAGTTAGAGAAGTCAATGTTCATACCATCAGGTTGGAGGCTACCCATACGGAATATAAGGTGTTGTTCCTCCAACCTGAGTGTGGCTTCATCTTTACAGTAGAGGAGGTCGTGGATAGACATGTCAGAATGGGAATGGGATGTGGAATTAAAATGTTTGGCCACTGGGAGATCCTGCTTTCTCTGGTGGACAGAGCGTAGGTGTCTAGCCTGCGTCGGGTCTCGCCAATATATAGAAGGCCGCATCGGGAGCACTGGACGCAGTATATCACCCCAGCCAACTCACAGGTGAAGTGTCGCCTCACCTGGAAGGACTGTCTGGGGCCCTGAATGGTAGTGAGGGAGGAAGTGTAAGGGCATGTGTAGCACTTGTTCCGCTTACAAGGATAAGTGCCAGGAGGGAGATCGGTGGGAAGGGATGGGGGAACGAATTGACAAGGGAGTCGCGTAGGGAGCAATCCCTGCGGAAAGTGGGGTGGGGGGGGGAGGGAAAGATGTGCTTGGAGGTGGCGGAAGATATGGAGAATATGTTGGACCCGGAGGCTAGTGGGGTGGTAGGTGAGGACAAGGGGATGAGAGCAGATGTGCATGAAATGGGAGAGATGCGTTTGAGAACAGAGATGATGGTGGAGGAAGGGAAGCCCCTTTCTTTAAAAAAAGAGGACATCTCCTTCGTCCTGGAATGAAAAGCCTCATTCTGAGAGCAAATGCAGCAGAGACGGAGGAATTGTGAGAAGGGGCTGGCATTTTTGCAAGAGACGGTGAGAAGAGGAATAGTCCAGGTAGCTGTGAGAGTCCGTAGGCTTATAGTGGACATCAGTAGATAAGCTGTCTCCAGAGACAGAGACAGAAAGATCAAGAAAGGGGAGGGAGATGTCGGAAATGGACCATGTAAACTTGAGGGCAGGGTGAAAGTTGGAGGCAAAGTTAATGATGTTAACAAGCTTAGCATGCATGCAGGAAGCAGCGCCAATGCAGTCGTGGATGTAGCGAAGGAAAAGTGGGGGACAGATACCAGTATAGGCTTGGAACATAGATTGTTCCATAAAGCCAACAAAAAGGCAGGCATAGCTGGGACCCATAGGGTGCCCATGGCTACACTTTTATTTTGGAGGAAGTGGGAGGAAACAAAGGAGAAATTATTAAGAGTAAGGACTAATTCTGCTAGACGGAGGAGAGTGGTGGTAGAGGGGAACTGGTTACGTCTGGAATCCAAAAAGAAGCGGAGAGCTTTGAGACCTTCCTGGTGGGGGATGGAGGTATATAGGGATTGAACATCCATGGTGAAAATAAAGCAGTGGGGGCCAGGGAACTTAAAATCATTGATAAGATTCAGAGCGTGAGAAGTGTCACGAACATAGGTAGGAAGGGATTGAACAAAAAGGGGATAAAACAATGTTGAGGTATGCAGAAATGAGTTCGGTGGGGCAGGAGCAGCTGAGACAATAGGTCTGCCAGGACAGGCAGGATTGTGGATCTTGGGTAGGAGGTAGAAACGGGAAGTGCGGGGTGTGGGAACTATAAGGTTGGTAGCAGTGGATGGGAAATCCCCTGAGTGGATAAAGTTGGTGATGGTGTGGGAGACAATGGCCTGGTGCTCCTTAGTGGGGTCATGATCGAGAGGTAAATAAGAGGAGGTATCCGCGAGTTGTCGCTGTGCCTCAGCAAGGTAGAGGTCAGTATGCCAGAATACAACAGCACCCCCCCCTTATCGGTGGGTCTTATAGTAATGTTAGGATTAGTGCGGAGAGAGTGGAGAGCAGAGCGTTTGGAAGGAGTGAGGTTGGAATGGGAAGAAGGTGCGGTGAAGTCGAGATGGTTGATGTCCTGTCGGCAGTTAGGAATAAAGAGATCCAGAGCAGGCAGAAGACCAGAGCGGGGTGTCAATGAAGAGGAGGAGGGTTGTAGACTGGAGAAGGGGTCATCGGTGGGGGTGGGAGACTCCTTGCCGAAAAAGTAGGCTTGAAGAAGGAGCCGGCAGAAGAAGCGTTCAGTGTCATGGTGAATGTGGAACTCACTGAGGTGTGGGCGAAGGGGGACAAAGGTAAGACCCTAACTGAGGACAGAGCGCTCAGAGGGGAGGGTTGGGGTGAGAGGAAGAAGGAGCCTCCGAGGGCCCAGGAGTAGATGATGGAATGTGAGGGAGAGGGAGTTGCAGAGTGGTGGTCGGGGGAGGGGAGACGGGAGTCACAATAGCAGCACGTGAAGACCCGGCCTGGGGTTCAAGGCTGGAGTCATGAGAGCTGGAATCAGAATGGGGAGGAGGGAAGCTGGTGTTGTCACTGGAGGGGGGGGGTTAAGAGAAAGATGGGGCCTCTGAGGGCCTATTTCTGTCTATCTCTGGAGACAGCTTATCTACTGATGTCTACTATAAGACTACTGACTCTCACAGCTACCTGGACTATTCCTCTTCTCACCGTCTCTTGCAAAAATGCCAACCCCTTCTTGCAATTCCTTCGTCTCCGCCACGTCTGTTCTCAGGATGAGGCCTTTCATTCCAGGACGAAGGAGATGTCCTTTTTTAAAGAAAGGAGCTTCCCTTCCTCTGCCATCAACTCTGCTCTCAAACGCATCTCTCCCATTTCACACATATCTGCTCTCACCCCATCCTCCTGCCACCCCACTAGGAATAGGGTTCCCCTGGTCCTCACCTACCACCCCACCAGCCTCCGTGTCCAACATATAATTTTCCGTAACTTCCGTCACCTCCAACAGGATCCCACCACTAAGCACATCTTTCCCTCCCTCCCCACCCCCTGCTTTTCGCAGGGATCTCTCCCTACGCGATTCCCTTGTCCATTCGTTCCCCCCCCCCATCCCTTCCCATCAATCTCCCTCCCAGCACTTATCCTTGTAAGCGGAACAAGTGCTACACATGCCCTTACACTTCCCCCCTCACCACCATTCAGGGTCCCAGACAGTCCTTCCAGGTGAGGCGATACTTCAGCTGTGAGTCGGCTGGGGTGATATACTGCATCCGGTGCTCCCGATACAGCCTTCTATATATTGGTGAGACCTGACACAGGCTGGGAGACCATTTCACTGAACACCTACGCTCTGTCCGCCAGAGAAAGCAGGATCTCCCAGTGGCCACACATTTTAATTCCACATCCAATTCCCATTCTCATATGTTTATCCATGGGCTCCTCTACTGTCAAGATGAAGCCACACTCAGGTTGGAGGAACAACACCGTCTGGGTAGCCTCCAACTTGATGGCATGAACATTGACTTCTCTAACTTCCGTTAATACCCCTCCTCCCCCTTGTACCCCATCTGTTATTTATTTATCTTTTATTATTATATATTTTTTCTGTCTCTCCTTTTTCTCCCTCTGTACCTCTCACTATACTCTTTGCCCATCCTCTGGGCCCCCCCCCCACTTTCTTTCTCCCCCCCCACTTTCTTTCTCCCTAGGCCTCCCATCTGTCCCATGATCCTCTCATATCCCCTTTGCCAATCACCTGTCCAGCTCTTGGCTCTATCCCTCCCCCTCCTGTCTTCTCCTATCATTTCGGATCTCCCCCTCCCCCTCCCACTTTCAAATCTCTTACTAGCTCTTCCTTCAGTTAGTCCTGACGAAGGGTCTCGGCCCGAAACGTCGACTGTACCTCTTCCTACAGATGCTGCCTGACCTGCTGCGTTCACCAGCAACTTTTATGTATGTTGCTTGAAATTCCAGCATCTGCAGATTTCCTCGTGTTTGCGATTGTAATAGAATTGTTGCTTTAATTTTCCAGGATTTTTTCTTAAATCAATTGTCTTGTGCAGGATGTGATAGTAGCTTGCATCAGCTTGCGTGTTACCACAGATTTTAAATTTGTTATTTCCTTATGGCTTTTTTAATAGAGGCATGTTATGCCAATGCTTATCAATAAACAAGGATATTTTGTTTATTTGGCATTCAGATTATTTACCCATGCCCTGGACGAAACAAAACTTGTGGTCTGCCAGTCCTAGTTTCATATTTACACTATTCCAATAAGCTTCAGATTTTAACCTGGTGAGCATTAAGCCTGTGTGTTTAACAAATGTAAAACTGAAGCATTTAGAATGGTGATACTCAGTTAAATTGGATTCCAGGAGATACTAATGACAGGGGGGTAGAGAAAGATAGTAAAGGTGGAGTATCAATATATACTTGTGGTTCTGTATGTTTAGAATTGGAATTACTAAGAACTGGAGAGGTTTACAGATTGTTTTTAAAAAAGCTTTATTATGCCACGTGTGCTTTGAATTTGACTTGCTGTGCTTAGAACAATACAGCACCTTTACCCACAATATTTTGCAGAACTCATTCAATTAGCAACCAAATACATAAGTGAATTGATCCCTTCTGCCTACACAATATCTTTATCCCTCCATTTTCTGCACATTTGTATACCCATCTAAGAGTTTCTTAAATACTGCTATTTGCTTTCACCACCACTACTGACAGTACATTCAAGACACCTAACACTCTTATAAGACCATAAGAAATAGGAGCAGAATTAGGCCATTTGGACCATCGAGTCTGCACCATTCAGTCATGGCTGATCCTTTTTGCCCCTCCTCAGCCCCACTCCCTGGCTTTCTCACCGTAACCTTTGATGCCATGTCCAATCAAGAATCTATCAATCTCCCCCTTAAATACACCCAATGACCTGGCCTCCACAGCTGCCGGTGCTAACAAATTCCACAGATTCACCACCTGCAGGCTAAAGAAATCTCTCCGCATCTCTGCATTAAATGGACGCCCCTCTATCTTGAGACTGCCGTCTTGTCCAAGACACCCCCACCATGGGATCTTTTCACATCCACTCTGTCAAGGCCTTTCAACATTCAAAAGGTTTCAATGAGATCCCCCTCATCCTTCTAAATTCCAGTGAGCATAGAGCCAAAGCTATCAAATGTTCCCTGTATGATAACCCTTTCATTCCCAGAATCATCCTTGCGTACCTCCTCTGAACCCTCTCCAATGCCAGCACATCTTTTCTAAGATGAGGAGCCTAAACTAGTTCACAATACCCAAGGTGAGGCCTCACCAGTTCCTTTTTTCTTTTCAAATCTTTTTATTATTATTATTGAAAATCAACAACAGAGAAAAATACATCAAAATAATCAAGATAACATATCCATATGTAAAGTAAGAGTTAAACTATCAACCAGGCTGAACAGTATATCAATAATAATCAAAAAAACAAAGTATTAAAGCTTTTTTTTATGGAAAGAAGGAAAGAAAGAAAAAAAAGAACCCTTACTAACTAAAACAGAGAAAACCCCTAATAACTAAAAAAAAAAACAGGGGGGAAAAACCCATTTGGAGCACAAACCCGGAACTATGCGCCATACAAGCTTCCATTAAAAAAAAGACATCAAACCGCCAACCAAATCCATATAACCAAGCATCAGAAAAGGACCATCTGTATTAACTCAAGTCAAGTGATAATAACGGGCAAAAGAACCCCACCTTTTCTCAAAGTCAAATTTAGGATCAAAAGTTCGACTTCTAATTTTTTCCAAACTAAAACATAACATCACCTGAGAGAACCATTGTATCAAAGTGGGAGCAGAGGCATCTTTCCATTTTAATAAAATAGCCCTTCTAGCCAATAATGTGACAAATGCAATTAAGTATTGGTCAGATATAGAAATACCGTGAATATGTTGAGGAATTATACCAAACAAAACTGTCAATTTATTAGGTTGTAAATTGATTTTTAAAGCTTTAGAGATTGTAGAAAAAATAGATTTCCAAAATTGTTTCAATACAGAACACGACCAAAACAATGTAGCTATCTCGGTTTTGCATCTATCACACTGACTATTTACGTTAGGAAATATTTTAGACAATCTCTCCTTCGTCAAATAATAACGATGTACAATTTTAAATTGAATTAGAGAATGACTGGCACAAATCGAAGAAGAGTTAACCAGCTTCAAAATTTGCAACCAATCCTCTGTTATCAAGGTCATGTTAAGCTCTCTTTCCCAATCTTGCTTAATCTTAAGTAAAGGATAGTTATCCTGTTGTAATAGTAAATTATAAATTTTCCCAATAAAACCTTCCACTAAAGGGTTCATTTTTAAAATAATGTCTAACAGGTCAGAGTCTTGTATATATGGAAAATTACTTAAATATTCTTGTAAGAAATGTCTGACCTGAAGATATTGCAAAAAATGTGAATATGAGAGAGAGTATTTAGTTACTAATTTCTCAAAGGACATCAATCGACCTTCTTGAAACAAGTCCATAAAGGAAAAAATTCCCTTATTCCTCCAAAGAGAAAAGGTAGGATCACTAAGTGAAGGTTTAAATAAATAGTTTCGATAAATTAAACTAAAAAGGTTAAATTTTTTAAGATTAAAAAACTTACGAAACTGGTACCAAATTCGTAATGATTGATTAATCATAGGATTTATATTTAATATAGAAATTTTGGCTAATTGTACAGGTAAAGGAGCTTCTAATAACGAAGTTATATGAAATTATTTCACTATTTTCAGTTCCAAATCAACCCAAGATGGTCGTTCCTTTTTATCGGTCCAATATAACCAAGAAACACGTATAACGTATATTAACTGCCCAATAGTGCATTCTTAAATTAGGCAAAGTAAGACCTCCATCCTTTTTTAATTTTTGTAAATGACGTTTTCCAATTCTTGGTCTTTTATTATTCCAAACAAAAGAGGAAATAATAGAGTCAACCTGATCAAAAAACTTCTTAGTTAGAAAAATAGGAATGTTTTGAAATACATATAAAAAAATTTTGGTAAAATCATCATTTTAACTGCATGAATTCGACCTACTAACGAAGGTGTAAGTGGATTCCATCTAGAAAAAAATTGCTTCATAAAATCCACTAAGGGAACTAAATTAGCTCTATAAAGGTCTCCGTAATTTTTAGTGATGATGATACGTAAATATTTAAAAGAATCTGTAACTTTTAGAGGAATGTTATCATATATAGAAGCAGAATCATTTAAAGGAAATAATTCACTTTTATGCAGATTTAATTTATATCCTGAAAACAATTCAAATTCATTTAATAATTCCAATAAGCTAGGAATAGAGTCTTCGGGATTCGAAACATAAACCAAAAGATCATCCGCATAAAGGGAGATCTTATGAATAGTCCCATTTGTAGAAATTCCTTGAATATTTTTAGCTTCACGAAGTGCAATAGCCAAGGGTTCCAACATCCAGTTAAATAACAGAGGACTTAATGGACACCCTTGTCTCGTACCCCGGGAAAGTTGGAAAAGGGGGGATCTACAGTTATTAGTGATAACAGTGGCAATAGGGCTTTTATATATCAATCTAATCCATTTATTAAAATTAGTACCAAAGCTAAATTTCTCTAGAACTTTAAATAGATATTTCCATTCAACTCTATCAAATGCCTTTTCAGCATCTAGAGAAACAACACATTGGGGAGTCTTAGAGAGGGATGAGTGTATAATACTTAACAACCTCCAAGTATTAGAAAAAGAATAACGGCCTTTTATAAAACCCGTTTGATCCTGAGAAATAATTGTAGCCAGTATATTCTCCAGCCGATTAGCCATTATTTTTGAAAGAATTTTGGCATCCACATTTAATAATGAAATGGGTCTATATGAAGCACAATCAGTAGGGTCTTTATCTTTCTTAAGAATTAAAGAAATAGAAGCTTCATAAAACGTGGAAGGTAACTCTCCTAACAGAAAAGACTCTTTAAGCATTTCCAACATATAAGGAGTAAGCAAATGTTCAATTTTTTTATAAAATCCTACAGTAAAACCATCCAATCCAGGAGCTTTACCAGATTGCATTGAAAGGATAGCTTTCTGAATTTCTCTTTCAGTAAAAGGAGCATGAAGAATTTGCTGATCTTGAACAGATATTCTAGGAAAATCAATCTTTTGTAAAAAGGCATACATATTAGAATGGTCAGCTGGAAACTGAGATTTATAGAGTTCACTGTAATAGTCTTGAAAAATATTATTAATGTCTTCATAATTACAAGCTAAACTACCATCTCTTTTATGAATTTTTAAAATTTGTCTTTTAGTTCTAACTGCTGTAAGTTGAGATGCTAATAGCTTGTTACTTTTATCTCCAAACATATAAAATTGACTTTTTAATTTAAGCAAATTTGTTTCAATAGGATAAGTTAATAGTAAATTATATTGTGATTGAAGTTCAACCCTTTGTTTAAATAAATCAACATTAGGAGAAACTGCATAACTATTATCCAGATCTTTAATTAGTTTGGAAATTTGATCTAACTCTACTTTTGTCTGTTTCTTAAGTTTAGGCAAATAAGATATTATCTAACCTCGCAAATATGCTTTGAGGGTATCCCATATAATCAATTTCAAAACATCTCCCGTATTATTAAAAAGAAAGAAATCTTTCATCTGAATCTCTATAAATTTAACAAAGTCTGAACTTTGTAATAAATTTTCTGGAATGCGCCAAGGCAAGTTTACATAACTAACATCATTTAACTCAAAAGTTAAGCTTAAAGGCGCATGGTCCAAGACTGCAATAGCATCATATTCACATTTCTGGACTTTGGACAAAAATCGGAAATCAGCTATAAAATAATCAATTCTTGAATATTTATTATGAACATATGAGTAAAAAGAATAATCTCTGTCATTAGGATGTAAATTTCTCCAGATATCTATCAAACCATAATCAGTTAAAAAGGAATTAATAAGTGTTGCCGAATGACTCGGAAGCTGCTGATTGGTTGAACTTTTGTCAATCAAAGGGTTTAAACAACAGTTGAAGTCACCCCCCATTAGCAGCATATATTCACTTAAGTCTGGTAATAAACCAAATACGTTTTTAAAAAAGGAAGGATCATCTACATTAGGTCCATATAGACTAACAAGGACAATTCTTCTATTACAAATTGTTCCTTTAATAATTAAAAATCTACCATTATTATCTGAGACGATATCTTCTTGAATAAATAGAATATTAGATTTAATAAAAATAGATACTCCCTTTGTTTTATTTTGACAAGTAGCATGGTATTGAAGGCCCTTCCATGTTTGAAAAAATCTATTTTGATTGCCCGTTCTGATAGGCATTTCTTGAACAAAAATTATATCGGGCTGGAATCGATTAATAATTTTAAAAGTCTTTCTTCGCTTAATAGGGTGATTCCAGCCACGTACATTCCAACTAATAACGTTTATCTGTTTAAGTACCATTGGATATTATTCTTAAACACAACAATACACGCATACCATCGCGGGCTAATCAAAGATGGCAGTGATGAATATAACCAAATAGAGAACGCGCATGCTCTGGAACTCCATAATGGGAAAAAATACAGTAAGTGTGTGTGTGGAAAAAAATAAAATCCCACAATAAACCCCAAAATGCAAAAATACCCCCAAACCTCCCACCATCCCCAAAGGTAGAAATAAGTCTATATAAGCTGTAAGCAAACTATCACTTAATTAATAAAGAAAAAGGAAAATAGAAACAGATAACCAAACCAGTTAACAATCTGTCCGCTGTATTAATTCACTCCGTATACTAAACAATCTTCAAAAAAAAGTCATTCTTTAGTCAAACCAAGAAAATCACCTCTTCTTTAAGTAATCCATTGATCAAAGGATATCTTCAAAGCCTGTTTTCTTTCAGAAAATTATTCAGAAACTCTAATATCCTTCATACATCGGCCGACTCCATAATAGAGTTGACAAAATCCGATGTCGCTTGGGGATCCAAGAAGACACGAGGAGTAGAACCTTTTGGAAATAATTTTAATCTCACTGGATATCTCAGGGATGGAAAGAGTCTTTTTTCATGAGCGATCTTCTTGACAGATATGAATTTGATCCGTTGTTCCATAACTTCCCGTGGATAATCTTCATAAAAACAGATCTCGGAACCATTAAATTTAAAAACTTTGTTTTCTTGCACATTTTATGATTTGGTCTTTAACTTTAAAGCGAAGAAAGTTGACTAAAATTGGTTGAGCTTTATCTGACGAAGTGAAAATTCTATGAGCTCTTTCAATCTCGGGAGACTGAGATAGAATATCCGGGAACAGAGATTGAAACAGATTGGTAAAATAATCCAATAAATTCCCAGATTCAGAGCCTTCCTGAAGACCCAGAATACGAATGTTATTTCGATGAGACTTTGCCTCTAAATTGACAATTTTGCGTTGAACCTGTTCCAATCGGGTTGAAATATCGGCAATCTGACGTTTCGATTCTTTAAACTCAGTATTCAAGGAAAGAATATTTTCCTCAATAGTCTGTAAACTCTGTCGGAACGACTTCAACTTAGAAGTGTTATTATCCATTTTGTTATCGAGACCCATCAACGTACGTTCCAAACACTCAGCCCAGACAGGCATATCCTCTGATTTTTCTTTTGAAGTTTTTCCCTTTCCATTGCTGGGTTCAAAAAGCTGTTTTCCACGTCTTAAAGGATATGACATAATGACCACTATTTCCCTCTAAGATCCAAGAAATAAAAGTTGAATAATTCAAGGTTTAGACTGGGGAAAAGGAGGAATTAAAGGCAGCCACAGAATTTATGTGTTACTCCATTGAGCTACAGGCGGAAGTCCCACCAGTTCCTTATGAAGTCTCACCATCACATCCCTGTTCTTGCATTCTAGACCTCTTGAAATGAATGCTAACATTGCATTTGCCTTCCTCACCACCGACTTGACTTGCAGGTTAGCCTTTAGGGTGTTCTGCACAAAGACTCCCAAGTCTCTTTGTGTCTCAGATTTTTGGATTTTCTCCCCATTTAGAAAATAGTCTGCACATTTAGTTCTACTACCAAAGTGCACGACCATGTATTTTCCAACATTGTATTTCATTTGCTACTTTTTTGCCCATTCTCCTAGTCCAAGTCCTTCTGCAGCCTACCTGTTTCCTCAACACTACCTGCCCCTTCACCAATCTTCCTATCATCTGCAAACTTGGCAACAAAGCCATCTATTCCATCATCTAAATCATTGATATACAGCATAACAAGAAGCAGTCCCAACATTGACCCCTGCGGAACATCATTAGTCACTGGCAGCCAAACAGAAAAGGATCTCCTTATTCCCACTTGCTGCCTTCTACCAATCAGCGAACACTCTAACCATGCCAGAAACTTTCCTGTCATACCATGGGCTCTTAACTTGGTTAGCAGCCTCATGTGTGACACCTTGTCAAAGGCCTTCTGGAAGTCCAAATATACATCCACCGTATCCCCTTTATCTATCGTACTTGTAATCCCCTCAAAGAATTCAAACAGGTTCGTCAGGCAAGATTTTTCCCTTAAGGAAACCATGTTGACTTTGTCCTATCTTGTCCTGTGTCACCAAGTACTCCATAACCTCATTCTTAACAAACGGCTTCAACAAGTTCCCAACCACGGAGGTGAGGCTAACTGGTCTATAATTTCCATTCTGCTGTTTGTTTCCCTTCTTAAAGAGTGGAGTGACATTTGTAATTTTCCAGTCCTCTGTCACCATGCCTGAGTCCAATAAATTTTGAAAGATCATTACTAATGCCTCCACAGTTTCTACTGCTGCCTCGTTCAGAAACCTAGTGTGCAGTTCATCTGGTCCAGGTGACTTGTGTACCCTTAGTGCTTAGTAACTGCACTCACTTCTCTTCCCTCACACCCTTCAACATCTGGCACACACCTAATGTCTTCCACAGTGAAGACTGATGCAAAATACACATTTAGTTCATCTGCCATCTCCTTGCTCCCTGCTGTTATTTCTCTGGCCTCATTTTCTAGCGGTCTTATATCCACTCTCATCTCTTATTTTTTACATACTTGAAAAAGCCTTTACTATCCACTTCTATATTGTTTGGTAGCTTGCTTTCATATTTCATCATTTCCCTCCTAATGATTCTTTTAGTTGCTCTCTGTAGGCTTTTAAAAGCTTCCCAATCCTTTATCTTCCTTCTAATTTTTGCTTTGTTGTATGTCCCCTTTTTTGCTTTTATGTTAGCATTGACTTCCTTTGTCAGCCACGATTGTACTATTTTGCCATTTGAGTATTTCTTAGATTTTGGAATACATCTATTGTGCATCTTCCTCATTTTCTCATGCCATTGCTGCTCTGCTGTCATCCCAGCCAGCACCACTTTTCAATTTTCTTTGACCAACTTCTCTGAAATACTGCTATGTCAGATTTTACTTTCTCCCTACCACATTTCAAGTTGAATTCAATCATATTGTGATCGCTGCCTCCTAAGGCTTCTTTTACCTTAAGTTTCCTCATCACCTCCAGTTCATTATATAAAACTCAGTCCAGTATAGCTGATCCCCTAGAAGGCTCAAGGAGAAACGGCTCTTAAAAAGTCATTTTGTAGGCATTCAACAAACTCACTCTCTTGAGGTCCATTACTAACCTGATTTTCCCCAGTCAACCTGCATGTTGAAATCTCCTATGACTATCATAACATTACCCTTTTGGCACACTTTTTCCATGTCCTGTTGTAATCTGTGGTCCACATTCCAGCTACTGTTGGGAGGCCTGTATATAACTGCTGTTAGAGTCCTTTTACCCTAGCAGTTTTGTAACTGAACCACAAGGATTCAATATCTTCAAGTCCTATATCACATCTTTCATTACCAGCAGAGCCACGCCAACCCCTCTACCTGCCTTCCTATCCCTCCGATACAACATGTAATCTTGGATGTTCAGCTCCCAACTACAACCATCCTTCAGCCACGATTCAGTGATGGCCACAACATCATACCTGACAATCTGTAATAGTGCAACAAGATCATTCACCTTATTTCTTATACTCCGTGCATTGAGATATGACACTTTGAGTACTGTACTTGCTATCCTTTTTTGATTCTGCATCCCTAATGCACTGATACTTACCATGCTGGCTGCAATTTTGTCCTATCATCTGCCTGCCCTTCCTGACAGTCTGACTGCACGCTATCTTTGCTTTTTTACCATCCATCCTCTGCTGAGTCACTTCACTCTGGTTTCCATCCCCCTACCAAATTAGCTTAAACCCTCCCCAACAGCTTTAACAAACCTGCCCACGAGAATATTGGTCTCCCTCAGGTTCAGGTGCAACACAACACTTTTATACAAGACATACCTCCCCCAAAAGAGATCCCAATGATCCAAGAACCCAGAGACCTGCCCCTTCACCAGCTTCTCAGCCACGCATTAATCTGCCAGATCATCCTGTTTCTAACCTCACTAGCTAATGGCACAGGTAGCAATCCAGAAATTACTATCCTGAAGGTCCTGCTTCTCAGTTTTCTGCCTAGCTCTCTCAATTCTCTTTTCAGGGCCTCTTTGCTTTTCCTTCCAGTATTATTGGTACCAATATGCACCAAGACATCTGGCTGCTTCCCCTCCCTCTCCAATTATACCACCCATCTCCTCGAACTTGCAGCCTCTTACCTTGAAATAAATGCCTTTAATATTAGGTATTTCAACCATGGGAGAAAGATAGCTGTCTAACTATGCTTCTCATAATCTTATAAACTTCTGCCATGTCTCCCCTCAGCTTCACCACTCCAGAGAACACAATCTAAGTTTATTTAACCTCTCAAATAACACATGCCTTCTAATTGAGGAAGAATCCTGGTAAATCTCTTGTATATCTTCACCAACGTCTCCATTTCCTTGTTGAATATAGATACAAGTTTATTAGTAACTTGCCATGGGGAGAGAAAACATTTCAGGGTCGGAAGTGAGCCAAAAAATGGAAAGCTTTGATGCAACCTTGGAGGGATGATCAACTTAACCTATAGGAGTCATTTTTATTGCTGCTACTGATGCCTATTGTTACATGTGTCCAAGCCTACCACAGTTCTTGTATTAGATTTGCCTTGCTTTATAGACATGCCTTTCTTCTGCTTTTCTTCATATGCTTAAGTGATTTATATCAGCTTCCTCCTTGATGAACTTCTTTCCTCTTTCCTCATATTTGTTCTTATTGCGGTATAGATTCTCCAGAATTTCTGGATGGGTCCTAATGAATATTTTAAGGGATATTGTATCGTCCCTCCCTCCCTGAAATTCCTCTCAGCCCTCTGTTTATATTTTGTTGACTCATTCATAGCTTCTCCATTTTTGAGTGACACCCAGTTATTTTGTTTTGGATGGTCTGAAATGACTGTCTTAAATTTTGATATCCATAATTGTTAATTTGTCCAGCAGCTTGTGTGCCCATGCTCTGCTCTGGACTTTTGCATGCTACCTCTCCATATTTCATAACAGTATTTTGCTCTTACCAGTGTGCGTGATCACTCAAGCCAAGCATGATGTTCTGCTAAGGGGTTGTCTATTGGTGGGTCCTCAGGTGGCTATAGACGCTGGTCCAGGATGCACATATTTTGGAGCCCGGAATGTTAGGATGGATATCCTTAATGGAAAAAGCCTGTGTGTGGCTTTGATTAATGTGAGGAGGCTGATGCACAGGGTCATGGTCCAGTGGCATGGAATGCAAGACGACTGGAGACCCTTCACTACTGCAGCCTTCCTCTGCCATTTTGATGTGTCATCATCTTCCGCCAGCCAGTATGTCACATTACGGATATTTATTAGGTCTTTTAACTACAAAATTCATTCTTTTCATATGCTCACAGTTCATAAATAATTAACTGTTTTTATCCCACTGCGGGTACTGGAGTCTAAAATTAGAGGTCATGGTTTTAAGGTGAGAGGGAAAGGTTTTAAAGGGGATCTGAGGGGCAAGTATTCAGTAGGTGGTCTTTATATAGAATGAGTTGCCAGAGGAAGTGGTAGAAACAAGCACAGTCATGTTGAAAAAAAATCCTGGATAGAATTAGTCAATGTTATTCCTTGTTGTTGTCCATTATTCTTTCTGTATTTTAGATCTTTTTATGTATTTGTTTGTTTAATTTTGTATAAATTCATATAAAGCACTCTCACATTTTAAAGGAGCAGCTTGAGTCTATCCTCTGACTTGCATTCATGTTCGCTCTTATCGCTGGAGCATTACTCTGATTTCATTCCCTACTACCTTTTGTTTGAGCTCATCCATTATTGCTGGGAACTTTGTTAATCCTCTGCTTGTAAATCTGTCTAGATCTGCCCGCATCATTGTTTAACACCGTTAAAATTATGTGTTTAACTGAATTCTCTCATTTTGTTGATTTGTTCATTTCTTTTTTCAGATTTGGTGTTTATGTGCCACTGTGTTGCTTCCACCAAGAAAATCGGATTCAACCATTACCAGCGGATTGTGGTTTTCTATTAAATGGCCAGCTAGAAACGGGTGTAATCAGGCCAAAGGACTTCTTCACGCTCCTCCGAGAGTCATTCAGAGAACAATTTAATAATCCAACTTCTATCCCTGCCCATACTTGCCCACTCTCCCCAGATCTTATTCGAAATGAGGTTGAATGTTTGAAAATAGATTTCAATAAAAGGATAAAAGAAGTCCTCTTCAATTCACTATTTAGTGCCTACTATGTAGCATTTTTGCCTCTTTGTTTTGTTAAGGTGAGTTCAGTCAAATTTTTCTATGGGTGTGATTTTTCTGTATTGGATATAACTGATGAAGAACACAGAATGGATATTTTTACATCATAAAAGGCAACATACTTCCTTCCATGACTGGAAGTCTGAGTAACAGATACAATTTGTCTGGTACCATCTGTGGAGAAAGACCATAAGAAATTATGAAAATTCACTGGCCTGAAACATTCGTTATGTTTCTCTCCATCTCTGATGTCTGATCTGTTGTGTATTCCCACTATTGTAAGTTTGTATTTGGATATGTCCACATATTGTATAACTTAGGGAGCAGTGAGGCTGAATTTAAAACCTGCTTTGTGCCTAAAGTCTTTCTTGTATTGCTTTTGCTGAACAGGCAATTGCAAAGCTGTTTACAGGCCCATTCCTTACAGCCAATTAGATATTTTCCCTCCATTTTTTAATAAATTCTACTTGTAAGTTATTGGAATCCATGCTTGGAAACTGTTATAGTCACAATGGAGAGGTTAAAGTGGTTGTGGCTGCTTTTGAGGTTCAATGAGAAAATACTGTTGTCAAATGTTATCAGCTTTATGAGGAAAATTTAAATTTACACGAGGTTGCAATGGTACTAAGTTTAGTATAAAATAGTATAGTTTTAAAAATCAGGTTCTTCTTTAACGTAAGTTAGCTAGATTCACTGTTTTTCTTTGAAACTCCCAAGTCCTCTGCCATAGGATTAGGCCTAAATTGCAAATGGTCTTCAATTTTTCTAGTAATTTTTGTTTTCCTTCTTTTCAAGTTGAATAGTGGATCAGATACCAAAGAGGTCTATTGTTTCATCCATGTCCTTTCTTTCAGCAGATATTGACATCCTGATTGTCCATGAAAAACAGCTGCATCTAATTTTCTGATTCATGTTTATGATTCCAATCCCTAACTCTTTCTGTCTGATCATTGTACTTCCAGTTCTGTCACATCGACAGTGATGAAATGCTTTGAGAGGTTGGTCATGACTAGACTGAACTCCTGCCTCAGCAAGGACCTGGACCCATTGCAATTTGCCTGTCGCCACAGTAGGTCAACGGCAGACGCAATCACAATGGCTGTCCACACGGCTTTAGACCACCTGGGCAACACAGACACCTACATCAGGCTGCTGTTTATCGACTATAGCTCGGCATTTAATACCATCATTCCCACAATCCTGATTGAGAAGTTGCAGGACCTGGGCCTCTGTACCTCCCTCTGCAATTGGATTCTCAACTTCTTAACCAGAAGACCACAATCTGTGCAGATTAGTGATAACATATCCTCCTCGTTGTCGATCAACACTGGCGCACCTGAGGGGTGTGGGCTTAACCCACTGCTCTACTCTTTGTATACACATGATTATGTGGCTAGGCATAGCTCAAATACCGTCTATAAATTTGCTGACAATACAACCATTGTTGGTAGAATCTCAGGTGGTGACGAGAGGGCGTACAGGAGTGAGATATGCCAACTAGTGGAGTGGTGTTGCAGCGACAACCTGGCACTCAACGTCAGTAAGACAAAAGAGCTGATTGTGGACTTCAGGAAGGGTAAGACGAAGAAACATATACCAACCCTCATAGAGGGATCAGAAGTGGAGAGAGTGAGAAGTTTCAACTTCAAGGATGTTAAGATCTCTGAGGATCTAACCTGGTCCTAACATATCGATGTAGTTATAAACCAGGCAAGATAGCGGCTATACTTTATTAGGAGTTTGAAAAGGTTTGGCATGTCAACAAATACACTCAAAAACTTCTATAGATGTACCATGGGGAGCATTCTGACAGGCTGCGTCACTGTCTGGTATAGAGGGGCTACTGCACAGGATGGAAAGAAGCTGTAGAAGATTGTAAATCTAGTCAGCTCATCTTGGGCACAAGCCTACAGAGTACCCAGGATATCTGTAGGGAGCGGTGTCTCAGAAAGGCAGCGTCCATTATTAAGGACCTCCAGCACCCAGGACATGCCCTTTCCTCACTGTTACCATCAGGTAGGAGGTGCAGAAGCCTGAAGGCACACACTCAACGACTCAGGAACAGCTTCTTCCCCTCTGCATTAGATTCCTAAATGGACATTGAAACTTTGGACGCTACCTCACTTTTTTTTAAAATATACAGTCTTTCTGTTTTTGCACGTTTTTTTAAATCTATTCAATATAACGTAATTGATTTACTTATTTATTATTATTATTATTTATTTTTTTTTCTTTCTCTGCTAGATTATGTATTGCATTGAACTACTGCTGCTAAGTTAACAAATTTCATGTCACATGCCTGTGATAATAAATCTGATTCTGGTTTTTGGCTCCCAACCCCAGCTACAACTCGGTCTGAAGCTACTTCAGCTATTTAAGACTAACGGGATTGGTTAATACAACTTGGAATCATGTCCATGGTTCAGCAACACCCTTTGTAGCCTGACAAGTTGTTCAGTAACATGTCAGACTTAAGATGAGTTCATTTCAAGCAGCTTATAAACAATATGTGTCGTGTCTCTGCCAATAAATCACTTTTTGAAGTTATAAGTGAGTTATATAACCTATATCAGTTTATACTATGATTAAGAATCAAGTTTAATATCACTGACATATGTCATGAAATTTGTTAATGTGCAGCAGCAGTACTTAGCAATACATAATAATAAAAACTATAAATTATAATATGTATGTATTGTATACAAATTAAATAAGCAGTGCAAAAAGACAGGAAAAAACAATACTGCTATAGTGTTCACAGGTTCATTGTCCATTCAGAAATCAGATGCTGGAGGGGAAGAAGCTGTTGCTGAAACGTCGAGTGTGTGTCTTCAGGCTCCTGTATGACATCCTTGATGGTAGCAGTGAGAAGAGGGCATGTCCTGGGTGATGGGGTCCTTAATGATGGATGCTACCTTTTTGAGGCAACACCTTCTGAAGGAGCCCATAATGGAGCTGGCGGAGTTTACAGCTTTTTCCAATCCTCTGCAGAATGCTCTCCACTGTACACTTGTATAAATTTGCTACTGTCTTTGGTAACATACCAATTCTCCTCAAACTCGCCATGACATGTAGTCACTGTTGTGCCTCCTTTGTAATTGCATCAATATGTTGGGCGCAGGATTGATCCTCAGAGATGTTGGCTCTCAGGAACTTATAAATGCCCTTTCCACTTCTGATCCCTCGATAAGAACTTGACTTTCCCTTCCTGAAGTCCACAATTAATTCCTTGGTCGTACTGGATGTTGAGTACAAGGTTGGTGCTGTGATACCACTCAACCAGCTGATCTACCTCACTCCTGTCTGCCTCCTTATCACCATTTGAAATTCTGCCAACTATAGTTGTGTCATTGCTAAATTTATAGATGGCATTTGACCTGTGCCTAGCCACACAGTCATGGGTGTAGAGAGGGTAGAGCAATGAGCTAAATACACATCCTTAAAGTGCGTCAGTGTTGATTGTCAGTGAGATGGAGATGTTATTTTGGATCGCACAGGTTGTGATCTCCCAGTGAGGAAATCAAGGATCCAGTTGCAGAGGGAGATACAGAGGCCCAGGTTTTAGAGTTGGCCAATTGGAACTGAGGGAAAGATTGTGTTAGACAATGAGCTGTGATCAATAAACAGCAGCCTGATGTAGATACTGCTATTGTCCAGGTTATCCAAGGCCAAGTGGAGAATCAGTGAGATTGCATCCACTGTTGACCCTTTGTGGTGATGGGCAAATTGTAGCAGGTCCAGGTCTTTGCTTATGCAAGAGTTAATTATAGCCATGACCAACCTCTCAAAGTGCTTTATCACAGTTGTTGAAGTAGCTCACCCTGCTCTTATTGGGCAATGGTATGATTAATGCCTTTTTGAGGCAGCTGGTTATCTCCAGGAGCAGCAGTGAGAGTCGGAAGATGTCCTTGAAGTTTCCAACCATTTGTTTGAGTCAAATGAAATGATATGCTACAAAAACATAGAGTTATGGAATGGAACAATAACATAATTACATGAATGGATATTCAGGCTTTCCAAATGGGTTTATAATAAGAGCTGATTTATCAAGCATTTTTCATACAAACAATGTAGATCAAGGTGCTTTACAGTGGGATAATAAAAGACAAAAAGCTGTTAGTTAAAACAAGATTAAATAGATAGGTTTAGAGCTGGTGTTTAAAAGTGTTAACTATGCCAGCATCCCTTGTAGCTTTAGGTGTTGAGTTCCACAGTTTAGGAGCATAGTTCAGAAGAGTGGACCTTCCAATTTATTTTGAGGAAAATTGTTTAAATTTAAGACAACTGGAGCAGGATTATATAATGAAGCTATTCTGTGATGTACTCCATGATTTGTTTTTGCATTGTCTTTCTATTATCTGTATTGTTTAAAACTGGACTTTTTGTTGCAGAGTACACAGTACTACGATATGCGATGGTCCTGTGAGCATCTCATCATGGTTTGGGTAAATGCCTTTGTTATGTTAATGAGTCAACTACTGCCTCCCAGGTATTGTGATCTTCTTCATAAATCAGCTGCTCACCTGGGAAAGTGGCAGAAAATGGAACACGGTTCTTACAGTAATACACCACAACACATGTAAGTACTGTATTCAAACAATTACTTTTAAAGTCACTATGATTGAAATAAACCAGAACTTACTTGATTTATTGCAAGCTTTTTGGGCTATATAACATCACCAGTATAAGTACAGGTTGACCTTCACTAATCCGACTACCTGTAATCTGGTTCCTTCGACACTGATTATGCTTGATGTGATCCTTCTGTAATTCGGCATTTTCACTAATCCGGCACTCCTCAGGTCCCAATGGTGCCGGATTAGTGAAGGTCGACTTGTAGTAGTTTACAACTTGAAAGCTACTGATCCACTCTTGGGGTATTACAGAGTAAGAAGTAAAATCCAAAAACCTTGTGTAGTGTTTTTAGGGTTATTGCGACAAACATAGGAACATAGAAAACCTACAGCACAATACAGGCCCTTCGGCCCACAAAGTTGTGCCGAACATGTCCCTACCTTGGAAATTACTAGGGTTACCCATAGCTCTCTATTTTTCTAAGCTCCATGTACCTATCCAAAAGTCTCTTAAAAGACCTTATCGTATCCGCCTCCACCACCGTTGCCGGCAGCCCATTCCACGCCTCACCACTCTCTGAGTAAAAAAAACTTACCCTTGACATCTCCTCTGTACCTACTCCCCAGCACCTTAAACCTGTGTCCTCTTGTGGCAACCATTTCAGCCCTGGAAAAAAACCTCTGACTATCCACAGGATCAATGCCTTTCATCATCTTATACACCTCTATCAGGTCACCTCTCATCCTCCGTTGCTCCAAGGAGAAAAGGCCGAGTTCACTCAACCAATTCTCATAAGGCATGCTCCCCAATCCAGGCAACATCCTTGTAAATCTCCTCTGCACCCTTTCTATGGTTTCCACATCCTTCCTGTAGTGAGGCGACCAGAACTGAGCACAGTACTCCAAATAGTGTCTGACCGGGGTCCTATATAGCTGCAACATTACCCCTTGTCTCCTAAATTCAATTCCATGATTGCTGAAGGCCAATACATTGTATGCCTTCTTAACCACAGAGTCAACCTGCGCAGCTGCTTTGAGTGTCTTATGGACTAGGACCCCAAGATCCTCTGATCCTCCACACTGCCAAGAGTCTTACCATTAATTCTATATTCTGCCATCATATTTTACCTACCAAAATGAACCACTTCACACTTATCTGGGTATCAAGAAAAAGAGGAAGTGCTTAACTATGAGTGTATTATGCTGTGAGGTAAGGCCGGGTAAGTTTCTTTAATTAATTTAATTAACTTAGGGGTTGGTAATGGAGGCAGTAGATAGGGCAGTCCAGTGCTCCGATTGTAAGACGTGGGAAGTCAGGGACAGCACAATTGTCTCTGACTACATCTGCAAAAGGTGCATCCAGCTGCAGCTCCTGTTAAACCGAGTTAGGGAACTGGAGCTGGATGAACTTTGTATCATTTGAAAGGCAGAGGCAGTAATAGATTGGAGTTTCAGGGAGACAGTCACCCCTAAAAGTCAGGAGACAGGTAACTGGGTGACCGTCAGGAGAGGGAAGGGGAATAGACAGAAGGAGCAGAGCACCCCTGTGGCCGTTCCCATCAACAATAAGTACACTGTTTTGGATACTGTTGGTGGCGACGACCTACCAGGGACAAGTTGTAGTGGTCGCATCTCTGGTACCGAGACTGGGCCCTCAGCTCAGAAAGGAAGAAGGGAAAAGAGGAGAGCAGTAGTGATAGGGGATTCAATAGGGGGACAGATAAGAGGTTCTGTGGGAGAGATCGAGAATCCCAGATGGTCTGTTGCCTCCCTGGGTGCCAGGGTCTATGATATCTTGAATCAAATTCTCGATATTCTCAGGAGAGAGGGTGAGCAGCCAGATGTTGTGGTCCACGTGGGGATCAATGTCATAGACACGAGTAGGGATGAGGTCCTGAAGAAGGAATATAGGGAGTTAGAAAAGAAGTTAAAAAGCAGGGCCTCAATGGTGGTAACCTCGGGATTGCTGCCTGTGCCACGAGACAGAGAGGGTAGGAACAGGAAGTTATGGCAGATGAATGTGTGTCTGAAGAGTTGGTGCAGGGGGCAGGGGTTCAGATTTCTGAATCATTGGGATCTCTTCTGGGGAAGGTCTGACCTGTACAAAAAGGACGGGCTGCACCTGAACTTGAAAGGGACCAATATCTTGGCGGGCAGCTTTGCTAGAGCTGTTGGAGAGGGTTTAAACTAGTTGGGTGGGGAGGTAGGAATCAGAATGTGAGTGCAGAGATTAGGGTGGAAGGACAAGGGCATGATGGTATGTGTTCTGAGTTGGTGAGGAAGGACAGGCAGGGGACAAAACATAAATATAGCCAGTTAGAGGGGTTGAAATCTGTCTATTCCAACGCTAGGAGTATTAGGAATAAAGGGGATGAACTTGGAGCATGGATCAGTATGGGGAACTACGATGTTGTGGCCGTTACTGAAACTTGGCTGGAGGAAGGGCAGGATTAGCTGATGTAGGTAGCAGAGTTTAGGTGTTTTAACAGGAATAGGATGGGAAGTAGAAGTGGGGGAGGGGGTGAGTAGCATTACAGGTCAGGGATAGTATCACGGCTATAGAAAGGGTGGACGCTGCAGAGGGAGTGTCCACTGAGTCGGTGTGGGTGGAAGTCAGAAATAGGAAGGGATCAACCACTGTGTTGGGAGTAGTCTATAGGCCCCAAAATATCCCTTGGGACACCAAGGAGCAGATAAGCAGGCAGATTTTAGAAAAGAGCAGGAAGTACATGGTTGTAGTTATGGTGATTTCAACTTTCCTCATATTGACGGGCACCTCCTGACTGCAAGGGGGATAGATGGGGCTGAATTTGTCAGGTGTGTTCAAGAAGGATTCCTGACACAGTATGTGGACTAGCTGACGAGAGGAGAGGCCATACTGGATCCAGTTCTGGGTAATGAACCTGGTCAGGTGGCAGACCTCTTGGTGGGGGAGCATTTTGGTGAGAGTGACCACGACTCCATTAGCTTCAGCATAGCTATGGAAAAGGATAAAAACAGACAAAATGGGTAAATGCTTAACTGGGGAAGGGCTAACTATGAACGGATGAGGCAGGAACTAGCGAGAGTAAACTGGAAACAGATGTTCAAGGGTGAAAGCACAGAAGTAATGTGGAGAAAGTTTAGGGACCACTTGTGCTGAGTTTCGGATAGGCTTGTCCCACTGAGACAAGGAAAAAATGGTAGGAAAAGAGAACCGTGGCTGACGAAACACATGAGGCAACTTGTCAAGAGGAAGAAGGAAGCATATGTTAGATATAAGAAGCAGGAGGGGCTCATGAGAAATATAGGGTAGCCAGGAAGGAGCTTAAGAAAGGACTTAGGAGAGCTCGAAGGGGGCATGAGAAGGCCTTGACATGTAGAATTAAGGAGAACCCCAATTCGTTCTATGCGTATTTGAAGAACAGAAGGGTGACAAGAATGAAGGTGGGGCCGCTAAAGGATAAAGACGTTCCTGGAGGCGGAGGAGGTCGGGGAGGTCCTAAATGAATACTTTGCTTCAGTATTCACAAGTGAAAAGGACCTTGATCAGGGTGAGGTCGAAATAGAACAGGCCTGTGTGCTGGACAATGTGGAAATTAAGGAAATTAAGAAGTGTTGGATCTTATTAAAAACATCAAGATTGATGTCCCCAGGGCCGGACGTGATATACCCCAGGTAGCTGTGGGAAATGAGAGAAGAGATCGTTGGAGCAGTAGCTATGATCTTTGAATTCTCTTTGGCTGCAGGGGAGGTGCCGGAGGATTGGAGAATGGCAAATGTAGTTCCCTTGTTTAAAAAAGGTAATAGGGAGAATCCTGGGAACTATAGGCCAGTGAGTCTTACGTCAGTGGTCTGCAAACTATTGGAAAGGATTCTTAAGGATAGGATCTATGAGCATTTGGAGAAGTACAGTATGCTCAAGGATAGTCAACATGGCTTTGTGAAGGGAAGGTCATGCCTCATGAGCCTAATTGAGTTTTTTGAAGAGGTAACAAAAGAAATTGATGAGGATAGGGCAGGTGATGTGGACTACATGGATTTTAACAAGGCATTTGACAAGGTCCCCTACGAAAGACTCATCCAGAAAGTCATGAGGCATGGGATCAGTGGAACCTTGGCTGTTTGGATAAAAAAAATGGCTTACAGGAAGAAAGCAGAGGGTAGTAGTGGAAGGAAAGTATTCTGCCTGGGGGCCGGTGACTAGTGGAGTGCTGCAAGGATCTGACCTGGGACCCCTCCTCTTTGTGATTTTTATAAATGACCTGGATGAAGAGGCGGAAGGATGGGTGAGTAAGTTTGCGGACGACACGAAGATTGGAGGAGTTGTGGATGGAGCTGTAGGTTGTCGAAAATTACAAGAGGATATAGACAGGATGCAGAGTTGGGCAGAAAAGTGGCAGATGGAGTTCAATCTGGATAAGTGTGAGGTGATGCATTTTGGAAGGACAAACCAGAAGGCTGAGTACAGGGTTAACGGTCGGTTACTTAAGAGTGTGGGTGACCAGAGGGACTTCAGGGTTCAAATCCATACATCCCTCAAGGTCGCTGCACAGGTTAATAGGATAGTTAAGAAGGCCTATGGGATGCTAGGCTTCATTAATAGGGGAATTGAGGTCAAGAGTAGAGAGTTATGTTGCAACTTTACAAATCTCTGGTGAGACCACACTTACAGTATTGTGTTCAGTTCTGGTCACCTCATTATAGGAATGATGTGGAAGCTATGAAGAGGGTGCAGAGGAGATTTACCAGGATGTTGCCTGGATTGGAAAACAAGTCTTATGAGGCAAAGTTAGTAGAGCTGGAACTTTTCTCTTTGGAGCATAGGAGGATGAGAGGGGACTTGATAGAGGTCTACAAGATTATGAGAGGCATAGATAGGGTGGATAGCCAGTACCTGTTTCTCAGGGCATGAATAGCAAACACCAGAGGGCATATGTACAAAGTTAAGGGAGGGAAGTTTAAGGGAGACATCAGGGGTAAGTTTTTTATACAGAGGGTTGTGGGTGCCTGGAATGACTTGCCAGGGATGGTGGTAGAAGTCAAAACATTAGGGGTATTTAAGAGCCTCTTGGACAGGCACATGGATGAAAGAAAAATAGAGGGTTAAGGGGTAGTGTGGGTTTAGTACTTTTTTTTAGGAATATATGGGTTGGCACAACATCGAGGGCAGAAGGGCCTGTACTGAGCTGTAGTATTCTGGTGTCTAGTCATTGAGGTACAAAAATAACTTGATTCCACTGAAGAGTAGGAGGTGCCTTTACTTGATTTCTTTTAAAATGGGATGGCCATTGCATGTTAGTTACTACATGGGCATTGCAGTGAGGACCTGTTGCGATGCAAGGAGGTCCAAGGGTATTGAAGAACACAGAGACGCGCATGATTTTGCACAGCCTATTTTTCCTTGATTTCCCCAAGGTGTATACCTCTGATCTCTTTCCCCAATTGCTCCTCTTAGTTAGTATCCTCTTCAGATCCACTTCCCTTCATTCCCCTACTTCATAGTTAGACCGTTCCCCATTGTCCAGATGCTAGCTGTTCACTCTAAAAGGAAGGCTACTCACCAACAGCTATCATTCATTCATTTTTTAAGGTTGCTGTCAAAGCACCAGCAATCACTACAACCTAGCCCAGACCCTTGATCTCCCAAAACATCACTGTTGGATTTACTTTATATTTGGAGTGCAGCAGAAAATAAAGATCTGACATCCTATTGTCCTGAGGATGTTGGGCAAAACCAGAGGTTTGAAGGAAAATAATCTGGAAAATGTTGGAGAACACCAACAGGGAAACTGGTATCTAAAAAGAAACAATTACTGTTTTGAGCCGGCAACCTTTTTATCAGAAGATGGTAGGGTTGAATACCTTTTAAATTTTACTGATTTAGAACTTCTGAGCTATTTACTAAAAATAACTACATAATTTATAACTAATGGTTCATTTGTTTTTAGCAACATAAACTTAAAGCATATTTTTTCCAGCAAAATTCCAATTATTTTAGGCTTTCTCTTTTAAATATATTGATGAATATGTTAAAAGCAGTCCGTTTAAATGCAGTAAGTGTTCTGCATTTAAACACATACGGGTTCGGGTTTGATTGTTGATTTGATGATATGTACATTTGAAAGGAAATGTGCAAGGGTAGAAAGTGGAGGTGCAAATCCTTGGCTTATTATTTCCAAAAAAAACTCTGACAAACCTCCTACAGAAAGAAATGGAGTTGATGTTTTAGCTGGATAACCTTTCATAACAACAATGTTAATTCAGATGTCAAGTGACTTGAGTGTTTTCTGTTTTTGCTCCAGATTTCCACCATCTACTTTGCTTTCAAACTGTTATGTTTATTTGTGCTATATTATCACATTTAATTAATCTTTCAGATGGTCTGAAACAACAATTTGGCCACAAGGTGTGCTGGTTCGACACAATCGATGCCTTTATAAAGCTGTAGGACCCTATAATGTAGCAGTGCCTTCAGATGTTTCACATGCCAGATTTTATGTAAGTGGTTATTAATACATTCTCATGGTCAATGAATTCTAAGTAGTAACTTAACAGTATGTGTACAACCCACTGAACTTTTCAATGCTAGTTGTGAAATTTGACCACCACTGGTTTTCTTTCTCTCTACTCCCTCCTCTACCCCGCTCCCCATTCCTAAACCAGATCTAGTTGTACAGTTCATTTTTGTTCAATGTACTAATTAAATATGCTACTTAAGTACATAGCAACATTCGATTCACTTTGGTTAAGGTAAACTCCTTTTCATTGGATCCAAGTAGTCAAGAAAAAAGCCTGTGTTCTGTTGCGATGTAATATCCTCATTTATACCATTGTCTCAGCACTTTGTAAATTTCATCCATTGGTAAAGATCAATTTCTTAATCTCAGCGATGAAGCAAGGTACTTGGCAAATTGATTTAATATTTTCATTAAGTGTTGGAAGTGTTTCAGATGTAGCTGTTTATGGTCCTGAGTTTTAATATTAATCAAAGGTGTTGAAATGACAAAACTGGAATTCTTCAATAGTTCTGATATGATAGCTTGGCTTGACTGGCAAGAAGTAATATACTAAAGTAAGAAATAGAAACATAGAAAATAGGTGCAGGAGTCGGCCATTCGGCCCTTCGAGCCTGCACCGCCATTTATTATGATCATGGCTGATCATCCAACTCAGAACCCCGCCCCAGCCTTCCCTCCATACCCCCTGACCCCCGTAGCCACAAGGGCCATATCTAACTCCCTCTTAAATATAGCCAATGAACTGGCCTCAACTGTTTCCTGTGGCAGAGAATTCCACAGATTCACCACTCTCTGTGTGAAGAAGTTTTTCCTAATCTCGGTCCTAAAAGGCTTCCCCTCTATCCTCAAACTGTGGCTCCTCGTTCTGGACTTCCCCAACATCGGGAACAATCTTCCTGCATCTAGCCTGTCCAATCCCTTTAGGATCTTATACGTTTCAGTCAGATCCCCCCCCCTCAATCTTCTAAATTCCAACGAGTACAAGCCCAGTTCATCCAGTCTTTCTTCATATGAAAGTCCTGCCATCCCAGGAATCAATCTGGTGAACCTTCTTTGTACTCCCTCTATGGCAAGGATGTCTTTCCTCAGATTAGGGGACCAAAACTGCACACAATACTCCAGGTGTGGTCTCACCAAGGCCTTGTACAACTGTAGTAGTACCTCCCTGCTCCTGTACTCGAATGCTCTCGCTATAAATGCCAGCATACCATTCGCCTTTTTCACCGCCTGCTGTACCTGCATGCCCACTTTCAATGACTGGTGTACAATGACACCCAGGTCTCGTTGCACCTCCCCTTTTCCTAATCGGCCACCATTCAGATAATAATCTGTTTTCCTATTTTTGCCACCAAAGTGGATAACTTCACATTTATCCACATTAAATTGCATCTGCCATGAATTTGCCCACTCACCCAACCTATCCAAGTCACCCTGCATCCTCTTAGCATTCTCCTCACAGCTAACACTGCCACCCAGCTTCGTGTCATCCGCAAACTTGGAGGTGCTGCATTTAATTCCCTCATCCAAGTCATTAATATATATTGTAAACAACTGGGGTCCCAGCACTGAGCCTTGCGGTACCCCACTAGTCACCGCCTGCCATTCTGAAAAGGTCCCGTTTATTCCCACTCTTTGCTTCCTGTCTGCTAACCAACTCTCCACCCACACCAATACCTTACCCCCAATACCGTGTGCTTTAAGTTTGCACACTAATCTCCTGTGTGGGACCTTATCAAAAGCCTTCTGAAAATCCAAATATACCACATCCACTGGTTCTCCCCTATCCACTCTACTAGTTACATCCTCAAAAAATTCTATGAGATTCGTCAGACATGATTTTCCTTTCACAAATCCATGCTGACTTTGTCCGATCATTTCACCGCTTTCCAAATGTGCTGTTATCACATCCTTGATAATTGACTCCAGCAGTTTCCCCACCACCGACGTTAGGCTAACTGGTCTATAATTCCCCGGTTTCTCTCTCCCTCCTTTTTTAAAAAGTGGAGTTACATTAGCCACCCTCCAATCCTCAGGAACTAGTCCAGAATCCAAATGTTGGAAGTATGTGATAGAACCAAGAATTACCACTGCTCTGGCATATACTGTCCATCTCCTAGAAGTTCATGGGACCAGTCGTGCACTTAACTATTGGATTAGGACAGGGGTCGGTGTTTGGTGATGTTTTATTTTCTCTTTCATGAAAACCTCATCACCATCTGCAGAGTATGGGAGGATGAACAATACTGCAAAACTTGGGTTTGTCTATTACGGCACAGTTTACTTGATCATTACGCTTACATTACTGCAGGATAAAGAATGCACTGTTGATTTTTTAAAAGTTTATTTCTGCATTCTGCATTAACTCCAGGAAACTTAAAGTATGCCAACAATAAGATTGAGTACAAAGATTGTGGTATAGGTGACATTTTCTTTATCTGTCCAACCGTCACCCTATCCAACAGCACTATGAGAATGGTATCACTAGCACAAAGACTACTGGATAAAAGGAAATCTTTTATTGTCACAAGATGACAAAAGAATAAAGAAATGGAACCTTGCCTTGCTCAAGTTGTAAACAAAAAATAGATCGATGATGTAACACCATAACTGTATTGTGGTAATGAGACTTGTATTCTGCTTTTTATTAATGCTCAAGTTGACTTGAGCACTTAAATTATGTTACGGTTTTTGTTTGCTCTAAAGCTGCTTTTTGTAATTGTTATACCTCTACATTCAATCAGAACAGCAATAGAAAGTTGATCTAACTTTTCTTTCCTTTATAGTTTTTATTCCATAAGCCGTTACGGATCCTGAATCTTCTCATCCTTATAGAAGGCAGTGTGGTCCTGTATCAACTATACTCTCTGCTTCGGTCAGAAAAATGGAACCATATACTTTCCTTGGCTTTGATACTGTTTTGTAATTACTATGTCTTATTTAAACTGTTAAGGGATAGGATTGTGCTTGGCAAAGCATATGCATATCCTCTGGGCACCATTGGACTGAAATCTCATTAGGCAACCTAAAATGGGATGGGAGGGACTGGGGAAAAGGATTTAAAGAAATTATTTTGATACTGTTTCTATTTTTCATGCAGTGTTTAAATATTTAAAATATTTTATATTTTGTATACTTGGATATTTTTAAGAGCTATTCTTTGCATAAGCCAGTTGTATTTTTGTCTACTTAGCAACTTCACAAGCTAAGTGTGTGCTTTGCTCCATATGACAAGTGCCATTTATAATCGCAATAATCAAAGTGTATTGATCAGAGGAATAAAGGATAATATGAGAAATCTATTCTTTTATGTTGTCACCTTGAGGTCATTTTAAGCTATTATTGTCTAAACATGTGAATGGAACTTGTGTTCATAGTAAATGATTACATTTATTGATGTTCAAATATGAACTTGTTTAATATATAGGGGTTTACAATGGTGTCCGAATAAAATCCATTCTTCAGTTATTGTTTACATGATACCGCCTCTTCAAAGACAAATGTATCAATAAATATGAACATTCCCAATTTGCTTTCTGTATCCATTAAATGGTTGGATTTATTTTGCTGGTAATGAATGCAAAAGAGGTAAAATGCTTGCATTATGTATTGCTGCTAGTTTTTAATATTAAATATTTTTGAAAATAAATAACTAAACCACACAAATTAATTCTCTCCTGCTGGATTCTCCGGTCAAGCCTCCATTTGAAGATGAATTGCACTTCTCCATAAGATGTGGTAAAGCAAGATGGAGTTAAAATTTGTTTTAAAGCTGCCAATAAAGGGCAGATATGATAGAATATGATCTAAATTCCATTCATGTTACAGGCTTTCGTAGGTGTAACCGTGTTTAAAATCGGAAAAATAATTGAGCATTGCTTTAGATAATTTATGAAATGGACAATAGAAATCTTTAACATTTTGATAAGCTAATACATTTCTTTACCTTTTTATAGATAGATACTATTTTTGATAAACTTTATAATTAAACAATGCTGGATACAGTGAAACAGTTAAAATTTTGGTTAATTACTTTTGAACAATGTTAAGGTTGAATGTAAAACAAGTTTGTTAATTGGTTTGTTATTGTCACATGTACTGTGGAAAATCTTTGTTGTGCATTCATACAGATATGTCTGCAACATGACTTCCTTACCATTCTATTCAACCTCCTCCCAATGAAGGCAAGCGTGCCACCTTAGCTACTTACGTAACCACTTTCAGTGAACTATGGACCTGGACCCTAAGATCATGCTACACCTCAATGCTATTAAGGGGTCTACCGTTGACTGTGTACTTTCTTCTTTTATTTGACTTCCCAAAGTGCAGCACCTTACACTTGCCTGGATTAAACTCCATCTGCCATTTTTCTGCTCATATCTGTGACTGGTCTATATGCTGCTGTATTCCTTGATAGTTCTTTACACTGTTCATAATTCCACCAATTTTGGTTTCATCTGCAAATTTGTTAATCCACACATTTAGGCATCCGTTAGTCTTGCGAGAACATGGATCTGCGCTTGGAAAGTCTTCACTCTCCAGGGTGCAGGCCTGGGCAAGGTTGTATGGAAGACCAGCAGTTACCCATGCTGCAAGTCTCCCCTCTCCACGACACCGATGTTGTCCAAGGGAAGGGCATTAGGACCCATACAGCTTGGCACCAGTGTCGTCACAGAGCAATGTGTGATTAAGTGCCTTGCTCAAGGACACAATACGTTCCCTCGGCTGGGGCTCGAACTCACGGCCTTCAGGTCGCTAGTCCAATGCCTTAACCACTTGGCCACGTGCCCACATATATATTTCCATTCAAATCATTGATATATTTTACAAGACAGAGGTTCCATTATTGATTCTTTGGGAACACCGCTGGTCATGGATCTCCAGCCAGAATAACTGCCTTCCACCCCTACTCTGTCTTCAATGAGCAAACCAGTTCCAACTCCAAACTTATCAAATGTCTTACTATAGTCCATGTAGTCCACCCCTCCTCTGTCTTCAATGAGCAAACCAGCTCCAACTCCGAACTTACCAAATGTCTTACTATAGTCCATCCATTGCCTTACCCTCATTGAGGTCTTTTGTCACTTCCTCAAAAAAATTGATTGAGTTTGTAAGGCATGACCTTCCCTGCACAAAGCCATGCTGATTGTTCCCGAGTAGGCTGTGCCTTTCCAAATGTGCATAAATCCCACCCCTCAATATCCTTTCCAGTAGCTTCCCCTACCACTGATGGGGTTCACTGGTCTATAATAACCTGGATTATCCTAATTTCCTTTCTTGAACAAAGGTACAAGATTTGCTACTCTCCAGTCCTCTGGGACTTTGCCTCTCCCAGTGTTCTGTGATATATGCCCATCAGGCTCTGGGCATCTATTCTCGATGCTTTTCAGAAGACCCACCACTTTAGAATCATAGAGTAAAATAGCACAGGAGCAGGCCCTTTGACCTACTGATCTAGGCTGACTGCAGCACTCTCCCTGCTATTCCCAGTTACCAACAGTATCCAAAGGGGGTTCACATATTAGTGAGGAGAATGGCTACAGGGAAATCCTGCTCTCTAGTAAAACTCACATCTATGATATCCTCATAATCCTGAATGATCCTGAGAACTTCCAGCTCTAGTTCCTTCACTTGGTCTGTCAGGAGCAGCAGTTGGGTGCACTTCTCATAAATGTAGTTGAAAGGGAGACCAGGGGGTTCCCAGACTTCCCACATCTTGTAGGAGGAGTATTTACTGCCCTGACTGCCATTTTATCAACACTAAGGTCCACCGTTTCATAAGGAAAGAAAATCCTTACCGGATTCATACCTGCTTCTTGTCTGAGTTTTAGTTACCTAAAATTTGTGCTCATATCCCTTGTGAATAATGAAGACTTCACCTAAACTAACAATAGGGTGCTGTTCCTCAATTTCCTGTTAGGTTCATTGGAGCAGTGTAGGTTACTGAGAATACATCTCACCTGAGCATTAAAGTAATGTACAACTGGAAGGTTAAATTCAAATTAATTGACTAAATTGAAGTATTCCACAAAAGTAATAACTCAATCTGCATTTGATTTCCTGTGTCCTAGGGAGAAAGGAATGTTGTAAAGTGCGAGAAAATCTCAAGTGGAAAAAATATCTGGGGCCCTGGACCTTGGGAATAAATGATGTAAAATTCCAGCAATTGTATTATTTTTGCTTGATTGGAAAGGAAGGTTGAGATATACGAGGGGTGATTGATAAGTTCATGGCCTAAGGTAGAAGGAGTCAATTTAGAAAACCTAGCATATTTATTTTCCCTACATTTACACGCTTAGTCCAGTGGTCATGGAGCATATGGATCCCCCCTTTGTAGAGGTCAGCAAGTGGTCCACAGCAGGGGTGATTGATAAGTTTGTGCCCTATGGTAGAAGGAGATGAGTTATCAACTTCAAACTTCCTGCATTTTCAGTCAGAGTTGAACTGCACGTGCATGTAACGAGAGCTGCATAACTCATCTCCTCCTCCTTCCTTAGGCCACGAACTTATCAATCACCCCTGCTGTTGACCACCTGGAGGTCCAAGACACTCTCGTTACATGCACATGCAGTTCAACTCTTTGAGTGATAATGCAGAATGTTTGAAGTTAATAACTCATCTCCTCCTCCTTCCTTAGGCCACGAACTTATCAATCACCCCTGCTGTGGACCACTTTCTGGAGGTCCAAGACGCTGACTTCTACAAAGAAGGGATCCATATGCTCCACGACCACTGGACTAAATGTGTACATGTAGGAGGGGACTATGTTAAAAAATAAATGTGCTGGGTTTTCTAAAATTGACTCCTATCTTAGGCCACGAACTTATCAAACACGTCTTGTATTTAGTGGAGTTGGTGGAACAGAGGGGAACCTTTGTAGCTCTGGGAGAGAGGTGTGAAAGGAGGGATAGAAAAAGTTTGAAGTGAAACAGTCATAGATATGGTCCCTTTCTGATATGACTGAAAGAAGAAAGGTGGTGTGGTGTGAAATCCATGGTTTCTTTATATGGGAAGCATTGGTTATGGAAGATAAGATTGTCTAATCAGATGCAGTGGAGACAAATTGGGAGAACGAAATTCTTCGTTGGAAGATGAATGGATTTTGAACACTGCTTGTTCGCTGAAATGAAGTTGAGGAAGAGATATCAGAGAGACCTAGTGATGATTAAATTGATGGAGAAGTTAATTATAAAAATATCCAGATTTGGTTGAGAGAAGGAATGCTACTTTAATCATGATATCCTGACAAAAGTAAGAATAGATCTTATAGAAATATTGTATTTAAAAGATGATTAAGATAATGAATTCCTAGAGCATCATTGTTTATTTAGAAAACAGATGTAGAGTCAATAAGAGAGAGGAGTTGGTTTCATTCCATTCAAGAAACCAGTGAAGGACTTGATCAAGCTGGTCTGCAGGTTTAAGATGCAGGATTGGACAAGTCCAATGAAAATGAGACAGTTATGTCCAGGAAAACTGAATACCATTCTAAAAACTGAGGAGGCATATTTGACATATTGAGTCTATAAAGGTTCTATGTAAAAACAATCCAGCTAGTTCCAATCTTTTGTCACCCTGTAAATTTCTTAGCGGTGTATCTAGCTTTTACTTGATTCAACCACTATCAGTCCTAGTCCTAGATTCTCCTCCTAAACCACTCACTGCAATCAAAAAAAAAGTCCTGGTTTCATTTAAGTCATTTTGGAGGAGGCACAGATGGAAGTGGGAAGAGACCTTGTCTAGGCTTTAGAATTCTCACTCTTGCCCTTTCTACCTGAGTTTTAAAAGTGCAGGCTATTCCTGGGTTACAAATACCCAAACTTACAGACACCCATACATACATACATACCTACAAATGGTAGAACTTGTTTTGTCCGTTCACTTATTACTATTTGTTCTTAGCAATATTATGCACTTTCTATGCCATTCATACTGTGGAGGTTTGGTTCCATATTGAATGACTTTCGTGTATTTTTTGACTTGGGGACAAAATCAATATGCATGTAAAAACGAAGCCCATTCATTAACTGTGGATGACCGTTATGTAAAATAAAACTCAAACATTATAGTTCCCCTCTTTCCCCTAGTATAATTAAGAGGAATTTGGTAAGGTTCTTAATACATTGCAGTTTATTACAGAAGAGGAAAACAATACTGCTTGCTGTAGGTAGGGAGGAAGTAAAATTAGTGAATTGGATAAGAATAGAAAGGGAAGATGTCTGAAGTGGTTCAGAAATTTGAGCAAACAAAATATATTTTAAGAAGTTAAAAGGGAGGGAAATAAATGCTCTGATAGTTGATTTCCAATTCTCCCTGGCTGCAGAAGTTGTGGTACATCCCACTGAGGTTTAAAATGGAAGGAAAGAATAAACTGATCAATTACAAGTCTATTAGTTTGACTGAAATTTTGTTGAGATGAGAGAAGAGTTTACATGAATGTTGACAAAGCTTTTTGCTGGTTCCCATATTAGCAGGGACTAGATGGTTAAAAGCCTATATAATTCAAGGGAGAGTGGTAAATCTGAAATAGCTTCAGTAGTAGAAAGCAAAGCTGATGGGTGTTTTTACACATGCAAGACTAAATCACTTAATACTTGGTCCCTTCCTGTTTGTAGCACAAATGGTTTTAACTTGAATAGAATATAGGGGTGATTGTATGGAACTCCGCAGATGGTTTGGTCAGTTGAAATTCGGATCAGTGAAATGAGGTTGGGCATTTGGCATGGTCTAGCAAGACAAGGAAAGGAAGTTTACTGAAAGGGATAGAGGAACTGAAGGACCTTAAATACAAGAGCACTGATCTTTAAAGCAGAAGAAGTCCAAAGAGTGTTTAAAAAGCATATGGAATTCTTCATTAGCTGAGGCATGGTATGCGAGAGTGATTAAATTCTGTTTGATCTATATACACCACTGGTTAAGCTACAGCTTGGATACCATATACAATTCTGATCATTACACTGTATGAAAGGTGTGACTGTACCAGGCAGACATCAGAATCAGGTTTAATATCGCCAGCATTTGTCATGAAATTTGTTAACTTGGTGGCAGCAATACAATGCAATACATGATAATATAGAAATAATAAGTATATTAAATAGTTAAGTTAAAAATGGTGCAAAAACAGAAATATTAAAATTGAGGTTGTGTTCATGAGTTCAATGTCCACTTTGGAATCAGATGGCAGAGGGGAAGAAACTGTTCCTGAACTGCTGTGCGTGTGCCCTCAGGCATCTGTACCTCCTTCCCAACGGTAACAGTAAGAAGCAAGCACGTCCTGGGCGATGAGGGTCCTTAATGATGGAGCACCTTCTGAGGCACCGCTCCTTGAAGATGCCTTGGATATACGGAGGCTAGTATCCAAGATGGACCTGACTAATTTTACAAATTTCTGTAGCTATAGAAGGGAAAATGTGAAAGATGTTGCCCGAGCTGGAAAATGGTAGCCACAAGGAAAAAAATGAGTCTGATGGATGTTTGGAACAAAGGTGCTGAGGGGAGGTTTAGAAACCATAGAAAAACTACAGCACAGAAACGCCTTTTTGGCCCTTCTTGGCTGTGCCGAACCATTTTCTGCCTAGTCCCACTGACCTGCACACGGACCATATCCCTCCATACACCTCCCATCCATGTATCTGTCCAATTTATTCTTAAATGTTAAAAAAGAACCCGCATTTACCACTTCATCTGGCAGCTCATTCCATACTCCCACCACTCTGTGTGAAGAAGCCCCCGCTAATGTTCCCTTTAAACTTTTCCCCCCTCACCCTTAACCCATGTCCTCTGGTTTTTTTCGCCCCTTGCCACAGTGGAAAAAGCCTGCTTGCATTCACTCTATCTATACCCATCATAATTTTATATACCTCTATCAAATCTCCCCTCATTCTTCTACGCTCCAGGGAATAAAGTCCTAACCTATTCAACCTTTCTCTGTAACTGTGTTTCTCAAGTCCCGGCAACATTCTTGTAAACCTTCTCTGCACTCTTTCAACCTTATTTATATCCTTCCTGTAATTTGCTGACCAAAACTGAACACAATACTCCAGATTCAGCCTCACCAATGCCTTACACAACCTCATCATAACATTCCAGCTCTTATACTCAATACTTTGATTAATAAAGGCCAATGTACCAAAAGCTCTCTTTACGACCCTATCTACCTGTGATGCCACTTTTAGGGAATTTTGTATCTGTATTCCCAGATCCCTCCGTTCCACTGCACTCCTCAGTGCCTTACCATTAACCCTGTATGTTCTACCTTGGCTTGTCCTTCCAACGTGCAATACCTCACACTTGTCTGTATTAAACTGCATCTGCCATTTTTCAGCCCATTTTTCCAGCTGGTCCAAGTCCCTCTGCGGGCTCTGAAAACCTTCCTCACTGTCTACTACACCTCCAATCTTTGTATCATCAGCAAATTTGCTGATCCAATTTACCACATTATCATCCGGATCATTGATATAGATGACAAATAACTGATCCCTGTGGCACACCACTAGTCACAGGCCTCCACTCAGAGAAGCAATTCTCTACCACCACTCTTTGGCTTCTTCCATTGAGCCAATGTCTAATCCAATTTACCACCTCTCCATGTATGCCTAGCGACTGAATTTTCCTAACTAACCTCCCATGCGGGACCTTGTCAAAGGCCTTACTGAAGTCCATGTAGACAATACCATGAAGGGCCTTCCCTTCATCCACTTTCCTGGTAACGTCCTCAAAAAACTCCAATAGATTGGTCAAACATGACCTACCACGCACAAAGCCATGTTGACTCTCCCTAATAAGTCCCTGTCTATCCAAATGCTTGTAGATTCTGTCTCTTAGTACTCCCTCCAATAATTTACCCACTACTGACGTTAAATTTACCGGCCTATAATTTCCCAGATTACTTTTCGATCCTTTTTTAAACAACAGAACAACATGAGCCACTCTCCAATCCAACGGCACCTCACCTGTAGACAGCGACATTTTAAATATTTCTGCCAGGGCCCCTGCAATTTCAACACTAGTCTCCTTCAAGGTCTGAGGGAACACCCTGTCAGGTCCCAGGGATTTATCCACTTTAATTTTCCTCAAGACAGCAAGGACCTCCTCCTTTTCAATCTGTACAGTTTCCATGATCTCACTACTTGTTTCCCTTAATTCCATAGACTTCATGCCAGTTTCCTTAGTAAATACAGACGCAAAAAACCTATTTAAGATCTCCCCCATTTCCTTTGGTTCCACACATAACTGACCACTCTGATCTTCAAGAGGACCAATTTTATCCCTTACAATCCTTTTGCTCTTAATATACCTGTAAAAGCTCTTTGGATTATCCTTCACTTTGATTGCCAAGGCAACCTCATGTCTTCTTTTAGCCCTCCTGATTTCTTTCTTCAGTATTTTCTTGCACTTCTTATACTCCTCAAGCACCTTATTTACTCCCTGTTACCTATACATGTCATACAACTCCCTCTTCTTCTTTATCAGAGTTGCAATATCCCTTGAGAACCAAGGTTCCTTATTCCTATTCAATTTGCCTTTAATTCTGACAGGAACATACAAACTCTGCACTCTCAAAATTTCTCCTTTGAAGGCTTCCCACCTACCAACCACATCTTTGCCAGAGAACAACCTGTCCCAATCCACGCTTTTTAGATCCTTTCTCATTTCTTCAAATTTGGCCTGAGTTTAACTGAGGTATATACAGTATAAAGACAAAAGAAAGGCCAAAGACACCAAGATGACAGTATTTCCCTTGGAGGTCAAAAGCCAAGAGGCATAGACTTAAAGTACTTGTAAAGGTGAAAAATGTTTTCACCCAAAATGTGATAGGTATCGAGATCTTATTTTCTGAAAGAGTGATTAGGGCAGTATTTGAAGAACACATGGATGAAGTGATAGAATAGTGGCTGAGACTGCATTGCTCCTTTTGACCTGCACAGTTGCAAGCTATATTGTCTCCTGTGTTGTATTTTTTCACTAATTCTAAGATCAGCTGTCTCAATGTTTCTATTCTGCTCTTTTACTCTAACTTACCTCCATATGAACTTGCAGTATTATTCACTGAATAATACTGAATTTAAAACTAAACTGTAAGGTACTGTTCTAAATGAAACATACTATTGATGAATAAACAATTGTGATAATGCATATCGAACAATTGAATGAAAGTTCTTTTTAGTATCAACTTTGCCAACGAGTATAGAGTGTAAAATAAGTATATTACAGGTAAACTGTGTGCTGAACCTGTAAGACCCTAGATCAGCAACGTTATATTATCCAGAAATGGGTGATTTTGGAGTTGATTCAGCAGAATATAAAGGGGTGTAAAAATGAAGGGAAACTTGATAAAGATTGATTATATTCACATTTATCTAAAAGGGATGATATATAACTCATAGGCAGATAAAGGAACATTTTTCAACAAGGGGTTTGCTGAAGAAGGGAACTAATAAGGTATGAAAATATTTGCCAAGGAATCAACTCAAATATATTCCAATGGTTTACCAAGCCATAGTCTCTGCTTAGCAAGTATCCAGTCCTTTTCAAAACTAATTTTATGTACGTGGATCATACTTTTAGAAATGTTTGCAATTACAGTACAAAGAATTTTATTATTTTCTCAGGTTTATTTATGATATTTATCAATCATATGCCTGCCACTTTTTATTTGGCACTGTACAATATTTTAAATGTTAGCAAAATTTACATTTTCATTCTTGTTTTGTGAATCCTCTAATGGCTGAAATTTGTGTGGACAGCCAGTCACAGTCGCCACACAAAAATCAAAATTGCTCTAGATATCAGAAAGAAGAACTTGTTGACAGAAGCACTTGGAACTTTATGATAAGGCTCTGTGTTGTGAAGGCCTTCATGTGGCAAAAGTATATCATGTTGGACAGGCCTTGACCATGAAACAGTTCAGAAAGACTGACAGAAGGCAAGGTTACACCAACAATTTTTCTTCACTCTCTCAGTAATTTTGTACTTTGCTCCTCACTTAATGCTGAGTGGCAAGGATCTAAGATTATATTGTGAATCAATGCTCATACATATGTGTGTGCCTGTAGAATATATAGACATACACCCAATGGCTACTTTATTAGGTACCTCCTGTACTTAATGTGGCTACTGAGTGTATGTTCATGGACTTTTGCTGCTGTAGCCCACCTTCTTCAAGGGTTGACTTGAGTGCTTTCAGAGATGCTCTTCTGCACACCCCTGTTGTACATAGGGACCTAAGAAACAGGAGCAGGAGTAGGCCATCTGGCCATGGACTCATCTCCAACTACCTGCCTTTTCCCCATAACCTTTAATTCCCCTACTATGCAAAAATCTATACAACCTTGTCTTAAATACATTTGCTGATGTAGCCTCCACTGCTTCATTGGGCAGAGAATTCCACAGGTTCACCACCCTCTGGGAAAAGCGGTTCCTCCTCATCTCCATCCTAAATCTACTCCCCTGAATCTTGAGGCTACGTCCCCTAGTTCTAGTCTCACCTACCAGAGGAAACAACTTTCCTGCCTCTATCTTCTATCCCTTTCATAATTTTATATGTTTCTATAAGATCTCCTCTCATCCTTCTGAATTCCAGAGAGTACAGTCCCAGGCAACTCAATTTTCATAGTCTAACCCCCTCATCTCTGGAATCAACCTGGTGAAACTACTCTGCACCACCTCCAAAGCCAGTATATCCTTCTTCAAGTAAGGAGACCAGAACTGCATGCAGTACTCCAGGTGCAACCTCACCAGTACCCTATACAGTTGCAGCATAACATCCCTGCTCTTAAATTCAATCCCTGTAGCAATGAAGGCCAACATTCCATTTTCCTTTTTGATAGCCTACTGTACCTGCAAACCAACATTTTGTGATTCATGCACAAGCACTCCCAAGTCCCTCTGCACAGCAGCATGCTGCAATCTGTCATCATTTAAATAATAATCTGCTCTTTCATTTTTCCTTCCAAAGTGGATGACCTCATATTTACCAACATTGTACTCCATCTGCCAGGCCCTTGCCCACTCACTTACCCTATCTATATCTCTCTGCAGACACTCCGTATCTTTTGGACAGTTTGCTTTTCCACTCAATCTGGTGTCATCAACAAACTGGATGCACTACACTCAGTACCCCCCTTCCAGATTGTTAATGTATATTGTGAACAGTTGCGGGCCCAGCACCAACCCCTGTGGCACACCATTCACCACTGATTGCCAACCAGAGTAACACCCATGTATCCCAACTCTCTGCTTTCTAATAGTTAATCAATCTTCTATCCATGCTAGTACATCACCCCCAATTCTATGCATCCTTACCTTATTGGTAAGTCTTTTATGTGGTACCTTATTGAATGCCTTCTGGAAAACCAAGTAAATAATGTCCATCTGTTCCCCTCTATCCACTGTGCTCATTATATCCTCAAAGAACTCCAGTAAATTTGTCAAACAAAACTTGCCTTTGCTGAATCCATGCTGAGTCTGACTGATGGGATCCATTTCCTTCCAGATGTCTCGCTATTTCTTCCTTAATGATAGCTTCAAGCATTTTCCCAACTACAGATGTCAAACTAACTGGCCTATAACCACCTGCCTTTTGCCTACATCCTTTTAGGAACAGTGGTGTGACATTCACTGTCTTCCAATCTGCTGGGACCTGCCCAGAGTCCAGAGAATTTTGGTAAATTGTCACCAAAGCCTCCACTATAACTTCTGCCATTTCTTTCAGTACCCTGGGATGCATTCCATCAGGACCAGAGGACTTGTCTATCTTCGGGCCCACAAGTTTGCTCAGCACTATATCTTTGGTGACAGCTATTGTATCAAGGTCCTCTGCTCTCATCACATCCATACATCTCTAACGTGTTTGACGTGTCCTCCACTGTGAAGACCAGCACAAAATAGTCATTCAAAGCTTCTGCCATTTCCTCATTACCCAATAACAATTCCCCTTCTCATCTTCCAAGGGACCTATGTTCACCTTAGCCACCCTTTCCGCTTCATATAATTATAAAAAAAATGTTACTATCTGTTTTTGGATTTTGTGCTAGTTTATTTTCACAATCGAGCTTCTCTTTCTTTATTGCTTGCTTAGTGGTTCTTTGCTGCTTTCGAAAGTTTTACCAATCTTCCTGTTTCCCACTACTCTTGCCAACTTTGTATGCACATTTTTAGTTTGATGCCTTCTTTTATTTCCTTAGTTATCCAAGGCTGGCTCTCCCCACCCTTACTGTCTTTGCTTTTAATTAGAATATACTTTTGTTGAGCACCGTGAAAAATCTCTTTGAAGGTCTTCCACTGTTCCTTAACTGTCCCGCCATATAACCTGTGTTCCCAGTCTACCCTATCCAACTTTTCCCACATTCCATTGTAGTCTCCATTGTTCAGGCATAATTTTAGATCGAAACTATTGCACCTTCCATTTGTATGAGAAACTCAGTCATACTGTGATCACTCTTTCCAAGAGAATCCCTAACTACAAGATCACTAATTTTACCAATCTCATTGCACAGGACCAGATCTAAGAGAGCACGTTCCCTTGTAGGTTCAGTAACATGCTGTTCAAGAAAGCCATCATGGATGCATTCTATGAAGTCCTTCTCAAGACTGTCTCAACCAACTTGATTCACCCAATCTATGTGCAAGTTAATGTCCCCCATGATAACTGCTTTTCCATTCTTACATGCTTCAGATATTCCTCTCTTTATTGCCTGTGCCTCTGTAATGTTATTATCTGGTGGCCAATAGACAACTCCCACCAGTGTTTTTCCCTTTACTATTCCTAATCTCTACCCAGATGGATTCAACATTCTACTCCTTAGATCTTATATTGTCTCTCACTATCACCCTGATCTTCTCCTTAATTAGAAGCGCTGCCCCACCTCCCTTACCTTCCTGACTATCCTTCTGTATTACCTGATATCCTTGGATATTTAATTCCCAATCCTCTCCAGCCTGCAACCACGTCTCTGTAATGGCCACTAAATCATACCCCTTTATACTGATTTGTACCACAAGTTCACTGACCTTGTTTCGAATACTTCAGGCATTCACATAAAGTGCCCTTACACACAGTGTGCCTTTAAAATTTTGTAATCTTTTACTCTTTTGCACTTGACTTTTCTTCACCCCACTCTTTTCTCTTTTTTATCTTTTGTTTTTTTCTTTACCTTTATCCACACTTATCCCTACTTCTCCAATCTTTTTAACCTACCCCCCTACTACTTCGTTTTGAGCCCTATCCATAGTCCTAGTTATGTGATTCGCTAGGATCCGGGTCCCATCACGATTCAGGTGGGTCCGTCCCATTGGTACAGCTCCCTCCTTCCCCAATACTGATGCCAATTTCCCATTAATTCAAACCCACTTCTCACACACCAATCCTTGAGCCACACATTTATCTCTCTAATCTCCTTGACCGTATGCCAATATGCACGTGGCTCAGGTAGTAATCCTGAGATCACCACCCTTTTGGTTCTGCTTTTTAATTTAGTCACTAGCCGCTCAAATTCCCTTAACGGTACCTCTTTCCTCGTTCTACCTATGTTGTTGGTACCCACATGGACCATGACAACTGGATCTTTTCTCTCCAACTGCAAATTCCTCCGCAGGTCAGATATGATGTCCCAAACCCCGGCGTCAAGGAGGCAACACAGTCTTCAGGACACTCTATTCTCGCGACAGAGAACTGTCTGTTCCCCTGACTATGCTATCCCCAATTACCGTAACATATCTCTTCTCTCCCCTCCTTGAATAAGTCCCTGGACCACAGTGCCACAGTTAGGCTGCTCATCCTTCCTACAGCCCCCACTCTCATCCACATAGGGAAGAAGAATCTCAGACCTGTTGGACAAGCTCAAAGGCTGAGGATCCTCCTGCACTGTCTCTTGGATCCCACGACCTGCCTCCCTTGCAGTCCCTCCCTGTTGCCCCAACCACAGGATCAATTTGAGGTATCTAATCTAATTGTAATGTGTGGTATTTGAGTTATTGCTGCCTTCCTGTCAGCTTGAACTAGTCTGGCCATTCTCCGCTGACCTCTCACATTAACAAGGCATTTTTGCCTGTAGAGCTGCTGCTCATTGGATGGTTTTTCACACCATTCACTGTCAGTTCTTGATACTGTTGTGCCTGAAAGCTCCAGGAGTCTCTGAGATACCTAAACCACCCATCTGGCACCAATAACCATTCCAAGGTCAAAGACACTTAGATCACATTTCTTCCACATTCTGATGTTTGGTCTGAACAGCAACAGAACCTCTTGACCATGTATGGATGTGTTTATGCGTTGAGTTGCTGCCACATGATTGGCTCATTAGATATTTGCGTTAATGAGCAGGTGTAAAAATGTATCTAATAAATTGACCGCTGACTGCATGTGTGTGCCTGTAGAACATGTAGTTATATACTGAATAAATGCTGGAACTACTGGAAAGCCCAGAAAAATCCACACCATTGTGATTGACTGGTCAACCTTTAAATTCATGCTATTGTAGCCCTTCAACTAACTGCATATTAAGTTATTTTTCCCACACATAGGAGAAATGACTCATCATTGAACACCAATATGGTCAATGCCTGCAAACTGAAATAGTGCAGAAAATTTGCAATTGGAATATTATGTTGTATTGCTTATCAGAACATAGCTCTCAATAACCGTCAGTCATAACATTATCTACAACATAACCAAGAGATTTAAATAGTGTGCAGGAAATCTCTGAAATTTATTAAAATGCTAATCATCTACAGTACTGTGTAAAACATAAGAACATAAGAAATAGGAGCAGGAGTTGGCCATCTGGCCCATCAAGCCTGCTCTGCCATTCAATAAGATCATGGCTGATCTGGCCACGGACTCATCTCCACCTACCTGCCTTTTCCCATAATCCTTAATTCCCCTGCTATGCAAAATCTATCCAACCTTGTCTTCAATATATTTACTGATGTAGCCTCCACTCCTTCATTGGGCAGAGAATTCCACAGATTCACCACTCTGGGAAAAACAGTTCCTCTTCATCTCCATCCTAAACCTACTTGCCCGGACTTGAGGCTATGTCCCCTAGTTCTCACCTCGCCTACCAATGGAAACAACTTTCCTGCCTCTATCTTATCTATCCCTTTCATAATTTTATGTTTCTATAAGATCTCTTCTCATTCTTCTGAATTCCAGCAAGTACAGTCCCAGGTGACTCAATCTCTCCTCATTGTCTAATCCCTCACCCCTGGAATCAACCTGGTGAACCTCCTTGAAAGCCAGTATATCCTTCCTCAAATAAGGAGATCAGAACTGCACGCAGTACTCCTGTACAGTTGCAGTATAACCTCCCTGTTCTTAAATTCAATCCCCCTAGCAATGAAGGCCAACAGTCCATTTGCCTTCTTGACAGCCTGCTGCACCTGCAAACCCACCTTTTGTGATTCATGCACAAGCACTCACAAGTCTCCTGCACAACAGCACACTGCAAATTTTTTTACCATTGAAATAATTGTAGCCCCCCTGGTAAGCCTCAGGCTCGCTCAACTCGCTGTCGTCTAGGGGAAGTAGCCTTCAGCCCCGCCAAACTTGGTAATCATGTTTCTCTGGATGCTGTGTGATGAACCCCACCCCGCCAAATAACAGACAATGCACCATATACGATTAAATGAATTACAATTTATAGATATTACTGGAACTATGTAATTAATGGAGATAAAATATAAAAGGAAGATAAAAGGCGCCAAACTTATCAAAGTTCAATCTCTTCATGCATAAATAGTTGGAGCTCTAGTAACGATCCTCTCTTCACCATTTGCTCCCCTCTGACCACTTCGACCCGCCGCCTGGGACCAATGACGGTGATCGACCAGACACTCCACACGAGTCTGTCTCTGTCTCCTCTCCTCACCAAAGACCCTGGACCTCGGACTCCTGCCCAGGGTCTGACCCCGTTAGCCAGCTCACAGCACCCCGTTCACTCTCTCTCTCCCCATCGTGCCTTCTGCCCCAAAAACCCGCACATAACAATAGCTTACAGACACACAAGAAAGAATAAAATCTATCCCAATTGGTTCGTTTGTTCTCTTTTCAATAATATAACCCAAACAAGATGCTAGCAAGAGAACTTTCTCAGCAGTTAACATAACAAAGAAGCCATTTTACTTATAACATAACAAAGAAGCCATTTTAATTAGCCTACGCAGTAACATAAAAGAGACACCTTACATAATAATCTGCTCTTTCATTATTCCTTCCAAAGTGGATGACTTCATATTTACCAACGTTGTACTCCATCTGCCAGACCCTTGCCCACTCACCTAACCTATCTATATCTCTCTGCAGACTCTCTGTATCTTCTGCACAATTTGCTTTTCCACTCAATTTAGTATCATCAGCAAACTTAGATACACTACACTTGGTCCCCTCTTCCAGATCGTTAGTGTATATCGTGAACAGATGCGGGCCCAGCACTGTACCTCAGCACATACAACAATAATAAACCAATGTCTGTATCTCTCAACAGCCTTATTATTCCTGCACTATCATGTACCTATGTAACATATTCTAGAACACCTCTAATCATATTGGCCTCCACCACCACTCCAGACAATACATAGCATCACTCTCTAAGTTAAAAACAAAAAGCCCACAATACTCATTTGAATGTATCCCTCTCACAGTAAATGCATGCCTTCTGGTATTAGATATTTCAAACCTAGGCAAATATGTATACATATTGGCTGCCTACTCTATGCCTCCCATAATCTTATGACCTCCTACCAGCTTCTGCCGCTCCAGAAAAAAAATAATCAAAATTTGTCCAACTTGTCCCTATAGCATCTGCTTTCTAATCCAGAGAGCTACCTGCAAACCTCTCTGTACTCTCTTCAAAGCCTTGACATCCTTCCCATAATGGGGTGACCAGAACCAAAGATAATATTCCAGGTGGAGTTTTATAAAGCATCAAGTAACTTCCCAACTCTTGAATTCAATTCCTTGACAAATAAAAGCAAGCATGTGATATGCCTTCTTTCCCATCCTATCAATCTGTGCAGCCTCTTTCAGGGAGTTAAGGACTTGGACCACAAGATCCCTCTGCACATCAACACTGTTAAAGGTCTTGCTATTAACAGTGTACTGTCTGTTTACATTTGCTCTCCTGAAGTGCAGCTTCTCATATTTGTCTGGGTTAAACTTCATCTGCCATTTTTAAGCTCATATCTGCAACTGATCTATATCCCACTGCATCCTTTGCCAGTTTTCTACATGATCTACAATATCACCAACCTTTGTAGCATTTTTAAATTTACTAACCAACCCAGCTACAGTATGTTTCTCATCCAGGACATTTATATTCACAACCAGCAGCAGTCCCGGTATAGATCCCTGTAAAACCACCAGCCAGAATATGTTCCTTTGACCATTACCCTCCGCCTTCTATGGGTAAGCCAGTTCTAAATCTAAACATACATGTCACCATGCATCTTAATCTTCTGGATGAGCCTCCCATAAGGGACCTTGTCAACCATCTCACTAAAATCCATGTAGACAACATCCACAGCTCTACCTTCACCTTCTTCACTTCCTCAAAAACCTCAGTTTATTAAGACCTGACACATGAGCCCTCTATCAAGTTCACTCTGAGTGCAACTGTGTTATCGTCCCTGATTAACTGCATAACTCCCCCACACCCACCCCTTTCCCACTTTTACTTCCTGCTCCATTTTTTCTAAAACATCAAAACCACGGAACATTGAGAATCCATTCCTGTTCTTCTTGCAACCAAGTCTCTGTTATGGGCACAGTGTCATAGCTGTATGCTGTTATGTATCTATGCTCTAAGTTCATCACCTTACCCTTAAAATGCCTAGTATTAAAATAGACACATTTCATCCTGTCCATCCCGTTGTATCTACTACATTGCCCTGCTTGTTCTTACTGGTCATGGCATCGACCTTCCTCTCAATCCCTCCACTTCCTGGTTCCCATCCTTCTGCCAAACTAATGTTAACCCTCCTGGGTAGCAGTAGTTAGCTTCCCAGTTAAGATATTGGTTCCCCTCCAGTTATGGTGCAAACTGTCTCTTTTATTCAATATTCAAGATTGTTTATTGTCATTTGTCACCCCACGTGTCACCCCTGCCCCAGTAAAGTTTCCAACGATCCAAGAATCTGAAACCCTACAGCTGCCACTCATTTATCTGTCCTACCTTTTCTGACTGGCATGTGACACCATGAATAATCCAGAGATGAACACTTTTGAGGTCCTTCTTTTCAGCCTCTTTCCTAACTCCCTATATTTGTTGTATAAGACCTTTTCTCTCTTTCTACCTCGTCATTAGTGTACCACAGCCTCACCCTCCTGCTTGAAAATTTTCTGGAGCTCTGAGACATCCTCAACCCTAGCACCCTGGAGGCAACACACCATCCTGGGTGAACAAAATCAGTGTAGACACCTACTGCAGATAATGGACTGCCTCCATACAATGCTTTCAATGATTGCATCCTCTAAGTCTTCATTTTCCTTGTAACATTCAAGACGATTGATGATACCTTCAAGTTCTCTGTAGTCCTTAACTTTTTGAATTAGTGAAATAATTCATTTTCACTCCCAGCTGTCTCTGGCATCTCCAAGTCTGAATGCTTGCAACCACAGTGAGCAAAACAGTTTGGAAATGTCTTTCTGCTTATTTTTTGCCAACTATCAGTGACAAAAATCACTGCTTTAACACTAAATGTGTATGAACACAACTGACACTATTTAAAAACTGTTCACCCTAAGCACATTGTAGCATCTAGCCTCTCAAGAGTGCGTGACCGACACTAGTTAGAACCTGTTCTGCAACAGTCTCTTGCCCCAATTAAGTGGCATCAGGTCCCAAATAAATGAAGGGAATCCCTGTAATTTTCTTGATAAGTTTTGTTCTTTAAGAGTTGTCCCAAATAAGCTGCTCCCCCAATTAACCAACACACACAAAATGCTGGTGAACGCAGCAGGCCAGGCAGCATCTCTAGGAAGAGGTACGGTCAATGTTTCGGGCAGAGACCCTTCGTCAGGGCTAACTGAAAGAAGAGCTAGTAAGAGATTTGAAAGTGGGAGGGGAGGGGGAGATCCGAAATGATAGGAGAAGACAGGAGGGGGAGGGATGGAGCCAAGAGCTGGAAAGATGATTGGCAAAAGGGATACAAGGTTAGAAAAGGGAGAGAATCATGGGATGGGAGGCCTAGGGAGAAAGAAAGGGGGAGGGGAGCACCAGAGGAAGATGGAGAGCAGGCAAGGAGTTATTTTGAGAGGGACAGAGAGAAAACAGAAAGAGAGAAAAAAAGGAAAAAATAATAAATAAGTAAATAAATAAGGGATGGGGTAAGAAGGGGAGGAGGGGCATGCCTGATGGCATGAATATTGACTTCTCTAACACTCTGTTAATGCCCCTCCTCCCCTTCTTACCCCATTCCTTATTTATTTATCTATTATTTTTTCCTTTTTTTTCTCTCTCTGTGTTGCTTGAATTTCCAGCATCTGCAGATTTCCTTGTGTTTGCGCACCCCCTGCCCAATTAACTGATGGCCCAACGAACTGGAATCTACTGTACTTTATAATATCTGGAAAAAAAATTTATCTTGGTTAATGAAGGAAGAAACAGATCTAGACAATAACTTGTTCCAAACTTATGAAACAATCCTGGGTGTCAACCTACGGGTGGGGAAGGAGTACAAGCTAGGAGGTCATGGGAGAAGCCAAGTGGGCAGGGGAAGTGATGGGTGGCAAAAGTAAAGGGCCGGAGAAGATGGAATCTGATAAGAGAGGAGAGTGGACCCTGGTAAAAAGGGAAGGGGGGGGAGGGTGATAGGCTGGAAGAGAAGAGGAGAGGTGAGGGGGGAGTAAGAGTGGGGAATGGAAGAAGAGGGAAAGAAGATGGGGAGAAATTACCCAATGTTAGATGTTTGTGCCATCAGTTTGGAGTCTACCCAGATGGAATATGCGGTGTTGCCTCATCATGGTAGTAGAGGAGTTCATGTTAGAATGGGAATGGGGACTGGCTATCAGGAACTCCTGCTTTTTGCAGGTGGGACGAAGGTGCTCGATAAAGCAGTCGCCCTAACCTGTGAGGGGTCTCGCCAAAGCATAGGAGGCTGCATTGGGTGCAAGGGATACAGCAGACTACCCCAGCAGATTCACAGGTGAAGTGTTGCCTCAACTGGAAGGATGGTTGAGGGCCCTGAATGGAAGTGAGGGAAGAGTTGAATGGGCAAGTGTAGCACTTCTTCCACTTGCAGGGATAAGTGTCTGGAGGGAGATCAGTGGGGAGGGACGAATGGATAGGTTGTTTCTCCAGATTCCAGTATCTGTAGTCACTTGTGTCAGCAATTAGGAAGTTTCATGATGAGCAATTGAATCATTTAGTATTAGAAAGTTTATGGACAAGTGCCAGTAAATAGGCATAATACAATTCAGTGTCTCTGACCATAGGTTCTGCATTCTACTTTCTGGTTTGGCACCATGATAGCGTATTGGTTAGTGCAATGCCATTACAGCTCAGGGCGGTGGAGCTCCAATTTAATCCCAGCGTCCACTGTAAGGACTTTGTATGTCCTCCCTGTAGAATAGGTGGGTTTCCTCCGGTTTCTACCACAGTCTAACGATGTATCCGTTAGTAAGTCATTTGGTCATTGTAAATTGTCCTGCGATTAGGCTAGGGTTAAAGTGGGGGTTGCTGGGCAACGCGGCTCGAAGATCCCATTTTATGCTAAATAAAACTAAAATACATAAAATCTGGTGCTGCTTGAGTTGTTGAGTGTTTCCAGCATTTTTGTATTTTTTTCTCAGACTGCTAATTTTTTTCTGCAGGTTTTTTAAAACATGAGCCATTAAGACGAGTCCACGTTGAGCAAAGCAAGAGAAGCATGAGCCATTGAAGTGAGAGTGTAAAAAGCAGGAACGAGCACGGAGAGGCGCCAGTCAGAAAGCGAAGAGCCGTCACCGCGTCGGGAACGTCAGCGGAGCATGCGTCAGACAACGAAAGGCCGGCCCCGAGCTGCGGAACGTCAGCGGAGCATGCGTCAGAGAGCGAAAGGCCGGCCCCGAGCTGCGGAACGTCAGCGGAGCATGCGTCAGACAGCGAAAGGCCGGCCCCGAGCTGCGGAACGTCAGCGGAGCATGCGTCAGACAACGAAAGGCCGGCCCCGAGCTGCGGAACGTCAGCGGAGCATGCGTCAGAGAGCGAAAGGCCGGCCCCGAGCTGCGGAACGTCAGCGGAGCATGCGTCAGAGAGCGAAAGGCCGGCCCCGAGCTGCGGAACGTCAGCGGAGCATGCGTCAGAGAGCGAAAGGCCGGCTCCGAGCTGCGGAACGTCAGCGGAGCATGCGTCAGAGACGCGAATGAACGCAGGAGCCGCAGAACGTCGTCCGCTGCTCCCGGGACCCAATTACCCAGCAAGCTCGGCGGTGGCGTGTGGGCATGCGCGGGTGGGTGGCCGGCCCTGAGATTCTGAAAGCGCCGGGCGGTGAGGGCGGCTGTCGGCAGAAATATTGACCGTATATTGAAATTAAAGGAGGACACGGTAACAGGTAAGTTGAAACTGTTTTGCTTTGTTTTAATGTGTTAATTAAGAGTAAAAGTAATCGGTTTGATAGTGGAAGTCCAGATATCCTAAGTCCTGCTGTTTTTGAATGGTGTGGGGTGTTATCACTTCCAATGAGGCCTAAAGTTAATGGAAACCGAGGACTTGTCAGATATATAAACTGTAGCGAATGTGTTTCTGAGAACGTCTTGATCCCAGGCTTCCGGCGTCTATAATTTTCTAAATTGTTGAGTAGTGCTAATTTGGGCTTCAGTAACGTTGGCGAATTGTAAAATTATAGTCAAGCAGATAAATAGTGCATATTCTAAATTTTATTTGCAGGCTTGCACAGAAGGATGTGCTTTCTGAGATGACTAATTCAATCGTTAGCAATTTAATACTGATCTAATCGGTTTTACTAATTATTATTTTGAGTGAGCTACCGTCCAGACAGGTATCACTATACTATTATACAAAGGTCATGCAGTATTGTAAGATTCCATCGAAGGAGGTGTAGAGGAAGTAGATCCACTGGAAAATAGTTTCTGTGTCACATATTACAACAATGACTGTGACAGGTACACAAAAAGTTATTACAAAAGGTAAGAGAGGATTGAGAAAAATAGGGGAGTTGCTCGTTATCGTTATGATTCCCAGCTCTGTGATGATTGTACGTTCTAGTATCAATTGTTTGGCGACAATAAAGTGTAAGTATGTGCCATGTCAGAGTAGTGGCTAGCCAACAGAAAAGAGAATTAAAATAGACGGATCATTTTTGAATTGGTCATCTGTAACTAGTGGAGTGCTACATATCATCTATTTGAAGTGTGCATGAAGGGAGCAACAGTACTATAATAGAAGTTTATGCTGATGCAAAGAGAGAGAGATTTAGTGTGTTGTGAGGATGGCACAATGAGCCCTGAAAGGGATACAGAGAGGTTAACTGAGTCATAAAAACAGCACCAAAACAAGAATCTGCACTGGCCATTACCCACCTGTTTACATTTTACATAAATGAATCCCATCAATTCCATCCCTCACCCCCAGATTGTACCACACTCCCACACACTAGAGGCAATTTACAGTAGCCAATTAACCTACCAACCCACATGCCTTTGGGAAATGGAAGAAAATTGGAGAATCTGATGGTCATGCAAACATCGCACAGCACCCAAGGTTGAGATTAAACCCAGGTCTTTGGTGCTATGAGACAAGCATCTCTATGAGCTCTATCACAGTACTGTCCCTGGGACTAGCAAGAAAATGGCAGATGCAATATGATGGAAAATACAGTCATTCACGTTGGAAAGAACAATGAGAAACCAAATTATGATTTAAAGGGAGTGAAACTACAGAAATCTGTCTCAAGTGGATGAAAGGTTCTTAACACAAAAAGCTTGTACAGATACAGCAAATAGAAAGGTTAATAAAATTGTAGTTTTTTTTTATTACAGTGAGTATGGGGTATAAAACTAAGGAAATCTTGATGCAACTTTAGAATGCTGCTGGGACCATGGCAGAAGTATTGGATTACAGTTTTGGTCTCTATGTTTAAGGAGCAATGAGGCTGTACTGAGAAGGTTCATTTGGTTGATTCCTGGAATTGAAGAATGAAGAAATATTGGTCATATTTCTTATTGACATAGAAGGAAATGATTTGCCACTGATGGCTGTTGGAGCAATCCCATTCATTCTTTTTTCCTCACTTACTTCCCTATAATCTATTCTGCATGTGCCCACTAACGTCGAGCCAGTTCTCCCAACAGACACAAAAACTAGGTGCAATTGACAGCAGCCAGTTAAGCTAAGAACAGGCAAGTCTTTGGTATGTGTGAAGAAATTAGAACACCTGGTGGAAACCTATGTAGCCACAGGAAAATGTGCAAACTCTGCACAAACAACAGCAAAAATCTGTACTGAATTGTTGCTGGTGCTTCGAGACAGCTGCTTTACTAGCTGTGCCATCTCTACATAAGAGTATAGAAGACTGGGAACTGATCCTTGTGAAGTTTCTGAGGGGTATTGTGTGGATGCTGAGGAGCTATTGTCTCAAGTGTAGCTGCATTGTTTCAGAGGAGGGGGCGATGACGAAGACTTTCATGTGAGGATCACGAATCTTTAGAGCTCTCTACCCCATATATTCAAGGTGGTGAAGTTCTGCTGGAATGGAAGTTTATGGGAAAGTGGTTTTTGTTACCAAGATTGGATCAGTTTTGATCTCATTGATTGACGAGTCAAGTGGCCTCCTCCTGCTTCAGGTTTACGTCTTTCGAGAAAGATAATTTCATCGTTTAGCTCCATTGAGATAGAAGAAAAAAACAATAACAGGTGTTGCAGTTACAGAGAAGTGGCAGTGCACACAAATGATACGGTGCAAGGGCATAATGAGGTGAATTGTGAGATTGAGTCCGTCTTATCACAGTCTTTGATTATGTTGGCTGCTTTACTGAAAACTGCACACAGGGTTCATGGGAGGGAGGCTGGTTCCTGTGATGTGCTTAACTGTGTCCACAGCTCTCTGCAGTTCCTTGCAGTCTTGGGCATATCAGTTGACATAACTGATGTATGTTTTCTATGGTGCATTGATGAGTATTGCTGAGGATCAAAGGGACATGCCAAATTTCTTTAGTCTCTTGTGCAAGAAGAGGCACAGGTGTGGTTTCTTGGCCAGGGTATCTGTGTTTAAACCAGGATAGACATTGTTGATGTTCATTCTTAGGAACTTCATGTATGCAGGAGCATGTGCCCCCCCCCACTTGCTCCTGCAGTCAATGACCAGTGCTAGTTTTTTTGTTAACTTTGGTTGTGGTTGTAAAACCATGTTGCTAGATTCTCTCTATTTCCTATATTCTGGCTCACTGTTACTTGAGATGCTCGTATGAGAATTGTGCATAAGTGCAATTATGAAGAAAGCATGATAGCGCCTCTATTTCCATAGAAGTTTACGAAGAATCAGAATGACAGATAATACTTTGACAAACTTCTATAGGTGTGTAGCAACAGATACAAAATGCTGTTAGAACTCAGCTGGTCAGGCAGTATCTATGAAAGTGAATAACTGGTTGATGTTTTGGGATAAGACCCTTCTTAAGGAGTGGAAAGGAAGGTGCGGCGGGGGGCGGGTGGGGGAAGAAGGTGATAGATGAAGCCAGGTGGATTGAAAAGTAAAAGGCTGGTGAGCAAGGCATCTGCTAGGAGACTATCGATGTATGGGGTAGCATTTATTGACTAGTTGCATCATGGCCTGCTATGGAAACGCCAAAGACCTAGAATGGACAATCCTACAAAACAGTTTGGATACTACCCCATTACTGAACTGTTCCCACAATATATGAACTCGCTTTCAAGAACTCGTGTCGCGTTCTCTATATTTTGTGTGGTTAGGCCTAAGCTATGCATGTAGTTTAAATCTGTTAAGATGTATCATATTGCACTCTGGTACAAACATTGCTTCCTACCTATGCGTTTTCCAACCTGCCATTCAGATCATTACTTTTGCTGTACCCTGGAACCTGTGCTTTTGTTCATTTTAAGCATCTATAAGGAGGAGGGAGAAGATGGCGGCGTGACGCAGCGCGTGCGGCCGTTCTGAATGAATATCGTATGTGTAACTAGGATGCCGTGCATAATCCAGATTTGATGGAGACAGCCGTGAGGAGTGCGGAGGAACACCTGGAGAGACTTCTGAAATGCCCGCTTCGCTGCCGCTGCTGCTGTGTGATCAAGAATCTCCGGAGGGGAAGGCCCCAAATCCTCGGCTTTGCCTATTGCCTGTTGCCGGGGCCGGGGTCGAAGCGCTCGGCAGAGATGGTGCTCAGTGTCGGAGAGCTGGTCGGAGGCTCCGAGTTTTGGGATGAACTCTGAGTCGGACTGTGGTCGGATGCTTCCAGTATGCTGCATCGGCAAGTTGGCAGCGCTGGAGGTTTACCATCTGCGTGAGATGGTGGAACTTTCGAGAGACTTTGAGACTTTTACATGGTCTTCTTATCAAATTATGGTATTGCTTTGCACTGTTGTAACTATATGTTATAATTATGTGGTTTTTGTTTTTAAGTCGGTTTGTCATGTGTTTTCGTGATATTCTGGAGAAACATTGTATCATTTCTTAATGCATGCGTGTTTCTTACTGCGTGTCCTCATAATCTAAAAAAAATGTTTCAAGGACTCTATCTCATATTCTCAATATTTATTTTATTTTGTCATTGGTTTGAGCTGTTGGGTGTGGTCTTTCATTGATTACATAAGGATTCTTGCATTTACCCTGCCCACAAGAAACGTATCTCAGGAATGTATATGTGAATGTGTATGTGTTCTGTATTATGTATTCTGTAAGTTACTTTGAACTTTTGAGATTTGGCCCACTTCAGTGGTGTTATCTGCAAACGTAGACATGATGTTAGTGCAGAATCTGCCAGAGTATTTAAGGAGTAAGGTAGGGAGCTGAGGAAGCAGACTTGTGGGCACCAGCGTTAAGCATAATTATGGCAGAGGTGTTGCTGTCTATTCTCATTATTGCAGTCTGTTGGTCAGGAAGTCAAGGATCCAGTTGAAAAGGATGTGTTGAGTTCCAAGGCTAGGAATTTGGAGATGAATTGGCAGGGAATTATGATGTTAAAGGTGGAGCTGCAGTCAGTAAACAATAGTTTAAAATATGTGACTTCACTGTCCAGTTGCTCCAGAGATGAGTGTGTGGTATTTTCTGTGGGCCTGTTTTTTTGGCTGGGAGGCTGGAATTAATGCATGGTATGGCCACCCTCTCGAAGCAATTCCTGATGGTGGATATGGGAGCCACTGGGGCATTGACATTAAGGCACATTACTTTAAGGATGATAGTGGTCTTAATGCAGGTGGGAACTTCAGATTAAAACTTCAGATAAACCTGTACCAGAAAACCAGGTATGATTTGCAGAGGGCTATTTCAAGGGCGAAGAGACAATTTCGAACGAGATTGGAGATGACGTCAGGTGCACAGCAACTCTGGCAGAGTCTGCAAGACATTACTTCCTACAAAGCAAAACCCAACAGCATGAATGGCAGCGATGTTTCACTCAATGCCTTCTATGCACGCTTTGAAAGGGAGAACACAACTGCAGCTGTGAAGATCCTTGCTGCACTTGATGACCCTGTGATCTCCGTCTCAGAGGCCAATGTTAGACTGTCTTTAAAGAGAGGGAACCCTCTCAAGGCAGAAGGTCCTGATGGAGTATATGGTAAGGCTCTGAAAACCTGTGCCAACCAACTAGCGGGAGTATTCAAGGACATTTTCAACCTTTAACTGCTACAGGCGGAACTTCCCACTTGCTTCAAAAAGGCAACAATTATACCAGTGCCTAAGAAGAATAAGGAGGAGAAGATGGCGACGCGACGGCAACGCGCGTGGCCTCTCCAGTGATGAATATCTGTAATCTGTCAAGTAGGGGACCGTGCACAATTCTGATTTGATGGAGATGGACATGAGAGTACGGAGGAACATCTGGAAAACTTCTGAAATGCCCGCTTCGCTGCCGCTGCTACTGTGTGGTAACCGGAATCTCCGGAGCAGAAGGCCCCAAATCCTCGGCTTTGCTTGTTTCAGTGGCCGGGGCTAGGTCGTAGGTGCTCGGGAGGCTGTATCGGAGGGGCTGGTCCGAGGTTCGAAGTTTTAGGATGGATGGACTCAGTGTCGGCTGCTTCCAAGGCATCGACAAGTTGACGGTGCCTGGAGGTTTATGGCAGGGAGTTTCTCCCTTTTGCCGCCTACTATCGGGGACTTTGAGACTATTTTTTACCCTGCCCATGGTTTGTTCTTCATCAAATTATGGTATTGCTTTGCACTGCGCTGTAACTATACGTTACAATTATGTGATTCTGTTTAGAATTAGCCAGAGAATCTTGAAATATTCACTTATTCCATAGGGAGATTCACTGAGACACCAGACTAACTTGACTGTCTTCAGGGAGTGTGTTTTGTTGTCAGAAATAGTGTTCCTTTTGTGTGTACTTGCAAAAAAGTTCTTAGAACCGGAAATCATCTGCCCATTCTGTCTTACTTAGACTAGCAATGTAAATGTAAGAGAGTCTGAGTTCCATGGTCATCGTCTGAGTAAGTTCAGTTTTATTAAGTTCCTTGTCATATGCACAAGTACATATATGCACAGGTGCAATGGAAAACTTACTTGCAGCAGCCAAGACTTAATGGGCCATTCAGCCCATTAACTCTGCTCTGCTGTTCAATCATGCCTGATTTATTATTCCCTCAACCACATTCTCCTGCCTTCTCCCTGTAGCCTTTGACACCCTTACTAGTCAAGAAAATATCAACCTCCACCAAGTGAACTCAATGACTTGTGCTCCACAGCCGTCTGTGGCGATGAATTCCACAAATTCATCACCCTCTGACTAAAGGAATTCATTATCAGTCCTTAAGAGATTTCCCTCTATTTTGTGTCTGTGCCTTCTGGTCCTAGATTTTCCCACTATTGGGAACATCATCTCCATGGTCACTCTATCTATTTGGCAGGTTTCAGTGAGATTTCTCCCCATCCTCCTAAACAGGCCAAGAGCTATGAAATACATTAACCCTTTATCCCTGGGATTTTTTTTGCAGGCTTTCTTTGGACCCTCTTCAAATCCAGCATATCCATTCCAGCACTGCTCACAGCATTCCAAGTGAAATCTGATGCCTTATTAAACTGAGCATTGCATTCTTGCTTTTATATTCTAGTCCTCTTGAAATGAATGTTAGTATTGCATTTACATTCCTTATGACTGACTCACCTGCAAGTTGACCTTTATGGAATGCTGGACTATAAGTCCCAAGTCCCTTTGGACCTCCAGTTTCTGAATTCTCCACCCATTTAGAAAATATACATTTCATCATGCTGTTTTCTGTCTGTCACTTCTTCACCCATTTCCCCAAGCTGTCCAAGTCCTTCTGCAGACTCTCTGCTTCCTCAACACTACCTGCCCCCTTCACTTATCTTTGTATCATCCACAAAGCCGTCAGTTCCATCAACTAGATCATTAACATGTAACATGAAAGTAGTGGCCCCATCACTGACCTCTGGAGTGAAGGGGATTACAGAGGCATGAGAGAGGAGGTAGGCAAAATGGGGAGGGGGGAAAAAGACACTCGCAGGGATGATAGTAGAGCAGGAAAAGCTAGAGTTTCTGGAAACAATTCAGAAGGTGCACGATATATACATCCAAAGAGGAAGTATTCTAAAGGCCAGATGACACAACCATGGCTATCAAGAGAAGTCAAAGCCAACATAGAAGTCAGAGAGGGCATATAATAGAGTAAAAATTAGTGGAAAGTTAGATGATTGGGAAGTTTTTAAAAGCCAGCAGAAAGAAGACAACTTAAAGTCAAAATGGAATACAAAGGTAAGCTAGCCAATAATAGAGGATACAAAAAGTTTCTTCAGGTACATGAAGTGTAAAAGAAAGGTGAGAGTAGATATTGGATCACTGTAAAATGATGCTGGAGAGGTAGTAATGGGGGCAAGGAAATGGAGGACAGACTCAATAGTGTCAGGGGACAGAAGTGTGTGAAGTTGCCATTACTAGGGAGAAGGTTCTTGGGAAGCTCAAAGACCTGAAGTTAGATCAGTCACCTGGACCAGATGGTGTACACTCTAGGATTTCAAAAGAGGTGGCTGAAGAGATTGTGGAGGAATTATTAATGATCTTACAAGAATCAGTTGGTTCTGGTATGGTTCCGGCAGAATGGAAAAGTGCAAATGTCACCCCAATCTTGAAGAAGGGAGAGAGGCAGAAGAAAGGAAATTATAGGCCAATTAGTCTAACCTCACTGGTTGGGAAGATGTTGGAGTAAATTGTTAGGGATGCAGTTTTGGAGTACTTGGAAGCAGCATGGTTTCCTTAAGGGAAACTCTTACCTGGCAAATCTGTTGGAATTCTTTGAAGAAATAACAAACAGGATAGACAAAGAAGAATTGGTGGATGTTGCGTTCTTGGATTTTCAGAATGCCTTTAGCAATGTCCCACATGAGGTTGCTTAGCAAGTTAAGAGCCCAAGGTATTACAGGAAAGATACTAACATGGACAAAGCAGTGGCTGATTGACAGGGGGCAAAGAGTGGGAATAAAGGGAGCCTTTTCTGACTGGCTGCTGGTGACTAGTGGTGTTGCACAGGGTCTGTTAGAACCACTTCTTTTTACATTACACATCAGTGACTTGGATGACAGAATCGATGGCTTTGTGGCAAAGTTTACGGGTGATATGACGATGGGGGAGGGGCAGGTAATTCTGAGGAAGTAGAGAAGCTACAGAAGGACAGATTAGGAGAAGGGGCATAGAAGTGGTAGATGACATGCAGAGTCAGGAAGTTTATGGTCATACACTTTGGTAGAAGAAATAGAAAAGGTTGACTATTTTCTAAATGGAGAGAAATTATAAAAAACTGAGATGCAAAAGGACTTGGGAGTCCTCGTGCAGGATTCCCTAAAGGTTAATTTGCAGATTGAGTCGGTAGTGAGGAAGGCAAATGCAATGTTAGCATTCATTTCGAGAGGTCTAGAATATAAAAATAAGAATGTAATGCTGATGCTTTATAAAACACTGATAAAGCTTCACTTGGAATCTCGTGAGCAGTTTTGGGCTCCTTATCTAAGAAAGGATGTGCTGACATTGGAGAGAGTTCCAGGGATTCACGAAAGTTATTCTGGTTTGAAAGGTTTGTCATATGAAGAGCATTTGATGGTTCTGGGCCTTTAACTCACTGGAATTCAGAAGAATGACCGTAACCTCATTGAAATCTATTGGATGTTGAAAGGCCTCTATAGTAGATGTGGAGAGGATGTTTCCTATAGTGGGGAAGTCTTAAGATCAGAGGATACAGTCTCAGAATTGAGGGGTGTCATTTTAGAATGGAGACAAGGAGGAATCTCTTTACCAAAGAGTGGTGAGTCTGTGGAATTTGTTGCCATAGACTGCTGTGGAGGCCAAGTTATTGGGTATATTTAAGGTAGAGGTCGATACGTTCTTCATTTGTCAGGGCCTGAAGAGATTCTTCATTTGCGCAGGAGAAGGCAGGACATTGGAGCTGAGAGGGAAATTAGACCAGCCGCAATGAAATGGTGGAGGAGTTGATGGGCCAAATGGCCCAATTCTGTTCCTTTATTCCCTGGTCCTATGGCCTCTGGGTATCCACTAGTCATCAGTAGCCACCCAGAAATGCAGTTTTCATACCCACTCTTTGCTCTCTGCCAGTCAACCAATCTTCTATCTTTGCTGGTACCTTTCTTCTAATACTAATAGCTACTATCTTGTTCTGCAGCTTCATGAGTGGCATCTTGTGAAAGGCCTTTTGAAAATTCAAGTAAACAATATCCACTAACTGCTTTGTCTATCCTTGTTACTTCCTCAAAGAATTCCAACAGATTTATCAGGCAACATCTCCCCTTAAGAAAACAATGCTGGCTTCAGCTTATTTTATCATATCCTAAAAAGAAACCTCATCCTTAATAATGGACTCAACTCTTACTGATGTGACTGACTTAAACTGAGCCACATGGAAGCTGTAACTGAGGAATACAGATTTCCCCCGCCTTCCGGGGGTAGAGCGTTCCATTGAAACGGTTCGTAAGCCGAAATGTCATAAAGTGAAGAAGCAATTACCATTTATTAATATGGGAAAAATTTTTGAGCGTTTCCAGACCCAAAAAATAACCTACCAAATCATGCCAAGTAACACACAAAACCTAAAATAACAGTAACATATAGTAAAAGCAGGAATGATATGATAAATACACAGCTGATATAAAGTAGAAAGACTTTTTGCAATCATTGAAGTACTGTCTAGCGCAGTGAAAATCTCATGCATGCGCTCTCGGCAGAAGCACTCTCTCCAGTAACCTTTAAGCTATGAGGCTGCCAAACCGTACCAAATAACAAATCATACTAAATAACACAAAAATACACAGCCCATATAAAGTAGAAATACTTTTTGCAATCATTGAAGCACAGTCTAGTGCAGCGAAAATCTCACGCATGCACTCTCAGCGGAAGCATTGTCGGCACAGGCGCTGTTGGCGGAAGCACTCTCTCCAGTAACCTTTAAGCTATGAGGCTGCCAAATCATACCAAATAACAAATCATACTAAATAACACAAAAATACACAACCTATATAAAGTAGAAATAATGTATGTACAGTGTAGTTTCACTTACAGGAATCGGGATGGTGTGTTAGGTTGAGTCGTCGGAAATTGGGGTGGTGGGAGGTAGAGGAGACTAGGGTGTCGTCTCATCGTAGTCTATTTCCAATAGGGCAGCCAGGTCATCTTCCATGTCTGCCTGCCTCGATGTCGAGGTTCGTCGCCTGCTGTGGCTGATGTGCAAGGCTTAAAAAACGACATATACTTGCCTGCTGAGCCTCGCGCATTTTTAGATCATAGAGTTCTTTGTAAGCACTCAAAACATCCTGCAAACCTGCCCTAAACCTACGTGCTCTTTCAAAATTAAAGACATACTTTTCTGCAATCATTGCAGCGCTGTCAGTCGCAGCGAAAATCTCACGCAACTGCTTCATGTTCAGTCCCTGGACGACTTCATTTTCGCTACTGCGTTCGGTTTCGATTGTTATCCTTTCCTCTTGCAATTGCATCAGCTCTTCATCTGTCAATTCTTGGTCATGGGATGCCAAAACCTCTTCAACATCATCTTCGTCAAGTTCCACAAGCCCAGCCTCCTTAGCCAAGCTCACTATTGTCGTACTTATTGTTGATGGTTCAAAGCCTTTAAAATCGTTCACTGCTTCGGGACATAGTTTCCTCCAAACGCCATTTCTCATCGAGACTGTTAGCCTATGGAGAACATCTCCAATGTTGGCGATTGCCAGTTTTATATTGTAGTCTTTCCAGATCTCTCGCAAAGATGCTTCGTAGTTGCCCTCTCTGTCAATAGCACTTACAATAAAACGCATCAGATTTTGCGTATAGTAAGCCTTAATTGTGGCTATTAGGCCTTGGTCACAGGGCTGCAGCAACGATGTTGTATTCGGCGCTAAGAACGCAACACGAATGTTACTGCCATACTCGGTAATGCCAGGTGGATGAGCAGCACAATTATCGACAATCACAAGACACCTATTAGCGAGATTATTTTCTCTACAGTATTTTTCAACAAAATGACTAACGTATCTGCTCATGTACTCAGAAGAAAGCACTTGGGTGTTCCAACTGCTTGGATGTGAACGGAACACAACGGGAAGTGTTTTCTTATCAACGCCTTTAAGTGCCCTCGGATTTTCTGAATGGTACACTAGTAGAGGCTCAGTGGCGTTAATAATGGGCATTAGAGTAAACCTGTCCTTCGATGCCTTGTGTCCCTTAGCCTGCTTTTCTTCTTTCGAAATAAATGTCTTACTCGTCAATTTTTTCCAATAAATTTGCAGTTTTGTCACAGTTAAACACTTGCTTATACGAATAACCACCTTCTGTAATTATTTTCTTCAGTTCTGCTGGGAACCTTTCAGCAGCTTCAGTTATCAGCCGAAGCACTCTCTCCAGTAAACGTTAAACTGTGAAGCTGCCCTCGCCTCAGAAACTGATCAAACCACCCATGACTACCTTTAAATTCCACTTTCGCAATACTTTCATCACCATCAGCCAGTGCTTTCTGTTTCAGCGTATTAAAAAGACTGACTAATTTCTCCTTAAGTATAAGATAACTTAAAGGAACACCACATTTTGTACGCCCATCAATCCACTCAAGCATTAGACTTTCCATTTTATCCATTACTGGATGCCGACTAAGAGAGACCACTTTGCTACGAGCAGAACCAACAGTAACATTGGCAGCTTTCAAGATTTTTTTCTCTCTGCGTGTAAATAGTGTGAATGGTGGATGCAGAAAAGTTCAACGCGCGGCCAATGTCCTTACTTCGTTCACCACGATCGAATGCTTAATTATGTCTAGTTTTACGCTGAGCGTAACACCCTTACAAGCTCTCTTAGGCTTTTCCGATACCTTAGAACTCAACTTGCTAATGGATGCACAAAATAAATCGAGATAAAGCACGTGTTTAAGCAATAGTGGCTAGAATGCTGTTCCGGGGGAGGCGCTTGGCTGCTCGGGGCGCACGCCGCCATTTTTCGTGCGCTGCTTTTTTCATAACAGTGAAAAAACCTTCTGTTAGCGAAAACAGGGTACTAATGTAGGTCTTTCGTAACAGTGAGGTTTTGTAAAGTGAACGTTCGAAAAGTGGGGGACACCTGTATAAAAGTCTTTATTCACATAGCAAACTTTCAGGAGAGGGCCAAAGGAATCCAAAAGAATCTCACTGCCCTGACATTGTTTTATGCTTCAACTAACTACAGTTTCAATTGCTATAATCACCTACTTTAACATTTTGAACATAGGTAAATTTACAAAATTACATATATATAATGGTAGTATGTCCCATCTAGCAGAACCAGTTTGAATATTCAGTACTGGTGTCTGTTCCAAAAGCCTGTGAATACAAACTCCAGACACCCAAGATATATCCATTTTATTAGTGTTGAAAGATGTCTCCTTCAATATATTAGTAACCAGAAGGTTAAGCAACAAAACATCTGGCTTGACCTGTGCATTGTTTCAATGGAACAGAATCAGAATGTCCCACACCCAGTGACTGGTTTCACTAGTCACAAAGTATCAATTGGAAGTTAAATTGTGCATAGGTTTTATTTCCTGAAGACTGGTTCTCATTTTAGTTAACATACAGCAACTCCAGAATGATCCCTAACACTGAAATCGTTCTAACTGACCTATCATTTCCTGCCTTTTGTTCTTTCCCTTAGAGGACTGACATGAGCAATTTTTCAGTCCTCTGGAACTATCCCTGACTAGTAATTCCTGAAAACATAGAACATAGAATAGTACAGCACAGTACAGGCCCTTCGGCCCACAATGTTGTGCCGATCCTCAAACCCTGCCTCCCATATAACCCCCCCACCTTAAATTCCTCCATATACCTGTCTAGTAGTCTCTTGAACTTCACGAGTGTATCTGCCTCCACCACTGACTCAGGCAGTGCATTCCACGCACCAACCACTCTCTGAGTAAAAAACCTTCCTCTAATATCCCCCTTGAACTTCCCACCCCTTACCTTAAAGCCATGTCCTCTTGTATTGAGCAGTGGTGCCCTGGGGAAGAGGCGCTGGCTATCCACTCTATCTATTCCTCTTATTATCTTGTACACCTCTATCATGTCTCCTCTCATCCTCCTTCTCTCCAAAGAGTAAAGCCCTAGCTCCCTTAATCTCTGATCATAATGCATACTTTCTAAACCAGGCAGCATCCTGGTAAGTCTCCTCTGTACTCTTTCCAATGCTTCCACATCCTTCCTATAGTGAGGTGACCAGAACTGGACGCAGTACTCCAAGTGTGGCCTAACCAGAGTTTTATAGAGCTGCATCATTACATCGCGACTCTTAAACTCTATCCCTCGACTTATGAAAGCTAACACCCCATAAGCTTTCTTAACTACCCTATCCACCTGTGAGGCAACTTTCAGGGATCTGTGGACATGTACCCCGAGATCCTTCTGCTCCTCCACACTACCAAGTATCCTGCCATTTACTTTGTACTCTGCCTTGGAGTTTGTCCTTCCAAAGTGTACCACCTCACACTTCTCCAGGTTGAACTCCATCTGCCACTTCTCAGCCCAATTCTGCATCCTATCAATGTCTCTCTGCAATCTTTGACAATCCTCTACACTATCTACAACACCACCAACCTTTGTGTCGTCCGCAAACTTGCCAACCCACCCTTCTACCCCCACATCCAGGTCATTAATAAAAAGCACGAAAAGTAGAGGTCCCAGAACAGATCCTTGTGGGACACCACTAGTCACAATCCTCCAATCTGAATGTACTCTCTCCACCACCATCCTCTGCCTTCTGCAAGCAAGCCAATTCTGAATCCACCTGGCCAAACTTCCCTGGATCCCATGCCTTCTAACTTTCTGAATAAGCCTACCGTGTGGAACCCTGTCAAATGCCTTACTAAAATCCATATAGATCACATCCACTGCACTACCTTCATCTATATGCCTGGTCACCTCCTCAAAGAACTCTGTCAGTCTTGTTAGACATGATCTGCCCTTCACAAAGCCATGCTGACTGTCCTTGATCAGACCATGATTCTCTAAATGCCTATAGATCCTATCTCTAAGAATCTTTTCCAACAGCTTTCCCACCACAGACGTAAGGCTCACTGGCCTATAATTACCCGGACTATCCCTACTACCTGTTTTGAACAAGGGGACAACATTCGCCTCCCTCCAATCCTCCGGTACCATTCCCTTGGACAACGAGGACATAAAGATCCTAGCCAGAGGCTCAGCAATCTCTTCCCTTGCCTCGTGGAGCAGCCTGGGGAATATTCCGTCAGGCCCCGGGGACTTATCCGTCCTAATGTATTTTAACAACTCCAACACCTCCTCTCCCTTAATATCAACATGCCCCAGAACATCAACCTCACTCATATTGTCCTCACCATCATCAAGTTCCCTCTCATTGGTGAATACCAAAGAGAAGTATTCATTGAGGACCTCACTCACTTCCACAGCCTCCAGGCACATCTTCCCACCTTTATCTCTAATCGGTCCTACCTTCACTCCTGTCATCCTTTTTTTCTTCACGTAATTGAAGAATGCCTTGGGGTTTTCCTTTACCCTACTCGCCAAGGTCTTCTCATGCCCCCGTCTTGCTCTTCTCAGCCCCTTCTTAAGCTCCTTTCTTGCTTCCCTATATTTCTCTATAGACCCATCTGATCCTTGCTTCCTAAACCTCATGTGTGCTGCTTTCTTCCACCTGACTAGATCTTCCACCTCACTTGTCACCCATGGTTCCTTCACCCTACCATTCTTTATCTCCCTCACCGGGACAAGTTTATCCCTAACATCCCGCAAGAGATCTCTAAACATCGACCACATGTCCATAGTACATTTCCCTGCAAAAACATCATCCTGATTCACACCCGCAAGTTCTAGCCTTATAGCCTCATAATTTGCCTTTCCCCAATTAAAAATTTTCCTGTCCTCTCTGATAACGTCCTTTTCCATGATAATGCTAAAGGCCAGGGAGTGGTGGTCACTGTCCCCCAGATGCTCACCCACTGAGAGATCTGTGACCTGACCTGGTTCATTACCTAGTACTAGATCTAGTATGGCACTCCCCCTGGTCGGCCTGTCCACATACTGTGACAGGAATCCGTCCTGGACACACTTAAACTCTGCCCCATCTAAACCCTTGGAACTAATCAGGTGCCAATCAATATTAGGGAAGTTAAAGTCACCCATGATAACAGCCCTGTTAACAATCTTGGAGTGTAATTCATTTGGTGCAGGTGACTTATCCACTTCCATATCTTTCAGCTTCCCATGCACCTTCTCCTTAGTAACACTGACTACACTCACTTCTGTACGATACCTGCACCCGACTCCCTTGAATTACTGGCATGTTACTGCTGTCTTCCACAGTGAGGATTGATTTTGTCAGTTCGTCTGTCATTTCTTTTTTCCCCTTTACTAATATTACAGCATTACTCTCCAGCAGTTCAATGTCCACTCTTGGCTTTTCTACACTTTATGTACCTGAGAAAAACTTCTGCTATCCTCTTTCAAATTGTTGGCTAGCTTACATGTATATTTTATCTTTTCTCCCCTTATTGTCTTTTCTGCAAACGATGTTTGTAGTTGCCTTCTGTTGGTTTTAAAAAGCTTCCCAAGCCTTCAGCTTCCTGCTAATTTTTTGCAATGTTGTATGCCTTTTTTTTAGCTTTTATACTGACTTTGACTTTGTCAGCCACAGTTGCATCTTCCTCCTTTTGGAATCTTACTTCTTGGTGGTGAAATTGTTCCACATCTTCCAAATTGCTCCTCATCGCTCCTACCATTACTGTCTTACCGTCATCCCTGTTAGGGATCCCTATCAATCAACTTTTGCCAGTTCCTTTCTCTTGCCACCTTTTACTTAACTGTAATTCCGATACATTCAATTTTAGCTTCTCCCTTAAACTGCAAGATGTGAATTTTATTGTATGATGTTGTTGCAGGCTGCCAGGATTGGATTCCCAGTCTTCCATGTTATACAAAGTTCCAAAAATGAAGATGGAGAAGGTGTTGAAAAGGTGCTGAGTCATCATATAGAGATAGTGGGTGGTAAATTAGAATCAATTTGGATTAAAATCACAGCAGATCAAAGAAGTCTGGTGGGAATGGGTATAAACTTCTTAAAAAAAATTTGACAAATCAAACTGAGCTAACCAAACTAAATTAAACCAAACCAAACTATTGTTGAAGAAGAATTTGTGGAGTGCAGCAAGGATGGTTCTTGGAATGGAATCTTCCCAGCAAAGAATGATTTCAGATTGGATTAATAAGAAATCCTGTGATTAAAGATTCATCCAGGTAATAATGACATAATATGGTAGAGATTTAGATCTAATTTAAAGGTGAATACCACAGGAAAAAAACCCCATTGTCTTCAGCTTTGATGAAGGAATTATGATGGTATGAAGCTGAAGTTGAGAGGCACTCCCCAGTGACCTCAATGTCTTTTATGCACACTTTAAAAGCAAGATTAACACTACACCTGTGCAAAGCTACAGCATCTGGTGACCCTGTGATCTGTCTCAGGCCAATGTTCAAAGGCTCATTTGTATTCTCCAGATAGCCACGAAACAAAGAATACGAAAGTCGTTCAGAGAGAAACATCAAACTCAACCCCCCCCCCCCCCGGTACAAAGAAGAACTGCATCCTGATCATTCCCCCCCCCCCCCGACACAAAAGGGAACAGGAACATCAGACCCCCCCCCCAAACAACCCCTCCCCTGCAAAAAAACTAACAGACAGCAAAGCACTGGATCACTCAAACAATCGTAGGCTCTAACTGTCCCAGAAACACATCTAAAGTGAAAAATAGGCGTTAAAAAGAAGTAAAGAAGATATTTTTGTTTGCTATTTGGAAGATGTCGACTGGGGAGTGTTATATGCTAGTGCCATCTCAATCAAAGAGGATGAACCTTGCAATGCGACAGGCCTCAAAGGTGTACCTGACCAGGCATTGCAAATGTTCCAACCCAACTGGCTGGAGTGTTTGAGGACATCTTCAACCTCTCGCTGCTGTGGTCTGAGATTCCTACCTGCTTCAAAAAGATAACAACCATACCGATGCCCAAGAGAAGCCGGGGTGAGCTGCCTGAATGACTATTGACTGTTAGCACTTACATCTCTGTGATGAAGTATTTCAAGAGGTTGGTCATGGTTAGGATTAACTCTCAAAGACTGGATCTGTTACAATTCACCTACTGTCACAACAAGTCTTCTGCAGACATACTCTCACTGGCTCACCACTCTGGAGCACCCAGACAACAGCAAAATATTGGTCAGGTTACTGTTTCTTGTTTTAGAGCTTAGTGTTGAACACCATCATCTGCTCAGTATTAATCACCAAACTTCTAAACCTGGAACTCTGTATCTTGCTTTGCCACTAGATTGTTGATTTCCTCATTGGGAAACCATAGTCAGTATGGATCCCCTCATTGAAAATCAGCACAATTGCATCTTAAGGATGCTTGCTTAGCCTACCGCACTGCTCTCTCTACACTTATGACTCTTGGACTCAACGGCAGCAAAACCAAGACCATAAGATATAGGAGCAGAAGTAGACCATTGGGCCCATCGAGTCTGCTCTGCCATTCAATCATGGGCTGGTCCAATTCTTTCAGTCATCCCCATTCCCCTGCCTTCTCCCCATACCCTTTGATGCTATGGCTCATCAAGAACCTATCTATCTCTGCTTTAAATGCACCCAATGACTTGGTTTCCACAGCTGCTCATGGAAACACATTCTACAGACTTACCACCCTCTGACTAAAGTAATTTCTCCGCATCTCTGTTCAATCCTGAAGTTGTGCCCTCTTGTCCTAGACTCCCCTACCATGGGAAATAACTTTGCCATATCTAACCTGTTCAGGCCTTTTTATATTTGGAATGTTTCTATGAGATCCCCTCTTATTCTCCTGAACTCCAGGGAATACAGCCCAAGAGCTGCCAGACATTCCTCATATGGTAACCATTTCATTCCTGGAATCATTCTTGTGAATCTTCTCTGAACTCTCTCCAATGTCAGTATATCCTTTCTAAAATAAGGAGCCCAGAACTGCACACAATACTCCAAGTGTGGTTTCATTAGTGCCTTATAAAGCCTCAACATCACATCCCTGCTGTTATATTCTATACCTCTAGAAATGAATGCCAACATTGCATTCGCCGCCTTCACCATCGAATCAACCTGGAGGTTAACCTTTAGAGTATCCTGCACATGGACTCCCAAATCCCTTTGCATGTCTGCATTTTGAATTTTCTCCCCATCTAAATAATAGTCTGTGGATTAATTTCTTCCACCAAAGTGCACGACCATACATTTTGCAACATTGTATCTTGTTTGCCACTTCTTTGCCCATATAGCGGAGTAATATTTGCAATTTTCCAGTCACCTGGTACAATGCCAGAGTCTATTGATTCTTGAAAGATCATTGTTAATGCCTCCGCAATCTCTCCAGCTATTTCCTTCAGACCCGACGGTGCATTCCATCAGGTCAAGGAGATTTATCCACCCTCATACCATTAAGCTTCCTGAGCACCTTCTTAGTCATATTTTTCACTGCACATACTTCACTTCCCTGATACTCTTGAATGCCTGGTATACTGCAGATGTCTTCCACTGTGAAGACTGATGCAAAATATGCATTCAGTTCCATTGCCATCTCTGCGTCTCTCGTTACAATATCTCCAACATCATTTTCTATTGGTCCTATATCTATCTACCCTCAACTCTCTTTTACCCTTTATATACTTAAAAGCTTTTAGTATATTCTTTGATATTAGTCACCAGCTTCCTTTCATAATTCATCTTTTCCTTCCTAATGACCACCTTAGCTCCCGTCTGCAAGTTTTTAAAAACTTCTCAATCCTGTGTTTTCCCACTAGCTTTGTCTTCCTTGTATGCCCTTTCTTTTGCTTTTACTTTGTCAGCCATGGTAGTGTCCTCCTTCCATTTGAAAATTTCTTCTTATTTGGAATATATCTGTCTTGCACTTCCCTCATTTCTCACAGGAACACCAGCCATTGCTCTGTTGTCCTTCCTGCTAGTGTCCCTTTCCAGTCAACCTTGGCCAGTTCCCCTCTCATACTATTGTAATTTCCTTTATTCCACTGAAATACTGACACTTTGGAATTTAGTTTCTCCTTCTCAAATTTCAAAAGACTTTGTGATGGAAACTTGGAAGTTGGGATGTATGCACCAGTCCTTATTGAGGGGTCAGCAGCACAAGGCTAAGCAACTTTAGTTCCTGAGTATCAGCATTTCAAACAATCTGTCCTGACTCAACATTGATGCTGTCATGAAGAAGGAACATCATTGGATCTACATTGTTAGGAGTTTGAAGAGGTTTGGTATATGATTGTGCTTAAAATTTCCTAGGAAATTGAATATATGTTTGGTCAATTATAAATTTTATTTTATATGTTTTGAAAATGAAAGTCAAGACAATGCAAATACTTATTTGTGTCTTGATCTGTCAATGATTTATGCAAATACATTTTTTACCTTGGGCAGAAAATCTAGATATGAATTCAGATGATCTGGGACCTGGGCCCAGCACATAGATGCAGTCTTAAGGCTAGTGCATCAACATCTTTACCTAGAAGGGTTAAGGATGTTTGGCTCGTCATCGAATACTGTAACAACCTTGTAAGTATCCTGAATGGTTGCATCGTGGTCTGGCATGCTAATTCTAATGGACGGGAATGTAAGAGGCTGTAAGGAGTAGTAGGCTCTGCACATCTCTCCCCATTGGTACTATTTACAGGAAGTGCTGTCTCAAGATGGTAACATCTATCATCAAAGATCACCACCATCCTGGCTACGCCATCTTTTCACATTTAGCATTGAGCAGGAGGTACAGAAGTTGCACACCACCAGATTTAAAAACAGCTACTTCCCTTCAACCATTTGTTTCTTGAACCAACTGGCAAAACCTGATTACTGCAGTTTAGCAGTACTATGGCCACTTTGATCATTTTGTACAAATTTGGCTTTTTGTTCCAGTTCTCTTGTGAAAATTATAATTTGTTTCTTGATATTATTGTCTTGTACATTTAATTATGTGGTTATAATCAGCAATCCAGGCAGCCATTTTGTGCACTGTTTGTGTGCAAATAGCAATCTTTACCAGTATAGTTTAGATTGATATATCTATACTTGATAATGCTTGCAGAGTTCAGTTACTTTAAGAATTTACAATTTTGGATTTTTCTTAATTTATATTTTTCAAATTTGTTTTTAAAATGTTTTATTTTAGGCATCCGTTAGTCTCATGAGACCATGGATTTGCGCCTTGGAAGGTTTCCAGGGCGCAGGCCTGGGCAAGGTTGTACGGAAGACCAGCAGTTGCCCATGCTGCAAGTCTCCCCTCTCCACGCCACTGATGTCGTCCAAGGGAAGGGCATTAGGACCTATACAGCTTGGCAACGGTGTCACCGCAGAGCAATGTGTGGTTAAGTGCCTTGCTCAAGGACGCACACGCTGCCTCAGCCAGGTCTTGAACTAACGACCTTCAGATCACTAGGCAAACGCCTTAGCCACTTGTCCACGCGCTAACACAAAATGTTTTATAATTTGTAGCTATCGAGCATTGTTTCCTCCAGTGAGTAAAAGGCTTCCATTGAGCTCTCCATTTTGAGCGGCAAGGAGTCCAGCCATGAATTTAGTTGGAATTTAAGTTAATCTTTCTGCATTTGTCTTTTCAGCTTGCCTGAGGCCATGTTAAGCACAGGAAAGGAAAATTTTCGACTGAAAAGTTACAAAAATAACTCTCTCAATCCTGATGAGATGAGAAGACGAAGGGAGGAAGAAGGGCTGCAACTAAGGAAACAGAAACGTGAAGAACAGGTATCTGCTGTTCAGGAAATTGCTTTCATGCCATGACATCTTGTAATGCCTCAAAAAAAAAGGCATCTCTCATTAAGCACCCCTACCACATAGGACATCCCTCTCCCCATTACTACCATCAGAGAGGAGGTACAGAAGCCTGAAGACACGTACTCAGTGTTTTAAGAACAGCTTCTTACCCTCCACCATCAGATTTCTGAATGATCCATGAACACTACCTCACTCTTTTGTTCTCATTGTGGACAGTGATTTTTTATAGTACCTATTGGACTAATAATACTTTTTTTATGTATTTCACTGTACTACCGCCACCAAACAAAATTTGATAAATTTAAATTCTCCAGAAAGGCAAGTAAAATGAAATGTGTATGTCTTTTGAATTGATTTTGGCACGATCTATTAATTTAGTAATTTTTTTAAAAAATTTACTGTATCACGCAGGGCTCTTGTACCTATATTAAAGTATGTGGCATCTTGTTGAAAATTGATAGGAAATGTGGAATGACACATGCTTGCCCTTAGTTTTCCATGTCCTCTCATGTTTTGTGATGAGATGGTCTCATCCACGGTACCACCTTCTTTTCATTTGATCCTATGCCATTATTTCCTTTTCACTTAGTTTCCCATTTTAGGGTTCATGATGAGAGTCAGCGAGCCATAGAGTCATACAGCACAGAAACAGGCCCTTTAGCCCAACTGGTTCATGTCAATCAAGACTCCTATTTGACTGCATTTCGCCCATATTCCCTCAAAACCTTTCCTATCTATGTAGTTGACAAATGCCTTTTAAATGTACTGTATCTGCTTTACCCAGTTCCTTTGGCAGCTCATTCCATATTCTGGTTGTCCTCTAGGAGAAAGTGTTGCATCTCAGTTTCCTATTAAATCTCTCCCCCCTCACCCTAAACCTAAGTACTCTATTTTTTGATTCCCCATCCATGGAAGTCATGCCTTCACCCTGTTGACACATCTTGCGATATTTATACTTCTATAAGATCACCCTTATTCTCCTACACTCCAATGAATAAAGTGCCAGCCTCCTTAGTCCCTTAAATTACAGCAACATCTCCTCTGCACTCTGTCCAGTTTAATAGTATCTTTTCCATAGTAGGGTGACCAAAACTGAATGCAATATTCCAAATTTGATTGCCCACATTATAATGAAATTTCCTTTTCTCAGACATTGTCCCAGTCCCTTTCATGTGTTAGTATACACAACTCTCTGAACTTGCACAAGTATATACTTAACCATATAACAATTACAGCATGGAAACAGGCCATCTCGGCCTTTCTAGTCTGTGCCAAACTCTTACTCTCATCTAGGGGGTAACTATCTCCCTGTAACTCCTCTCTATTTCTGCCTCTGCCTCCTGAATGATCCGAAGTTCATCCGGCTCCAGTTCCCTAACTGGGTTTGTCAGGAGCTGCAGCTGGATGCACCTTTCGCAGGTGTAGTTATCAGGGACAATTGTGCTCGCTCTGACTTCCCACATCCTGCAAACGGAGCACTCAACTGCCTTAACTACTTAAATCTGGTTAACTTGAATTTTTTGCAAAAATAGAAGGGCCCTTTTGGATAACTTCCAAATCATTGTAGATCATGCATTGTGAGTAAACCATGTATATTTTAAAATAAAACTAGAGGAAAAGATTTTAACTAAGACCAAAGTCTCACTGTAAGTAAGAACTGGAATTCGATTGTGAACAAAGTAGCAGAGAAGAAACCTGATTGGATGAGGACGAACCAATCAGTAGTAACGGAATCCATGGGTATAAATACCACCTAACTAGACATGCCCAGGCATTATCCCTGAAGATGATGGCAAAGTTTCTCATTGAAACCTAGGCCTTGTTTGAAGCCCAAGAGGAGTTTATTCATCATGCATAGTTTTCTTAAAGTGATATTGCTCATATCTTAAAATAATTGCAATCTACAATTATTCCTTATTGGTTTTTGTCCTGCACATTGAACTGATTGCAATATAAAGGCAGCGTGGCACGTGTTTGCAAACACAGAAAAACAGCAGATGCTATCTTGACTTGCTCAACAAGGAAATTAACTTATTTGCTTGTCTCTATTCAATTGTTAGATTAATCTAAGAGCCTGACTTGCTAAATGTTTCAGGTGTTCTCTTTCTATTCTATATTATGTACTTTATTTGCTTTCTTTTAGTTGTTCAAACGTAGAAATGTCACACATACAGAACAAGATGATGAAGAGGAAGAGGTAATGAGTGACAGTGGATTCCATGAATCACAAATAAATATGGATATGGCTTTGGTAAGCAATGTTGCATCTACCACAGTACCGTGCTTTGTTTGGTTTGGCACAGCTTCATGCTTGTCTAATAATGACTTTAGAGAACCTTTGTGGAAATCTGAGATATTCTTGAACACTAATTTGTAAGCCACTGGATTCACTAAGTTTGTCAAAAAAGTACATTTGGACTATAAATGCTACGAGAGCCATAATTGGAAGGGCAATAAAAGTTTGCTTAAACATTTGAAGGAAAATGAAACTTCCTTAAATTCCTATCAAGCTGTTTGTATATTTTGATAGTTGAATAATTTGCTTTACTGTTAATCTTTGAAATTTCTATATGAGGAACAAATAGAATTTGTGTATTAATTCTTATTTCCTTGGTATTTACTTAATACATATTGGTTTCCAACCAACATCATCTTGTGAGCTACTCTAAATATCTAAAGGTTTACATGCTTATAAGCATATGGGGTAATAGCCTCATTGGTCAAAGTGACTGACTGTTTTCAAATGTGGATGTCAAAGATTGTTCTCCATGTGTTACATTGCTATATACAGGTTACCCTGCCATCCGAAGGTAGAGCATTCCTATGAAACGATTCGTAAGCTGGAATGTCATAAAGTGAAGAAGCAATTGCCATTTATTTATATGGGAAAAATTTGTGAGCGTTCGCAGACCCAAAAAATAACCTACCAAATCATGCCAAGTAACACACAAAACCTAAAATAACAGTAACACATGGTAAAAGCAGGAATGATATGATAAATGCACACCCTATATAAAGTAGAAATACTTCTCTACAATCATTGCCGCACTGTTCGCCGTAGTGAAAATCTCACGCAAGCGCTGTTGGCAGAAACACGGCGTAAGCGCTCTCGGCAGAAAATCTCACGCAAGCACTCTTGGCAAAACACTCTCTCCAGTAACCTTTAAGCTATGAAGCTGCCAAATCATACCAAATAACACATAAAAATACACAGCCTATGTAAAGTGGAAATAATGTATGTACAGTGTAGTATCACTTACCGGAATCGGGAAGACAGCGCCGAGCACACTAATGATGGTGTGTTAGGCTGAGTCATCAGAGTTTGTGGTGGTGCAGTGGATCCCAGCTTCCAGGCCGCTGACCGATACCGATCCGCGAATCATGCAGTGGTGCATCGGTAGCCGGGATGCACCCAGCACATCTTTATGAAAAAAGCCGAAATAAACAAGCTAATTAATTAGGTGCCGCCCGGCACGTAAGTGTCGGCCCAGATCAGAGGTGATGCAATGGACAGTCTTCGCTACTGCATTCGGTTTCGATTGTTATCCTTTCCTCTTCCAATTGCATCAGCTCTTCATCTATCAGTTCTTGGTCATGGGATGCCAAAACCTCTTCGACATCACCTTCGTCAACTTCCACAAGCCAAACTCACTTTGTCCTTACTTTGTTCACCACGATTGAAACGCTTAATTATGTCTAGTTTTACGCTAAGTGTAACACCCTTACGAGCTCTTTTAGGCTTTTTCCGATACCTTAGAACTCATCTTGCTAACGGCTGCTCACAGGCACGTGTTTAAGCAATGCCAGCTAGAATGCAGTTCCGGGGGAGGAGCTTGACTGCTCGGGGCACGCACTGCTTTTTTTGCGCACTGCCTTTTTTCGTAACAGTGAAAACACCTTCTGTTAGCGAAAACAGGTAACTAATGTAGGTCTTTCGTAACAGCGAGGTTTTGTAAAGCGAGCATTCAAAAAGCGGGGGACACCTGTACTGTTTTATTTGATACTGAAGGAAGCTGTCCTTTAAAAGCTCCTGTTAACTGTGCATCTTTTGCTCTACTAATGAAAAAAAAAGCTAACAAATTCAGAATGCTGAAACCTCTGGTTAATTCAGGTGGTTATGCTGTTGTCTTTGAGCCAAAGGGTTCCTAGTTCAGGTTCTTCTCAAGGTGTGAACATGTAATATCGGCAAATTCCTTGGGTCAGTAAGGAGCAGGTGTAGATTATTTTGATAATCTGTTGAGTAAAATAATATCCTTGGGATATTAACAATCCTTTGTATTAATATAGCGAACAAACCACCTGAAATGATATCATCACAAGAGTATCAGTCATTATTCACACAGTGCTCATTTTGTAAATTACCTATGCAATTGTCTTCTACTTTTATTTATATAGTATGTGATTGTATCTCGGAAATTTATTGAGGTATGTGATAGAAGTTTGAGAATTTAAAGCAGTTTTATAGTAAAGTTTGAAATGGAGATACCAAGAATAAGCAAATTAAGAATTTCCAGTGCACTGAATTCATGTAATATGCATATACAGGTGTCCCCTGCTTTTCGAACGTTCACTTTACGAAACCTCACTGTTATGAAAGACCTACATTAGTCCCCTGTTTTCGCTAATGGAAGGTGTTTTCACTGTCACGAAAAAAGGCAGCGTGCGCCGCGAGCAGCCACTCTCCCCCGGATTCAGAACGGCATTCTTGCCAGCATTGCTTAAACACGTGCCTGTGAGCAGCCGTTTGCAAGATGAGTTTTTAAGGTATTGGAAAAGCCTAAAGGAGCTCGTAAGGGTGTTACACTTAGTGTAAAACTAGACATAATTAAGTGTATCGATAGTGGTGAACGAAGTAAGGACAAAGTGAGTTTGGCTTGAGGAAGTTGACGAAGATGATGTTGAAGAGGTTTTGGCATTCTGTGACCAAGAACTGATAGATGAAGAGCTGATGCAATTGGAAGAGGAAAGGATAACAATCAAAACTGAATGCAGTAACGAACGGACCGAAAGTGAAGTCTTCCAGGAACTGAACGTGAAGCAACTGCGTGAGATTTTCGCTGCAATGATAAAGTACGACTTTAATTTTGAAAGGGTACGTTGGTTTAGGGCATATTTGCAGGATGGTGTGAGTGCTGTATGAAAGAACTGTATGATAGAAAAATGCACGAGGCTAAGCAGTCAAGCCTACTGTCGTTTTCAAGCCTTCCACAGCAGACGGCGAACCTCGACCTTCGACATCGAGGCAGGCAGACATAGAAGATGACCTGCCTGCCCTGATAGACGATGAGATGACACCCCCATGTCCCACCACCCCAGTGGTCCCAACCCCCGGGCGTTGGACAGATACCGATTTGCGGAGAATGCAGCGGTAGCCGGGAGGCACCCAGCACATCTTTAAGAAAAAAGCCGAAATAAACGAGCTAATTAATTAGGTGCCACTTGGCACGTAAATGTCGGCCCAGATCAGAGGCAATTGCCAATTGCGTCGCCTCTGATCTGGGCCGGCATTTACGTGCCGGGCGGCACCTAATTAATTAGCTTGTTTATTTTGGCTTTTTTCTTAAAGATGTGTGGGTGAGTACCGGCTGCCGCTGTACCCCTGCATTCTTCGCGGATTGGTAGCGGTTCGCTGCCCGGAGGGTGGGGACCACTGCACCACCCCAACCTCCGACGACTCAGCCTAACACACCATCATCAGTGTGCTCGGCGCTGTCACAAGAACATTACCGGGCATTTCTGTTTTTTTAGGATATATTAGATGTTTCTGAATTTTTCATTTTTTTCAAACGAGGTTTATGCTCACGTTGATGGTGGATAATAAGGACATAATATCAATGGCGCTGGTGAAGCACAGCAACAACACTTGCTGGTAGCAAACAAAACAACTATATTAATGACTGTTTCTTGAAAGTGATCACTTCAATCAATAGCTTGTAACTTCCCTTTTGGAGTAGAGTTTTTAAACTATCTGTATGACCTGGCACTTTTGTGATGTGAACTGAAGTCTCAAAGGTGCAGGACAGTTGTGGCGTGTGCAAGCCAAAGCAAGGAGGCAGGACCCAGGCCCAAAAGCGGGGCAAGCCAATGTTTGGCTACTGCTGGAGCCCACTTGGAGGTGATTCAAAGTGGCAGAACTGAGGCGGGACCTGAACCCAAGTGTGGGGGATAAACCAGTGTTTGACTGATTTAGTGCTGGGAAAGGTCAGGTACGGACTGAGTCGAGGTGGCAGGTCCTGGGCCTGAGAACATATCAAAGCTGCAGAGCCCAGGTCTGAGAGTGAGGAAGCTGAGGTTTGGCCAGTTTAAGAGGTGGGCCAGATTGAAAAAGTCAGAATGTTGGGGCTGGATGAGAGGGATGGGCTGATGTTCAAACTTCCTGCTAGGTGAGGTTTACTCATCTCTGCGCTGAACTGAGGCTGTGGCCTGCAACTAATGGGCTCCTGGATCGGCTGTGACTGACTTCATGGCTGTGGTCTCATTTTCATGAACTTCAGTTCTGAATGTCACTTGCATGCTTTTGTTTGCGCGATTTGTGCATGTTGGGTGTTTGATAGTATTACTGGGTTCTCTTGGGTTTCTTTGTTTTGTTTCTGCCTGTAAAGAGAGGTTCTCAAGATTGTATAATAGTATACATTGATAATAAATGTACTTTAAAATTAGTATCAGAGCTATCCTTATCTGGAAATTAAATAATTTGAAACTTAACATGATGATTTGTTGTAGGTAATGCAGTAATTTGAACTCAGTTCTGTGGTTGCATTCTAATTTTCTGTTTTCCTATGTTGATGTTCAGACTGGAGTGATCACCTCTGATATGGTGCAGATGATTTTCTCTAATAATTCTGAACAGCAGCTGGCTGCTACTCAGAAATTTCGAAAGCTCCTTTCCAAAGGTAAAGATGTATTTTGTGCAACATGATTATGTATTTCTTTTTGATACTTTTCAGATAATTTAGAACACAATCACTTCATGATCTGATGTGAAATATCAATCTCCAATGTATGTGTTTAAGTAATGCAGCCTAGCTCAGCTTAGGAATTCGGTGTGGTAAAAAAATATAAAGTTAGGTTACTAAATCCAGTTATCATTGAGGGAAAGTTTACTATACAAAGGTGTTGATTTTTTTTTTTGCATGTCAACTGCATAGTCTGAAAATTTCATCAAAAGACAAATACAATCCAGCACAAAACCTGAATGTAATATCTCTTTTTTTTTTAAAAATATAGAGCCGAATCCTCCTATTGATGAAGTCATCAACACACATGGAGTGGTTGAAAGATTTGTAGAATTCCTGAAAAGGAAAGAAAATTGCACATTGCAGGTAACTTTGGGGTGTACTGTGAAATGCTGAATATAATCTACATCTTTATAGCCTTATTAAGTATGAAATTGTTATGTGTTGAGCGTGGAATCCAGCTTCCCATCCATGGAATCTGCCCACACTTCTCTTGCTCTGTAACACTGCCTACACAATCAAAGACCCCACCCACCCCAGAAATACTCCCTCCTTCTATTAGATGAAGCTATAAAAACCTGAAAGGATTTACAGTCATGCTCAAGGATGCTTTTCCATTTTGAGACTATTGAATGTTCCCCTAGTACAACAAAATGGGCTCTTGACCTCACAATCTACCTTGTATTAGCCTTGCAGCTTATTGTCTACCTGCACTGTGTTTTCTTTGTAAATGTAGCACTTTATTCTGTTTTCTATTATTGTTTTACCTTTTACTACCTCAATACACTGGTGTAATGAAATGGTCATAGGAATGACCATGTGTGTATATCTATGTTGGAATTTTGAATTTAATATTATGGGGGTGGTTCGTATCCAAAGGTGTTTACAATCCAAGTGTTTGTATCCTGGGAATGGCCTGTACCCTATTTCTCGCAAATTACTTCTGTAGTCAGGTTTAAAACAGCAAAATATGTTTATAGTTAAATATAAAAATAATTATTTTAATAAAAAATTAGACTTTGGATTTTTAAAGTTTTGTTTTTGCTTTCTTTCTAATGTGAAAAATAACTGCTAGTAATGCTTTTTCTGTAGAGCACTTAAAAGAATACCACACATATTTATTGTTTTACTGTGTGCTTATAGGATTTAATTAATTATATTTTAGTTTTGAAGATTAATTTCATTTGAGTTAACTATAACAAATGGCAAAATTATGTTGACGTCTATAAGCGTGTAAATGTTTCCTTTAATGCAGTTTGAAGCGGCATGGGTGCTTACAAACATTGCATCAGGAAGCTCATTACAGACCCGTGAAGTTATTAAGGCTGGTGCTGTGCCTGTCTTTATTGAGTTGTTAACATCAGATTTTGAAGATGTGCAGGAGCAGGTAACATGTTAATTTTGCTGCTTTCGCTTAATTTTTTAAATGAATTTGTCCATTTTAAAAAAAAACAATAGGAGTCAGTACTTTAAGTTGCATCCTGGGAATTATTGTTAGAGTTAGCTTGGGAATAATTGTCAGTATTTTTCAATTGCTAGTAATTTCAGAAGTAAGCTACTGAGTTAAAGAACAAGTGTTTTTGTAACAAGGTGGAAAATTATTCTACAAATACATTCTTTTCTTGATTTTATTAATATGGATTGCTGGTCCATCCTCTGCTTAAATGCAACATAGGAACTTAGAATTCAGAAGATTAGTTGTTCTTCTACAAGATAAACATGTGTGAATTATAGATAAAGGAAAGAAGAGAAATCCTGTTTATTTCTCCAAACAATGTGATCAGTGGTATTTTGCAAACTTTGCACCATGCCAATCAAGCTTCTCTAATTATGTGGGAAAAATTTAATACCTGTTTCTGTTCATACCATTTCTGAGAACATTTTTTTAGCTTAATTGTCTTCAACACTGATTTTCTACTTTTGGAAAAATATTGTAAGAGCTGGAAGAACAGAATAGGATTAATGAAGATTAGATTGATATGTGGGTGTGCTGCAGGACTTTTAAAGGACAATCACTATTATAATAATTTCTTTATTGGTCTATCATAACTATGAAGCCAAACTTTCTTTTTCAGAAAAAGTTTCACAAATGCAGTTTTACAGCTGCCAGATTGCAGACGCAAATTTTCAAAGGTAGTCTGCGTAGCATTGAGATATATCAGAATCAGGTTTATTATCACTGGCATGTGACGTGAAACCTGCAATACATAATCTAGCAGAGGAAAAGCCGTGTGGAGAGCCATTGAAATTGTGACTGCTGTTGACCTATTGTGGCGATAGGCAAATTGCAATGGGTCCAGGTCCTTGCTGAGGCAGGAGTTCAGTCTAGTCATGACCAACCGCTCAAAGCATTTCATCACTGTTGATGTGAGTGCTACCGGGCAATAGCATTAAGGCAGCCCACGTTATTCTTCTTAGGCACTGGTATGGTTGTTGCCTTTTTGAAGCAAGTGGGAACTTACGCTGGTAGCAGTGAGAGGTTGAAAATGTCCTTGAATATTCCCAGTAGTTGGTTGGCACAGGTTTTCAGAGCCTTACCAGGTACTCCATCGGGACCTTCCGCCTTGCGAGGGTTTTTAAAGACACCGTCTTTAAAGACACCCTAACATCGGCCTCTGAGATGGAGATCACAGTGTCATCAGGCGCAGCAGGGATCTTCACAGCTGTAGTTACGTTCTCCCTTTCAAAGCATGCATAGGAGGCGTTGAGTTCATCTGGTAGTGAAGCGTCACTGCCATTCACGCTATTGGGTTTCTCTTTGTGGAAAGTAATGTCTTGCAGACCCTGCCAGAGTTGCCGTATATCGATGTTGCCTCCAACCTCATTCGAAAGTGTCTCTTCGCCCTTGAAATAGCTCTCTGCAAATCATACCTGGTTTTCTGGTACAGGCCTGGGTTGCCAGACTCGAATGGCACTGATCTAGCCTTCAGATGATGTATCTCCTGGTTCATTCATGGCTTTTGGTTTGGGAATATACAGTAAGTCTTTGTGGGCACACACTCATCCACACAGGTTTTAATGAAGTCGGTAACAACTGCAGCATACTCATCCAGGTTCGAAGATGAATCCCTGAATACAGTCCAGTCCACTGATTCAAAACAGTCCTGTAGGCGCTCCTGTGCTTCCCTTGTCCATACCTTCTTGGTCCTCACTGCTGGTGCTGCAGTTTTCAGTCTCTGCCGATGCTCAGGGAGTAGAAGTACAGCCAGGTGATCAGACTTCCCAAAGTGAGGGCGTGGAGTAGCACAGTAGGCATTCTTGATGGTGGTGTAGCAATGGTCTAGTGTGTTGTTTCCTCTGATACTGAAAGTGATCTGTTGATGGTAGTTGCTTAGTGATCTTTTTCAGACTGGCCTTGTTAAAATCTCCCAAAACGAAGTTGAAGGCGTTGTTGTGCGCTGTTTCATGCATGTTGATCCCATTACTCAGATCATCTAAATCCTGCTTGACATTAGCCTGAGGTGGAATGTAAACTGCTGCCAAAATGACCCCAGAGAACTCTCATGGTAGATAAAATGGACAGCACTTTACTGCTAGATATTCCAGGTCTGGTGAGCAGAATTGGGACAGCACTGATATATTTGTGCACTAAGAAGAGTTGATCATGAGGCATTCTCCTCCACCTCTGCTTTTGAGAGACTCTATAAATCTATCCTGACGGCGTATGGTAAACTCGTCGATCTGGATCGCTGTATCCAGTACAATCCAGGACACACACGGTCTTAATATCCCTCTGATTCAGCACCCTGGATCTGAGATCATAGATTTTATTCACCAGACACTACACGTTCGTCAGCAAGATAGTCGGTATAGGGGGGTTTAAAACCCTATTTCCTTAAACGCACTTGTAACACCCGAATTTCCTCTGAGGCGTTCTCCGTGGGCACTTAATTGGTGTCGTTTCCGCCGGTTTTAAGCAGCGATAGTTTAAACGCATTAAGACGTCTGTTGACTGTACTGACTTTGGAAGCAGTTGTGCTGTTTAGCTGTATCAGACTGAAATGGGACTATTTAATTGTATCCATTGAGAGTACAGCTGCTATTTGAGTCGCGCCATGGCAACCTGGAAGTATATAAAAATATACTTCTGGGACGCCTAGGCGTGGAAGTATATATAAATTGTTGAATGACCTCTGAGGAGTGAATGGTGACAGTGGGATTATTTTGGTGATTGCTGTGAGGCTTCAATATAATTATATGGTCTAAAAATTAATTCTCGTGAATAGCGATATAATCTAGTCAATTACCAGTCATGATTATTCAATATTATAAGGGTACTTGTGCAGGCATCGATGAATAATGATTGAATACTTGTTATTCAGACTTATTCTATATGCTGTGTGAAGGAATCGGACTGCACACCAAGATGTCTAATAGCTCTTTATGTTTTCAATTGCAGGCTATCTGGGCCCTAGGGAACATTGCAGGGGATAGCACCATGTGTAGAGATTATGTGTTAGATTGCAATATACTTCCTCCTCTCATTCAGTAAGTAATTTGAGTTTTTATGTGAAAATTTACAGCCGAATTTATTGCAAAGAGATATCAAACATTTTTCAAGCTTTGAGAGAAACTTCTTTGTATTAAACTTGTTGAATATTTCTCCTTTCAGTTTTAATAAAACTTCAGTTTGCATGTGTGATGTAATTAGGACTTTTTTGTGCTTTTCTGGCTTCACCTTCTCTTTTTAAGTGACTTAAGTATCTGTTAAATGTTTTACAGGTGCCTTTTTGACCAGTAATTATTTGATGAATTTTAGTTTTAAGCATTTTGGTTGCCAACCAAGCCAGAGAATGTTGATGCTTTTTTTTTGTCACTGAGATGCTGCAACTGCAACTAGGCTGAGTCTTCTTGTCTGTCCTCACCTACTCCGCCACCCCCACTCCCATCGTCTACCCAAGCAGAGGGGGAAACAAAAAAATCAGTTTAACAAAGCAAGCAGGTTGCTCGGGTGTATTGAATAAAATGCTCAAATACTTGGCAATTCATGTTTATGAATGTAGGTTTCTTTGAGGTATTTCAATCTGTTAATCTAATTTATCTTTGTTCTTCAACATTCAGGTTGCTATCAAAACCCAACCGATTGACAATGACAAGAAATGCTGTCTGGGCACTATCAAACTTGTGCAGGGGGAAGAACCCTCCTCCAGATTTTTCAAAGGTAGTGTCTCCTGTATTGTATCAAAACTATTTCTTAAAATCTTTTTTTAAGTATGTAGAATATGCAGCAGAAAATGTTTTCATTTCATAAATTGTGATGTTTGAAATTGTCACTATTTTATCCTGAGTAACTTTTTGAAACTAGCTTAGGAAATATTTCTGAAAGTACCAGCACCCAGACCATAGCCCTCCCATCCATGTACCTATCCAGAGTCAAGTCACTTGACCACTTTACACCACCATCAAGAAGGCTTGCCATGCCATCCCATGCCACACTTTTGCAAGTTGGATCATCAGGCTCTAGAGGCAGATGCAGAGGGCCACAGCACCATTGGTGAGAATAAAAAGATATGATCAAGGGACGTGGAGGAGTGCTTACAAGGTTGCTTTGAATCTGTGGATTAGATGATATTCAGGGATTCATCTTTGGATATGAATGAAAATGCCTCAGTTATCTATCACCGTCTTCATCAAGGTGTGTGGCTTCAAGAACATACTGGACATACCCAAACCCGAAGCCCTGCATGAATCAGGAGATTCACAGTCCACTGAGGACTAGATCTCTGGTGTTCAAGACTGCTAATCCAGAACCCTACAAGAAGTCCAGGTACAATCTATAGAAGGCTACTTTAAGAGCAAATCCCTGCAGCATCTGGTGACCCTGTGATATCTGTCTCAGGCTGATGGCAGGACATATTTCAATAGGGTGAACCCGCGCAAGGCATCAGGCTCTGATGTATGTGGCAGAGCACTGAAAACTGGCTGGAATGTTCAAGGACATCTTCAACCTATCACTGCTGCAGTTGAAGGTTCCTATCTTCTTCAAAAAGGCATCAATGATACCAGTGCCAAGAAGAGCAGGGTGAACTGCCTCAATGACAATCGCTTGGCAGCACTCATATCTACTGAAGTTAACTGCTTTGAGAGGTTGGTCATGGCTAGAATTAATTCTTACAAAATACTTCAGAGTCTCGGTCCAAGACGTCTACTGTTCATTCATTTCGAGGACGTTGCCTGACCAACTGAGTTCCTCCAGCATTTTGCATGTGTTACTCTGGATTTCCAGCATCTGCAGAATCTCATGTGTTTAGCATTAACTTCTGTCTGAGCAAGGACTTGACCCACTGCAATTTGCCTACGGCCATGATAGGTCTACAGTGGATGCAATCTCATTGGCTCACCAGTCAGCCTTGGAGTGCCTGGATAACAACAATACCTAAGCCAGGCTGCCATTTATTGATTACAGCTCAGTGTTCAATACTATCATCCCATCAACACTAATCCACAAACTTTAGTACCTGAGCCTGTATACCGCCCTCTGCAACAGGATCGTTGACTTCCTTATTGGGCGACTACATTCAGTGTGGATTCAAAATGACGTCCTCATTGACAATTAATACGGGAGCACCTCAAGGATGCATACTTAGCCCGCTGTTCTATTCTTTCTACATATAGTTGTGTGGCTAGGCAGAGCTCATGCACACCTATAAATCTGCTGATTACACAACTCTTCAGAGAATTTCTGATGTTGAAGAGATTGGCTGGTTGAGTGGTGTTGCAACAATAACCTGCAGTAACATCAGAAAGACCAAGTGACTGATTGAGAACTCCATGAAGGGAACATTGGGAGAACATGCACTAGTCCTCATCAAGGGGTCAACAGTGAACAAGGTGAGCAGCTTAAGATTCTGGGCATCAGCATCTCAGAAGATCTGTCCTGGGCCTCTCATATATATTGATGCAATCACAAAGAAAGCATGCCAGCAGCTATATTTCATTAGGAGTTTGAATAGATTTAGCATGGTCAACGGAGACCTTAGCAAATTTCTATAGATGTGCTGTGGAGAACCTTCTGAGTGGTTGTCAGGGCTATGGCTTGTTCAATGCACGGGATTGAAGATAGCCGCAGGGGGCCGTACATTCAGTCAGCTCGATCAAGGACATTAGCCTCCCCACCTTTGAGGACATCTTCAAAAGACGGTTCTCCAAGAGAGCAGCAAACATCACCTTGGACCCTCTCCATCGAGGACATGATCTCTTCTCATCACTACCATCATGGAGGAGGTACAGGAGCCTGAATGCTCACAATCAACACTTTAGGAACAGCTTCTTCCCTTGTGCCATTGGATTTCTGAATGGTCAACGAACACTAACTCATTATTTTGCTCTCTTTTTGCACTTTATGTTGTTATATATTATTGTAAATTATATCAATTTTATCTTAGTTGGAGTCTGGATTACTGGAACTAAGAAAGTTTTATTAAAGAAATAAGTAACACAGTACTCTAATAGTAAGGATATAAATGCAACAGGTTAGCAATGAATAAACACACATGTACACAGAACTAGGATAATAGGATCAATCAAGCTCTATCGCAGTCTAGGAGTAAAATGATCAGTCTCAAGTGACACAGAGTTCAGTTTCAGTTCGCAGTAATCGCCGTCGTGCCGTTGGGGAATGAGAGAGAGCAAATGCTGATATTCAAATCGGATTCAACAGACCTTTTATATTCCTCGCAGTTAGCTTTCAGCGTGAGCCCTTGTTAGTGTCTTCTGAGGTCACCGACTGTGACCCCTCCGTTCCGAATACAATCGTTCTTCTATGGTGAACCCGGCACCCAGGCAAGGGTGGACACACACACCAGGTTCCCGCCGATCGTACCTTCTCACCCTGTGCGTCTATGGTTGGTTCTGCGACCAGACCTCCAAAAGTCCTACCAACTTGTGGGGGCACACCGCACTTCCAGGGTCTCGTTGTCTTGTGGTGTCGTGTGTGTCCCTTGCCTTAGCGAACCTGTTCCTTTTATCCCCCTGCTGGGGTATCGCCTGTCCATCAAACTTCAAACAGTTCAGCTTCAAAGCAACCGGTCTCTGACAATACTCGGAACTGTGTCTCCTTTTCGTTAATCCCTCTCGTCTTTCTCTTATTAGTATTTTGAATGTTTCCCCCATTTGTCTCTCACTTATCTCTCTTATCGGCATCTTCTGATAACTTGGTCACACTAAGTACTGACGATGCAGGGTGCCCAAACTTCTGCTTTGGGCCCTTTTCCTTTTTTGTTATTTTGAAACTGTAAAAGATGGAATTAAAGTAATCTTGCTTAAAATATTAAAGGAATGTGTCATCTTTAACTTTATGCCTTTTGGAAATCAGGTCATCTTTTACTCGCTTAGCTATTCACAGTAACAGAAACTTTGACCGGGGTGCCCAAACTTTTGCATACCACTGTATAATGTTGCCTATGTTACAGGGTAATGTATACTGGTTCATTCTGACATTTGTCTATGTGATGAATTGTTGAACCATATAAAACCATAGTTCATATGAACCATGAACTTAGAAATACAGTTGCAAGAAAAAGTTGGTGAACCCTTTACAATTATCTGAGTTTCTGCAGTAGTGACCCTTAAAATGTGGTCTGATCTTCAGCTGTGTCACAGTAGACGAACACAATCTGTCTAGGCTAGTAACACACAAACAGTTGTGCTTTTCATATCTTTATTGAACACATTGTTTAATCATTCACACTCCAGGCTGGAAAACATATGTGAGCCCTTGTATTTAATAACTAGTAGAACCTCCTTTAGCAGCAATAACCTTCACCAACTGTTTCCTGTAGCTGCTGATCAGACCTGCACAATGGCGAGGAGGAATTTTAGACCATTCCTCCATATAAAACTGTATCAGTTCATCAATACTTCTGGGATACCTCACGTGAACAGCCTTCTTCAGATCATGCCACAGTATCTCAATTGAGTTAAGATCTGAATCTGACTTGGCCATTCCAATACATGAACTTTCTTGTTTTTAAACCATTCTGTTGTTGATTTACTCTTGTTTCGGATCATTGTCTTGTTGCATCATCTAACTCCTATTAAACTTCTGGCGCTGGGCTGCTCTCCTGACAGTCTCCTGTAAAACATCTTGATACAATTTTGAATTCAGTGGTCCCTCAACAATTGCAAGCTGTCTGGGCCCTGAGGCAGAAAAACCCCAAACCTTGATGCTCCTCCCACCATGCTTCACAGTTGGGATGAAGAGTTAGTGTACAGTGCCCTTTTTCCTCCAGACGTGGTATGCATTTCTGCCAAAATGTTCAACTTCTGTCTCATCTTGCCTCAGAACATTGTGCCAGAAGCGTTGTAGAATATCCAGGTGGTTTTTTGAAAACTTGAGCTGCACAACAATGCTAGTTTGTTTTTTTTGGAGAGCAATACTTTCCTCCATGGTGTCTTTCCATGAGCACCATTCTTGTTCAGTGTTTTCTTCTAGTGGACATGTGAACGGAGACTTTATCATGTCCTAGAGATTTCTGCAGGTCTTTTGCTGTTCTTTTGAGTTCTTTTTCATCCCCTTCAGTAATGTACATTGTGCTCTTGGATGATCTTTGCAGGATACCCACTCCTAGGGAGAGTAACAACAGTACTGAATTGCCTTCATTTGTACACAGTTGTGGACTGATGAACACCCAGGTCTTAAGAAATGCTTTTGTAGCCTTTTCCAGCTTCATGCATCTCTACAATTCTTCTTCTAAGCTCCTCTGAAAATTGTTTTGATTAAGGCATGGTGCAAATAAAAAAAAAATGAAGAGTAGGCCCTGTCAGTAACCTAACTGTCTGTCTTGCTTATAGGGCAGGGCATCTCTCCAACGCACACCTCCAATCTCATCTCTTTTATTGGAACAACTGACTCCAAATAGCTTTTGTAGAAGGCATTACTGCAGAGGTTCAGATACCTTTTTGATCCGAGATTGAGATTGTTTAAACAGTATACTCAGTATTGTTTAAATAGTATACTCTGTACTTTAAATGATTAATGCAACAACAGTTTGGGATTCAGTGCAGCCAATGATTGATAGCTATAATTTTTAATGTTGCTAAATGGGAAAGTGGAAAGATGAACTAGAAAAACTCATACTCTCTAGAAAGATTGAGGGGAGTAAACCTAGAGGAAGACCTCGGCTTATGTACATCAAAAGCATAGCCAGGTGGCTACACATCGAGCAAATGGAAGTCATCCAAAAAACGCAAGATAGATCTGTATGGAAAACCATGGTCACCAAAGTCCGCATCGGATATGGTACCTGGACAGACAGACAAATGGGAAAGTAGAATTCTGAGATGAAATTTGAAATATTTTAAAAGCAAGGGTTTTTGGATGGGTTGATGTTGCTGATATCCAGTAGGCAGGTAATGTAAATAGATTCTGTTTTTCCATACTCCTAAACTCTGATTTCATCACTGAGTGGAATCCAGAAGTTCACAATGGGGAATGGAAAGTAAAACATTTAGATGAGTCAGCAAAGAGTGAGGGTGGGGAAAAGTGGTGATTTGGGAACCAAATTGCTATTCTACTGAAGGAAGTCAGAGAAACCACTAAGAATAAAGTTCAAAACTAATACTCAAATTTCAAACAATAACCCAGTATCAAGAATGAGATTTTTTTGGCCAATTTTAAAGTATAATTTATATAGTTAAATGAAGAGGAAAGAAAATGTGAGTGCTTTTTGTGATAATGAATAAACATTTTATTACCGAGCAATGAAGCTTTTTTGACAAATACTTATCAACTATTTTTATAGAAAAATTATTGCCAAGTAACATTGGTGGTGTGGAGAGGGGAGACTTGCTGCATGGGCAACTGCTGGTCTTCCATAAAACCTTGCCCAGGCCTGTGCCCTGGAAACCTTCCAGGCGCAGATCCATGGTCTCGTTGAGACCAATGGATGCCATCACCATTGCCAAGTAACAAACTAAACTCAGTGACCGCTTATCCACTGATGTCTACTGTAAGCCTACTGACTCTCACAGCTACCTGGACTATTCCTCTTCTCACCCTGTCTCTTGCAAAAATGCCATCCCCTTCTCGCAATTCCTCCGTCTCCACCGCATCTGCTCTCAGGATGAGGCTTTTCATTCTAGGACGAGGGATATGTCTTCCTTTTTTAAAGAAAGGGGCTTCCCTTCCTCCACTATCAACTCTGCTCTTAAACGCATCTCCCCCATTTCACGTACATCTGCTCTCACTCCATCCTCTCGCCACCCCACTAGGAATAGGGTTCCCCTGGTCCTCACCTACCACCCCACCAGCCTCCGGGTCCAACATATTATTCTCCGTAACTTCCGCCACCTCCAACGGGATCCCACCACTAAGCACATCTTTCCCTCCCCCCCTTCTCTCTGCATTCCGCAGGGATCGCTCCCTACACAACTCCCTTGTCCATCCGTCCCCCCCATCCCTCCCCACTGGTCTCCCTCCTGGCACTTATCCGTGTAAGCGGAACAAGTGCTACACATGCCCTTACACTTCCTCCCTTACCACCATTCAGGGCCCCAAACAGTCCTTCCAGGTGAGGCAACACTTCACCTGTGAGTCGACTGGGGTGATATACTGCGTCCGGTGCTCCCGATGTGGCCTTTTATATATTGGCGAGACCCGACGCAGACTGGGAGACCGCTTTGCTGAACATCTACGCTCTGTCCGCCAGAGAAAGCAGGATCTCCCAGTGGCCACACATTTTAATTCCACATCCCATTCCCATTCTGACATGTCCATCCACAGCCTCCTCTACTGTAAAGATGAAGCCACACTCAGGTTGGAGGAACAACACCTTATATTCCGTCTGGGTAGCCTCCAACCGGATGGCATGAACATCGACTTCTCTAACTTCCGCTAAGGCCCCACCTCCCCCTCGTACCCCATCTGCTACTCATTTTTATGCACACATTCTTTCTCTCACTCTCCTTTTTCTCCCTCTGAATATACCTCTTGCCCATCCTCTGGGTCCCCCCCCCCCCAGTCTTTCTTCCCGGACCTCCTGTCCCATGATCCTCTCGTATCCCCTTTTGCCTATCACCTGTCCAGCTCTTGGCTCTATCCTTCCCCCTCCTGTCTTCTCCTATCATTTTGGATCTCCCCCTCCCCCTCCAACTTTCAAATCCCTTACTCACTCTTCCTTCAGTTAGTCCTGACGAAGGGTCTCGGCCTGAAACGTCGACTACACCTCTTCCTACAGATGCTGCCTGGCCTGCTGCGTTCACCAGCAACTTTGATGTGTGTTGCTTGAATTTCCAGCATCTGCAGAATTCCTGTTGTTTGTGACCGCTTTATTAGGTACCTTCTGTACGTTTGTGGTCTTCTGCTATTGTAGCCCGTCCACTTCAAGATTCAATGTGTTGTGCGTTCAGTCATCCTCTTCTGCACACCACTGTTGTAGTGCATGTTTATTTGAGTTACTGTCATTTTCCTGTCAGCTTGAATCAGTCTGGCCATTTTCTCCTGACTCCTCATTAACAAGGAGATTTTGCCTACAGAAGTGTAGCTCACTGGAGTTTTTTTTTGTTTTTTGCACCATTCTCTGAGACTGTTGTGTGTGAAAATCCCAGGAGATCAGAAGTTTCTAAGATACTCAAACCATCCCTTCTGGCATCAACAATCATTCCACAGTTAATAGTCATAGTCATACTTTATTGATCCCGAGGGAAATTTGGTTTCGTTACAGTTGCACCAACCTAGAATAGAGTATAAATATAGCAATATAAAACCATAAATAATTAAATAATAAAATGTAAATTATGCCAGGAAATAAGTCCAGGACCAGCCTATTGGCTCAGGGTGTCTGACCCTCCAAGGGAGGAGTTGTAAAGTTTGATGGCCACAGGCAGGAATGACTTCCTATGAAGCTCTGTGTTGCATCTCGGTGGAATGAGTCTCTGGCTGAATGTACTCCTGTGCCCAACCAGTACATTATGTAGTGGATGGGAGACATTGTCCAAGATGGCATGCAACTTGGACAGCATCCTCTTTTCAGACACCACCGTCAGAGAGTCCAGTTCCATCCCCACAACATCACTGGCCTTACGAATGTGTTTGTTGATTCTGTTGGTGTCTGCTACCTTCAGCCTGCTGCCCCAGCACACAACAGCAAACATGATAGCACTGGCCACCACAGACTCATAGAACATCCTCAGCAACCGTCTGACAGATGTTGAAGGACCTCGGTCTCCTCAGGAAATAGAGACACAAAGATCACATTTCAAGATTATTTAATGTCATTTCCTATACACAAGTGTAAGGAGAACAATACAGTTACTTCAGATCCTGTTCAGCACAAAAAACAATACTTGATTACAATAGTAATAAAAAAAATACACAGTATATGTAAATGCAGTGCCTATAAAAAGTATGTCTCCCCCCCCCCCAGAAGTTTTCATGTTTTATTGTTTTAACAAAATTAAATCACAGTGGATTTAATTTGGCTTTTTTGACACTGAATTACAGAAAAGCCTCTTTCATGTCAAAGTGAAAACAAATTTCTACAAATTGTTCTAAATTTATTACAATTATTAAACTCAAGTATTCACCCCTTCAAATCAGTATTTAGTAGATGCACCTTTGCCAGCAATTACAGCCTTGAGTCTGTGTGGATAGGTCTGTATCAACTTTGCACATCTGGACACTGCAATTTTTCCCCATTGTTCTTTACAAAACTGCTCAAACTCTGTCAGATTGCATGGGGATCACGTATGAACTGCCTTTTTCAGTCCAGCCACACATTCTCAATTGGATTGAGGTCTGGACTCTGTCTTGGCCACTCTAGGACATTAACTTTGTTGTTTTTAAGCCATTCCTGTATGGCTTTGGTTTCATGCTTGGGGTCATTGTCTTGGTGGAAAAAACAATCTCCCAAGTCACAGTTCTCTTACAAGACTGCACAGGTTTTCCTCCAGGATTTCCCTGTACGTTTTTGCATTCATTTTACCCTCTGCCTTCACAAGTCCCACAGCATGCTTCACAGTAAGGATGGTGTGTTTTTGATGTGTGGTGTTTGACTTGTGCCAAAGTCTGATTTTAGATTGATGGCCAAAATGCTCAATTTTGGTTTCGTCAGATAATAGAACTTTCTTCCACCTGACTTCAGAGTCTGTCACATGCCTTTTGGCAAACTTCAGCCAAGATTTCATGTGAGATTTTTTTTCCACAGTGGCTTTCTCTTTGCCACTCTCTCATAAAACTGCAATTTGAAAAGCACCTGGGCAGCAGTTGTTGCATGTGCAATCTCCCATCTTAGCCACTGAACTTGTAACTCCTCCAGAGTTATGTTGTCTCTTGGCGGCCTCCCTCATTAGTCACCTTCGTGCATGATCATTCAATTTTTGAGGACAGCCTGCTCTAGGCAGATTTACAGCTGTGCCATATTCTTTCCATTTCTTGATGATTGACTTAACTGTACTCCAGTGTATATTCAGTGACTTGGAAATTTTCTGTATCCATCTCCTCACGTGCTTTTCAATAACCTTTTTGCTGGGTTGCTTGGAGTGTTATTTTGTCTTCATGGTGTAGTTTTTGTCAGGATACTGACTGACAAGTTGGACCTTCCAGGTACAGGTGTATTTTTACTACAATCTTGAATGCACACATTCAACTAATTTAACTTAATTATGTGTCTCCTAAAGCCAGTTGGCTGCACTGGTGATAATTTGGTGTGTCATATTAAAGGGGGTGAATACTTAATACAATCAATTATTTTGTTTTATATTTGTAATTAATTTAGATCACTTTGTAGTTTTCACTAAGACACAAAAGTCTTTTTCTGTTGATCAGTGTCAAAAAAAGCCAAATAAAATCCACTGTGATTCAATGTTGTAATATTAAAAAAACATGAAAACTTCCAAGGGAGGTGGGGTGAATACTTTTTATAGGCACTGTGTACACAAGATAACTTTTGATTGATTGTATGTCTATAATATGACGCTAGGCTGTTCATAAGGTGACTGATGGGAAATAATTATAGAGTTAGTGGGTAGAGATGTTGAGCAGCCTTGCTGCTTGGTGCATTTCTTCCCCATTTTCTTGCTTGATCTGAAGCTCTTGATTATGACTGCATGCTTTTATGAATTTTTGAGGTTGCCACGTGATTGGCTGATCAGATCTCTGCATTAACAAACAGGTGTACCTAATGAAGTGACCACTGAATACCCTTGACAAATCACCAAAATTGTTTGCGCTTTAACAGAGTATGTGTCCTTGAGCAAGGCATTTAACCACACATTCCTCTGCGACGACACTGTTGCCAAGCTGTATGGGTCCTAATGCCCTTCCCTTGGACAACATCAGTGGCGTGGAGAGGGGAGACTTACAGCATGGGCAACTGCTGGTTTCCATACAACCTTGCCCAGGCCTACGCCCTGGAAACCTTCCAAGACGCAAATCCATGGTCTCACAAGACTAACGGATACCTATTAACAGAGTATGTGTACTATATTAGAATAGATACATTATTTTTGAAACCAGCTAAGTATCTGAGAGATTTATGTGCATAGATTGTTGGCACTGGAGTAGTACCTAAATGTTCAATGCAAAAGTAACCACTTAAGTATGCTTTGCTGAAGTCGCTGAAATGAATTGTCAGCCATTGAATTGACTATTACTTACATCTTTCACATACATGAGGGGTAAAAATCATTACATTATGTCTCCGTCTAAATGTGCAGTTTATAGTAATTTATAATAAATAGTATGTACAAAAAGAAGGACAATTGTATCAGCATGAATTAATCAGTCAGACAGCCTGGTGGAAGAAGCTGTCCCAGAGCCTGTTGTCCCTGGCTTTTATGCTGCGGTACCGTTTCCCAGATGATAGCAGCTGGAACAGTTTGTGATTGGGGGGACTCGGGTCCCTAACCATCACCTGTCCATTTGGTTCATTCATACATTCCTAGGTCATAAATTGTTTTTCATTTTTTTAAATCCAGGTGTCCCCATGTCTCAGTGTTGTATCCTGGCTGCTGTTTCTCAATGATATAGATGTATTGGCTGATGCCTGCTGGGCTTTGTCGTATTTATCTGATGGGCCCAATGATAAAATTCAAGCAGTAATAGACTCGGGGGTTTGCAGAAGATTAGTCGAACTACTAATGTGAGTATCTTCACAAGTATCTTAATTTGGATTATTTGGTGTAAGACTATAAACTTATATTGTGTATGTGTATAGCTTTCATATGTTGTGAATATTTTGAACTCTATTTGAGAACTAAATAGACATTGTAGAAACCTGCTTCCTTCTGATTCTCCATTTTACATTTATAGTGGTTGTGTGTTGAATTACAGCAGACATACTCATAGATCGCTGCTTTTCATGCCAGAATCTGAATACGGTAAAGTTTGGCAAGTGTTCAATTGCAGAGTGGAAAAGAATCAAACAAAATTGTGTTGAGGTTGTTTAAATTCTCAAACCAGTACTTGCAGCTGTGGATGCAGTAGATCAGAGCAAAAAAAAAAGTGCTCAAATACCTAGTGGTTTAGGCTGCAGATCTAGAGGTGGAGTTTCTAATGCAGGCTGCATTGTGCTGACTTGAAATTTTTACCATCCCTCTACCTCCACTGATACTGCTTGACCTGCTGAATTCCTCTAGCAGTTTGTTTTATGCTTGAAAATAAATATATTACTTATAGATGCATATCAAAATGGCAGTTCCAGGGCCATTTTAATTGTATACTTGCTGATGGAGGTAGATGAACTTTGTAATTAAGGGTGGGGAAAAGACTTCCATTAACAAAGTGTCTTGGTGCTCCTTGCAAGTTGTCCCAAGCAAACTTTACATTCAATTACGAGGAATTCTGCAGATGCTGGAAATTCAAGCAACACACATCAAAGTTACTGGTGAACGCAGCAGGCCAGGCAGCATCTCTAGGAAGAGATACAGTCGATGTCTCGGCCTGATACGTCAACTGTACCTCTTCCTAGAGGTGCTTTACATTCAATTAATTCGTTTTTCGAATAGCAGCCACTTTTATGAAGAGTAAATGAATTAGCTGCTTTTCACCTTCGTAAATCCTTTTATAATGATTTCATATTTTCTTATGGCATTGAAGGGGCCTATTTGGCCCAGTGAATCCACGCCAGCTCTCAGAACAATCCATTTCCTATTATGTTTCCGTGTAACTGAATCACTCAATGCCTATCAATTCCACCCTGATTCTTCTACCATCCACGTATAAAAGATGCAACATGTAGCGAATTAAACTAGCATGCTTTTAGTTCATGTCTCTGACATTCAGAAAGAAACTATACATTTATTATACTTGAGTTTTTTTTCCCTATCATTTTAAAGTTCTGTTTTAAAGAGTTTGTTGCATTGTTTCCTGCAGCCATACAATCCTGAGTAGACTTAAGAATCATGCACCAATATGTAAATGCAGGTGAATCTCAGGTAGATCTGTTGGAGCACTGAGAATCCCAGTGCTTTCCAATATTTCAGCTGAGTAAATCCAGCAGTTACTTGCGGGCTTATATCCTTTCTAACTTCTATAACCAGTATTTAGTATTTTAATACTAAAATATTGTCTTAGGAAAGCTACAGATATATGTAGAAACGCATTTGTAGTGCTTTAGGAAATATTTTAAAATAATCAGTACCTTAGCTCTTGACCTTCATCTGTGATTTTTAAATGCATTTTCTCTAATGCTTTTCTGACAGGCATTGCGACTATAAGGTGATATCACCAGCTTTGCGTGCCGTAGGAAACATTGTTACAGGTGATGATGTACAGACTCAGGTAAGTGGTGGAAGGTGAAAAGCAGAAGATTTAAAGGAAATGGTGTCATGGATTACTGGGAAATATGGAAGGGGACCAAAGTGGAATGGTGGAATATGAAGCAAGAGTGTATGAACATATCAATAAAATATTGTTAATCTAGCAGGAAACTTTTCTCAATACCATTCCTTGTGCAGACAGATGTAACTAGTATGTGTATAGAGGTAGACTATTTTGGAAATGGACCAAAGCACGTTAGGATTGAAGACATTTATATTTTGGGGGTTAAAGGACGTTATAGAAGCTGAAGGGGATAATGGTTTAAAGAGCAACAACTGAAAATGGTAAGAGAATGGGAAAGGAGGAGCAGCTGGTAAATTCCCAAGAAAATCAAACATCCAGAAGCTTCTATGGACCACATGAACAGTCAAGCCCAGTTTTACAGTACCAGGCTGAAGTTGTATCTCAATTTATTTATTTTATTTTATTTTTTTGCAAAATATGACTTCCTCAAGTGAGTTCTTCCATCACATGTGCCTGGTACATTTTGGATTAGGATTGGTGTCCTAAATTCATTATTGCTTTTAATATTAACACATTTTAAACTTGCCTTGACATGGTTTATTTGATTTATTTATATTTTCTCCAGGTAATTTTAAATTGTTCAGCTTTGCAGAGTTTATTGCACTTACTGAGCAGTCCAAAAGAATCAATCAAAAAGGAAGCATGCTGGACTATCTCAAATATTACAGCCGGCAACAGAGCACAGATACAGGTATGCTTCAGCTTTGTGTCTGTAACAACTGAATGCTTTGATAGGAGTTTAGCTGAATTTCGTTACAATATTTACAGTGGTGTCTCTGGATTTTAGAAAGTTGAAAATTCCCGAAGATTATATGTATAATTTTACTAATTCCTAGTTGTATGGTATCTTGTAAACGTTTTGTGTATTATCTCCAACATTTATAGGCGGTAATAGACGCCAACATCTTTCCAGTCCTAATAAACATTCTACAGACAGCAGAATTTCGTACAAGGAAAGAAGCTGCATGGGCTATTACTAATGCAACATCTGGTGGAACTCCTGAACAGATCAAGTAAGATTTTCCTCCGCACCAACTTTTTGGTTTTCTACAGAAATGCAGTCTGATATTTAAAATCAGAACCAAAGTAAGATTTAATTTGGAGAAAATGTCATGAAATTTGTTGTTTTGTAGCAGTAGTACATTGCAATATTCTGTATAATAGAATAATGAATTACAATAAATATGTACATATAAAATTGAATTAAATAAGTAATGCAAAAAGAGAAGGAAAAAATAATGAGTTAGTGTTCATGGGTTCATTGTCCATTCAGAAATCTGATGGTGGAGGGGAAGAAGCGGTTCCAGGTTGTCTTCAGGTTCCTCCACCTTGATGGGAGCAATGAGAAGAGTGCATTTCCTGGAGGTCCTTATACAATCACTGTAAATAGCTGTCAGGGAACTGCACTTCATAGAAATTGACGTTCCAAAATCAGCATATTTCTTTTGATAGAATTAAATGTTTTAACTTGGACCTGTAAATAATTATCCTGTTCTTTGTTTTCTTTTTGGAGTTCCTTGGACTGGTGACAGGGTTTGATTTGTATTTCTTCTTCAACCTTGTTCAGATATATAGTGGAGTTGGGGTGCATTAAACCATTATGTGATCTGCTAACTGTTATGGATGCAAAAATCGTTCAAGTGTCTTTGAATGGTTTGGAAAATATCCTTCGACTTGGGGAACAGGAAGCCAAACAGAATGGTACAGGAATAAATCCTTATTGTGCGCTAATAGAGGAAGCCTATGGTGAGTTGGTGGCAGAATTATCCAGAATATTTTTTGGACGTTTAATTGATAGTTTGAACATTGTCTAGGTTACTTTTTTTTTTACAAAATGAGTTACTTTAATACATACGTTATCTTTATTCTCTGCCTATCGACGCTTTGAAATTTAATTGTAAGTGGATAGTAAGAAATTATTCCCTGGAAATATAGTGAATATTTCTCAAAAGAAATTTATGATGGCCTGGTAGCCATTGCTTAAAGCATGCTTCTGATGGCCTGGACCTTGCCATGGAAGATAAAATCAGCCAGTCCTGTGGTAGCTTAACCAGATACCATGTGAACTGGGGAAGCACCACAAGACCACAAGATGCTGGCTGATTTCTGATGTTTGACTGTTAACTTTGCAAGCTTTTAACTGACCTGTTATTTTATTTCTTGTTGTGATAGTTCTTAACAGTATAAGTACCCTTAATGACAAAGTCATCTTTCCTTGACCAGAAGGTAAACCACTAAAGTCTTATTCTTTTCATTTATAAACAAGCTAAGAGCCCATGGTATTACAGGAAAGATACTAGCATGGATAGAAGATTGGCTGACTGGCAGGAGACAATGAGTAGGAATAAAGGGGGCCTTTTCTGGTTGGCTACCAGTGACTAGTGATATTACGTAGGGGTTGGTGCTGGGGCCACTTCCTTTCATGTTATATGTCAATGATTTGGATGACAGATTAATGGCTTTGTGGCCAAGTTTCCGAAGTTGTGAGTGGAGGGGCAGGTAGCGAGGAGGAAGCACAAATTCTACAGAAGAACTTAGATTGGAGAATGGGCAAAGAAGTAGTAGATGGAATATAGTATAGGGAAGTGTGTGATCATGCACTTCAGTAGATGGAATGAAGGCGTAGACTATTTTCTAAATGGGGAAAAATATTCTAAAATCCGAGGTGCAAAGGAACTTGGGATTTCTTGTGCAGGATTCCTTAAAGGTTAACTTGCAGGCTGAGTTAGTGGTAAGAAAGACAAATTCAATGTTCGCATTAATTTTAAAAAGACTAGAATGTGAGATTAAGGATGTAATACTGAAACTTTATAAGGCATTGGCATTGAAGAGAATCTGCTGTTACACTAAGATAAGGAATGCCTACCGTTTCATGCCCAGACCACATTTCAGTAAACTGATCACTTGGCTGTCCTACCTGCATACAGGCTGAGGCTAAAGTGCAAAACTCCATAGATCAGGGCAACAAAGAAGTGGTCGCAGGAGGCAGAGGAGAGGCTACGGGATTGCTTCAGGTCGATGGACTGGGCTGTGTTCAAGGACTCATCTGTGGATCTGAAATTAATGCATCATGGTTGCCACGTTCTGTATTAAAACAGTTGTAGACAAGTGTATCCCCACAAAATCATTCAGTCTTCCTCAACCAGAAGTGCTGGATGAGCCATGAGATCCGCAATCTGCTGAGGGCTGGGTCAGAGGCAGTCAAGTCTAGTGACCAAGAAAATTACAAGAGGTCCAAGTATGATCTCCAGAAAGCAATTTCACAGGTGAAGTGGCAATTTTGGACTAAACTTGAATAAACAAAGGATGATAAACAGTTGCAGCAGAATGCTATCACCTCTTATAAGTTAAGTCAAGTGACATAAGTGACAACAGGACTTCGCTTCCAGATGAGTTCAATGCCTTCTATGCTCACTTTGACCATCAAAACTTGGAGATACCATCATGTACTCTTGCAGCCCCTTGATGATCCTGTGATTTCAGTCCCTGAGGCTGACATGTGAGCAGCTTTCAGGTGTGTGAACCAGAAAACATCTGCCCCAGACAGGGTATCTGGCCAAGGACTAAAGACCTGTGCTGATCAACTCACTGGAGTGTTCACTGAGATCTGTACCTTCTAGCTTTGGCAGTCTGAGGTACCCACTTGCTTCAAGCCAACTTCACTTATACTGGTGCCTAAGAAGAAGGTAGTAACCTGCCTTAATGTTTATTGTCTGGTAGCACTTGCATCCACAGTGATGAGGTGTTTTGAGAGATTAGTGATGAAACATGTCAACTTGATGAAACAAGCCACTTGGATCCTCGCCAATTTACCTACTGGAGCAACAGGTCCACAGCAGATGCCATTTCATTGGCTTTTCACTCAACCCTGGAACATCTAGGCAGCAAAGGTACATGCAAAAGGATGTTCTTTATCAATTACAGCTCAGCATTCAATACCATTACCCTCTCAAGACTAATCTGTAATCTTCAAGACTTTGGCCTCAATACGTTCTTGTGCAAATGGCTCCTCGATTTCCTCATTTGTTGGCCACAATTGGTTCAGATTGGCAACAACATCTCCATGATCTCCATTAACACTACTGCACCACAAGGTTGTGTGCTTTGCCCCCTGTTCACTTTACACTTATAACTGTGTGACTATAGCTCCAATGCCATATTCAAGTTTGCTGACAACACCACAGTTGTAAGCCAAATCAAAGGTGGTGACGAATCAGCATACAGGAGGGAAATTGACAATCTGGCTGAGTGTTGGCACAACAACAACCACTTAATGTCAGCAAGACCAAGGAGATGATTATTGCCTTCAGGAGGAGGATATCAGAGGTCCATGAGCCAGTGCTCATCAGAAGATCAGAGATGGAGAGGGTCAGCAACTTTAAATTCCTTGGTGTTATCATTTCGATGGACCTGTCCTAAACCTAGCATGTAAGTGCAATTATGAAGAAATTTTCTACTTAGGGGTTTGTGAAGATTCGGCATGACATCTAATACATTGACTAACTTCTGTATATGTGTAGTGGAGAGTATATTGACTGGCTCCACCACAGCTTGGTGTGAGAACACCAATTCCCTTGAATGGAAAATCCTACAAAAAGTATTGAATATGGCCTAGTCCATCACGGGTAAAACCCCTCCCCACCATTGAGAACAACTATATGAAATGTTGTTAGAGGAAAGCAGCATCCTATCATTAGGAGCTGCTCCCTTGCTGCTGCCATTAGGAAGAAGGTACAGGAGCCTCAGGGCTCGCACCTCCAGTTGAGGAACAGTTATTAACCCTCAGGCTCCTGAACCAAAGGGGATAACTTCACTTGCCCCATCACTGACTGTTCCCACAACCTATGGACTCACTTTCAAGGACTCTTCTTCTCATGTTCTCTATTTATTGCTTATTGTTCATTATTATTTTTTTTTGTATCTTCATGTTTGGTGCAGTATTTAATTTATTCTAATGGATTTATTGAGTATGCCTGGAAAAAAAGAATCTCGGGGTTGTATAAGGTAATATGTATGTACTTTGGTAATAAATTTACTTTGAACTTTGAAATACAATGGTCAGAGTTTTTATAGTTAAGTTTCATGATTGGTTCAACAGAAAGGCATTTTTGCAATTTTCAGTGTATAATTCCCAGTAGTTTGTTAGCTTTGCATTGATGGTGTGGATTATTTTGTTGAGAGAAGGGAGTGAGTCAGAAATTGTGGTACATTTTAGTACAATAACAGGTGGGAAAATATGAAGGAGTCTTATAGGCAAATTTTAAGGAAATAGGAAAGAGTTCAAGAAATAGGAACTTAAAGATGACGGCCTCCAAATAACATGTGATGGCACCTTATAGTGAGTTTAGAAGGGTGGCTGGAGAAATGGTGCTTTAAGAAGAAACAATTATGATATTGTAAGATTTAGTTGTAATATCTGGGGAGGGAAGTAAATGGGCCATTCTTCAGGTCAAAGTTGACATTAAGGCAAGGGGCTAGGTGTAGTGGGATGAGAAAAAATTGGCTGAGGTGAATTTGAATCAAGAACTGGAAGATAAGACTATAATGGAACAATAACAACCCTTTCAGAAGAAGGTGGTGCAGGTGAATCCAGATACAGTCCAATGAGAGAGAAAGGTAAGACAGTTTAACTCTGACATCTGTGGATGACCAAGAGAGAATAACGTAAAGCAGGAGAAAAAGATGTCTGAAAAATGTAATTGATATGTGATTGTGGAAAGTTGAGGGCATATAAGAGGGGAAAGAAAGAATGAGAAAAGACTTACAGTAAGCATGGAAGGGAATCAAGAAATATTTTTGTGAATATTAAACAGGTGATAAGAGGAGAGGTAATGCTTATCAGAGATGTTCTCCTTTTATCAAGAGAACTGATGCTGGTGTTTCTGTAAAGAAAAATCTAAGTTGGATACTCAGTAAATTAAAGATTGATAAACAGAGGTATTAAAACCTGAAAGTGGATAAATCACCCAGTCAAGGTAGAATCTACAATAGGGTAGAAATTGCACAGACATTGGATGTAATCTTTCAAACGTCTGTCGACGTATGAAGGTGGGGCTTGAGAATTGGAGAATTGTTAATTTCACATGCTTTCTCAAGGATGGGTCTAAGCATAGGCCTAGCAACCACAAGCCAACTGGGTTAGCCTTGATAATAGAGGAGCTGACCGAAAAGGTACTCTGATATAAAATTAGCACCCTTTTAGACAAGTGTAGACAGACTTGTTAAAAGCAAGTAGTCAGTTAACATGAGTTTTTGAGATGTTGAAAGGGCTGAAGATGAAAATGCTTTTAATTTGGTGTGCATGAGCTTTAAAAAGGTGCTTGATGAAGTGTGACAATTAACTTGACATTGGATTGAACTTTTTGGAATAATTGTATTAGTAACAGTATGAAAAAAATTGCTTAGAGACAAAAATGTAGTAATGTTGAACCATATATTTCTGGATTATAAGGAAGCATATGGTGGGAATCCTCAAGTATTAGATTTTAAGGCTGTTTTCTTGATGTCTATTAATAACATGTTTAGGTATACTGTATAGGACTTGCATCTCTGAATTTGCAAGGCTAAGGAAAGGGAATTGAGTGGGAGTAGCTACATTGCTCTTGCATAGAACTGATGTGGACTCCTTCTATACTGCAACTTGCAGTGATGATATATATCTACAGGACCACAAATGGTTGCCATTGGGGCAATGAATGTGAACCTGCTGTTCTCAATATTTTGGTCTGGGGAAAAAAGGCCAGTTATGTGGGTAGGGATAGCATTAACATTAAAGTACATCGAGCTTATTTATGCTGAACATAAAATGCATTTAAAGTTCCCCATTCCCTTATTGATTTTGTTGCTCTCATCAAATTTTCACTGATCTTATCAGCACTGGTAAAATGGTACTCATAAAATTATTAAAGATTAGATTTATTTGTCACATGTACATCAAGACATAGTGAAATGCGTCGTTTGCATCAATAGTGCGCATGGTGAGAGGATGAGCTGGATTAGCCCACAAGTGTTGCCATATTTCTGACGCCAGCATAACATGTCCACAACTTTGTGTGTTTGCATGGTTTAATACTAATTCATTCCCTTTGCAGAAGATAATTTCATGATTAACATGCAAATATATTTTGTTACTAAATTTTGCAGAGAAAGGTTAGCATTTTCCTGAATACAACTTTTGTTACTAAAATCAATTCCATGTGAACCAGGCATCCCTGAAGTCAGGGCACATGAATTTGGCTAATACTGAACTTCTCACTGAGAGCAAAGTTATAATAACTATAAAACTACTTTTAGTTTGTGGTTTCAATTTCTGTACCCATTTGTATCACACTAAGGAACATGCATCTATTTCTACATCAGTCAGTAATTTTTTAATGATTCTGTATTTGGAGACAAGGCAAAAAAATTGCAATGAAACCATTACTGAAAAGAACAGTTTCCCAATTGTACCCAACTTCCATTATTTTTTAAACAAAATCTTTAATTTTATTCTTGCAGGTTTGGACAAGATAGAATTTCTGCAAAGCCATGAAAACCAGGATGTTTATCAAAAAGCATTTGATCTAATAGAGCATTATTTTGGTACAGAAGAGGAGGAAGATACCACCATTGTCCCACAAGTTGATCTTAATCAACAGCAATACATCTTTCAACCACATGAAGCTCAAATGGAGGGCTTTCAACTGTAAGCACGTTCACAGAGAGGACTACTAACCCCACGCACACACACTTCTCCCAGGGCTGCTGGGACTGATGAGCTTATTGGGAGGGAGGGGGGGATTTGTGGTGGGATGAGAAAGGACCACATCTAAACATAATAAATACATACCTACAGTATGCTGGTAAGAACATGTTCAGATGGCTGATTAGTTCTTATTAGCAAAAGGTTGTATGTTGGTGAATAGGGAAGCATGTACTCGCAGACAGTACACTTTCTACAAAGCAGTTGTGAACCATACAAAATGTTAAATATGAAGATTATATTCTTGCGTGTATAATAATGATATGTATATAAACATTCAAATAGGGGTTAGGGAAATCTGAGCAAATTTGCACCACCGGACTCTTCCATCTTAAATGCATCCTTTGCTGTGACGCTCCTTTCTATTGTGATGTTTAATACTGCTGATTTTTTTTAAAATTCAAACTAGTGGAACATTAATAGAAGTAAACTGATGGACTGCCTACCCAGAATTGCCATCAAATAATATGTTCATTTCCACATAATCTAGTTAATGATACAGTTATACACTGTTGTGATCTATCCTTGTTGTGGTTCAGTTGAGATATAATTGGCCTTGATATTATGGACACAATTTTCTGCTGCTCACTTTTACATTACAACAAAAGAGACCAGAGACTAAGATCTCTGAACCACTAGTTAATTTTGTGATAATCCTTAACATAAAGTACAAGAGGTTTCAGGCTTCGTATTTTAAAATTGAATATTCTGCTGGGGTTATAATGTTGAGAAAGCTGTGATTGATATAGAATTATACTGTATCCATAAGAAAAATCAGCAAGTCAATAATAGGAAATGTTCTAGCAGTTGAACTTTATATAGTTGGTATTACAATAAGTGCATTGGGGAGTCATGGAGTAGAGGTTTATTATAGAACCTATTCTATTGTCTTTGTACTTTTAAGATATTTTAGAGAAATGTGTTTATAGTGTGCTGCATACATTGGGACCAAAATTATTTGCTTGTTCGGTTTACGTAGAATTCATTCACCACTTAGGAGCGATGTTCTGGGCAACAACTGCAATTCTTTCAGAACAAGATTATTACCTAGGTTCCACTAACCAGTCCTTTTTCCCTTAAAAAAACATTCATCAGGTTTTTATATTCTGGTATTAGCTTGCAGCAGAGTTCATCTAATATAGCAAGTTCAAACTTGAAATGTGAAGGGAAGAAACAGTTTGCATGCAACAAAGATCTGTAAAGCTATGAGAACCAGAATTGGTTGTCACCAAAATTACTTGCAGGAGGCAGTGTGATCTATATATATTTTTTTTGAAGGCGATGTCTTTAGTTGGTGCAACAAAATGATATCCCATTTAGCTTGCCCTGTCATTCATTTTTCTTGCTGCAGCACTGATCACTTAGCTAGTATTAAATTTCAAACGATGTACACTGCAGGTTTAGGTTTAAGAACAAAGTTTGAAGATAGACATCATGTTATTGCTTGCACATGTAAATAATTGTCAAGGAATGGTATTTGCAGCGCAGATAACTCGCGATCTTTGTATTTGGTTTGCTGTTTTTTTTTCATAGTTGTGGAAATGTAGTTGGTTAGTACAATTTTCTGCCCATCGGTACTTGTTACTATTTCTTCCAAGGATATAAATTTGCACTGGTCCAAGATACAACTGGAGTAGAGGTTGAAAACTTAAATAAGACATTTACTTTTTGAAGATTTCTGCAATCAGTGATTGAAACCAATTATTTGCATCTCCTGAGAGATGGTGCTGTGCTGCATAAGTGGTGTGACAAAACACACGGACAATTTAGTCTTGGACGAATTAACTACTCTTAAGGAATAGGGTATTTTCTGTGCCCCTTGTTTTGTTTGGGCCAAGATTTGATCTGAAATCAACATTTGAACAAAATAAATAATTGAAAGATTGGATCTTCATTCTGTTTTACTCCATTTTAAGCATTAGTTGACTAATCTTGTTTAACTTCCCTCTTATGAAATGGCAGCTGTAGTTTATTTCTTCCCATTAACAGCACAATTTCAGTATTAATGATTTCACTAGGCTGTTGTTATTTTTTTTAAATATTTGGTGACAATTTACTATGTAACCAATATTTTGCTGTTATTACAATGAATCCAATTTGTGATATTGTTGGATTGATAATGTCATCTTGACATTAGGGATGTGCATTACAGCCTTGAACAAAGATGTCACATCAGATTCAGATCCATGCAAAATTCCCAGTTGTAATATCTATTTATTATATTTGGACATGCTTTTTGCAGTGTTGTCCAGTTTAAAAGCATCCTTAACAGAAGTGTTAGCATGAGGAATGTACGGGAAAATTTTCAACAGATTAAACTATCATTAGAAAGGTTTATTATGAGTAAATGGAATTTCTGCACTAGTTTAAAGAACAACTTTACACTCTAAATTTGTATCCTAAGAATATATTTATCTTAAAGTATTTCTTTTGTAAATGTTGTTTTGAAAATCTATCGCATCCTTTTTAATTCATGTTGCACTCTATTGGACCAGTCTTATTCTATTTCTGTGATTGACAGGAAATTGAAGACAATTTGAGGGAGAAACTTTTTTTTGCCATGTAATTATTTTTTTTATTTTTATAATGTGAAATATTTGACAAAAAAGCTTTATGCCAAGAAGTTCAACGGTATACCCAAGTAAATAATTTTATTCTGACAAGCTGTGTGTCCCTTATTAAGATTACAATAATGCATGTTTTATCTTTAAGAACTGATCTATAGATATATCATAAATGGAATTTCACATTGTTCTTTACACAACTTTCTTCATTTATCCATGGTCCAGAAAATATGTTTGACATTAAGGTAAAGATTCAGTTGTTTACATTTTGTGCATTGTTTTAATAAGGGATTGATTGGTTATCATGTTTAAAAAGAAGTTAATAACCGGAAGCAAGCATTCAGCAGTACCTATGAGGACATGATTTTCTTGTTATGAATTCTCACGTTATGTTTTCAGCATTATGAATTTAATATTCCTCGGGCATCTGAGCTGTCTACTTGTTGAATCTGATAGCTTGTTAAAATGTGAGCTTAAATCAAAATGAGTTTAGCCCTTTTGCTTTTCAATGTCTGATTACATGAAAATAGCACAGGTCTGCCATGTGGTGCACAATGGACAAAATAATAAATATTATTTCTAGGTGGATGTTTGAAATGCAAAGTGTGGGTTATTGAATCAGTTACTTTTTAAAGCATAAGTTTAGAATTTTTGTATTTTTTCGGCACAAGTACAGATCATTATTATTTCAGTACATTTATTTGATCTATGAATTTAGGTTTGATCCACACATTTCTCACCTGAAAAGTTCATCTAACTAACCCAAAGCAAATAGCTTGTTTCTTCAAATTAACATTAAATCTTGCAGTACTACTAAGTGCTCACATTGGTATTGTGGTAGAGGTTAACATAGTGAGTTGCTAAGCTTCTGATAATTACTCCATATAGCTAGGTTGTAAAGTAAGAATATAGTGAATTCCTACCTCCCATCTTCCCCTTTGAGCACATAGTTTTTTTAAAATTTAATATCTGGTCAAAACTGCTGTACAGTTTTTATACAATAGCAAATTGTTTCATAACTTTCCTTTCACAAATAATAGGAGACACATTTTGAGATGCAACTTTTTTGCATCTTTGTTCCATTTTGAAAGGTTCTGTGTCGGAAATAACCTTAAAAGATTTTCAAAGATGCCATTCTTCTTGTAGCTGTGGCTGATGTATAAATTTTAGTGCTAGCAGTGCCATTTCAAGAAGTGTTTTAAGGTTGTTTTACCACCACTTTGAAAGTTTTGAAATGTTATTTTTTCTTAACTCTTGCTTGAGAGCACTATACAGCATTGAAAACTTATTTTCCTATTATGTTTTTTGTCTGTTGTATTCCCTTTTCCTAATTCTTTATCAATATGGTGTGCATATTATTTGGAATTTATGTTTGTCTAGTTGTACCAAGGGTGCATAACCGAAGTGTGGGTAGGGAGCTAGGAGGAAAAAAACAATAACCAATTGATTTGGTTAACAAGACATTAGCATGATATGTAGCATGAGTGTCAAAAATATCAAGATCAGAAAGTTCAATAAACCCTTTTACTGCTTGTAAAGGATTTCCAATTACAGGTTGGGAACTTCCAAACCTATTTATGAACATTAGCTGGGGTCTTTTGAATGAAGTAGTTTAAGTGCTTTGTGACTGATGCATGGGGGAAAATAGCTGGAGAATGTGCATTTTTTTGTGCTGAAGTTAAGGTGGTAGAACAATTCAGTCCCACCAAATGGTTTACGATTACATGATTAGATTTAGTGATTATACAGACCAGAGGATACAGTCCAATTAACTGAACTTGAGAATTATGAAACCAGTAAACACAACCAGCTGTACACTTTTTAATAAGCTTAGAGTTAGCTCATCTAAATTTGATTATGTGCTGATCTTTATTATGAAATTTACATTTATATTTTATATAATACATACAAGGAGTATCAAACCTACAGAATCAGAGGCCATCAGTCATTGCAAATTTTTCCTGTTCAGTCCAAAGAGCAGAATCTTTACAGTTTCAAGAACGTCAGCAAAGGTTTTATTAAAGAATTTGTTTTGCATTTGGGACTGTGTAACGAGGATAGCTTTTATGAGTATTTTGAAATAAAAGATAGCTACAGTACATTGGCAAAGGGATTGGTGAAGCAAGTTAACAAAGTAGTGTATGGTGATAGTTGATAGTTCTGATGCAAAAGATCCATAGTTTGTGCAATTATGTTTACTTTACAATGACTGTAAGAACAATGTATAATGCAGATCTAATAAGTTGGTGTTAAGTAAGAGAAGGTCACTAAACTTTAAAAAAAAATTAGTTCCCATCAACAACTCTTAAGTTTGAGTAAAACAAGAATTTAGTTATAAGAAAAATACTTTTTTTTAGGATTGTGTACAGTTTATACAATATGTAGTTTAATTAGATAACGGTTGAACATGAAACACAAGAGAAATACTTTGGAAAGTACAAGCTATGAGACTTTTATTTTGTAAGTGTTTCTCATACAGAACTTCAGCAAAGCAATTATTATTCTTAAATGGTTCTGGATCTTTAACAAAAAGATAGCTGAAAATATAAATTAGTGAAGGGAAGGTAGCAATAATTTTGTACAAAGTTTCTGTACACAAATAACTCAGATTTCATGAACATTTCTTACACCTAACCATTTTGGCAATATTAATATTTTATAAACTGATTACTGTACTAGGAAGCCTGACACTTAAACAGCAAAATATTCTGTACCAGTAATATACAACGTATCCATACACAAATATGAAGTTGATTGGGACATATTTGGGTTTCAGTCCACACTCCAATCACTGGCTTTTTGTAACGTTCTCTTCTTGCATACTCGCTCTCCACTGGGCTTTCTTTGCCAAATTTATGGCTGTAAGTGATTCGTGTCTCCTTGCAGCCTGCAAACAACAGAAAATTTGTTTTGAAACTTCTAAAATTTAGAATGTTTCGCAGTTTTAACAGTTAAGTTTTACAGAAAATTAACTTCTCTGCTGTGACAACAGTCTACATTGGCCTTTCCCCTAAAACGTGGGAAAAAGATCTAAAATGGCATAGTATAAAGGATGTGAGAACACCTAACCTTTCATTTTTAATAATATAAATTACATTTGATTTGTTTAAAGACACTCAATTTATAGTCTGCCTGACAGTAGATAATTCCTGTCTCCAGATTTAAAATTTGATAGGCTTTCTTTGTGTAAATATTGAACAGCAGTTAGAAAGCTCAGCATTACCTGTTAAGCATACTGATTCTTTTAGGATATGTTATAATTCCATTATCATTCTGTTGGGAATTTGTAAAGACTTTGAGACACTAACACACCCTTCACACCCTGTCCAACTCCAGCATAAATACACTATATTGGACAGCAACAAATAAGTGGTGCAGTTCTCAGAAGGTGGTGATGAACAGCTGACTTTAATGTAACCATTGTCATGATTTATTCTTTCAGTTTTCAATTTTCTTTAAGCATCTCTGTTACTTCAATTGATGTTGCAGTCCTTGTCCTGCTAGTAGAGCTATGGAACTGGTGGACACTCGAGCAGAAAGCTTGAAGCAGATTAATCAGTAATGTAGAGTGTGGTTGGGTTTTTGCTTGTTGAGGCAAAGGATGAATATTGTCTCATTCCTGATTAAGAAATGCAGAGGATTGTTAAATCACTCCACCAAAAGGACAATAATAAAAACAGAAGTTGAAGAAGGGAAAAGTGCTGCTTGTGTGGAGCACCTAAACCAGATGGAGATCCTGCACTGAGCTTCTAACCACTTTTGGGATCAGGGTATTGTCAGCAAGGCTTGTACTTGCTGCCTGTCACTGGTTTCTGTTGAGATTCCGGCAGTCAGCACTTAGTGAAGGTACTCCCATATTCTATGTTATAGAGTCCCAGAATTAAAACAGTGAAGGACTGGATACTTCCAAGTCAGGTGAATGTGTTCCAATACACGTGCCTTCGATGTTACTATGTCAATGGTTTGTACAGTAGTATCAAAGTGGCCTGACTGAGTAAATGCAATCGATTGCAGACACTGTGTGCTGGTTGTGAAGGGAATCAATTTTCTCTTATGCTTAATAGGTTGTCTGTCCTGCAGGTTGCTTTGTCCTGAACGGTTTTGACGTTGTTTTGTCAGAGCTGTACTCCGCAGGGAAAATGGAAAGTACTATATGATGCATCTGATTTCTACAGTTGCAAGAAAAAGTTTGTGAACCCTTTGCAATTACCTGGTTTTCTGTGTTAATTACTCATAAAATGTGGTCTGATCTTCATCGAAGTCACAATGATAGACAAACACAATCTGCTTAAACTAATAACACACAAATAATTGTACTTCTCGTCAATACTGAGTATGCCATCTAAACAATCACAGTCTGGGGTAGTGCCCTCCACAAAGCTATTTGGAGTCTAGTGTTCCAATCCATGAGATGAGATTGGAGGTGTGGGTTGTAGAGGTGCCCTACCCTACAAAAAAGACACACAGTCAGGTTATTGACAGAGACTACTCTTCTCAAAAAAGATATGTGTTTGTGCACCATGCCTCGGTCAAAACAACTTTCAGAGAACCTTAGAAGAATTGTAGAGATGCATGAATCTAGAAAAGGCTACAAAAGCATTTCTAAAAACCCGAGTATTCATCAGTCCATGGTAAGAGAAATTGTCTGCAAATGGAGGAAATTCAGTACTGTTGCTAATCTGCCTAGAAGTGGTTAAATTGCAAAGATCACACCAGCACAACATACATTGCTAAAGGAGGTGAAAAAGAACCCAAGGGTAACAGCAAAAGACCTGCAGAATTCTCTAGAACTGTCTCCACTATAAGAAAAACACTGAACAAGAATGGTGTTCATGGAACGACACCATGGAGGAAACCACTGTTCTCCAAAAAAACATTGCTGCACGCTTCAAGTTTGCAAAAGACACCTGGATGTTTCACAACATTTCAGGGACAATGGTCTGTGGACAGATGAGACAGAAGTTGAACTTCCTGACAGAAAAGCATACGGGTATGTTTGGAGAAAGAAGGGCACTGCACACCAACACCAGAACCTCATCCCAACTGTGAAGCATGATGGAAAGAGCATCATGGTTTGGGACTGCTTTGCCATCTCAGGACCTGGACAGCTTACAATCACTGAAGGAACAATTAATTCAAAATTGTATCAAGACATTTTACAGGAGAATATCAGGGTAGTGGCCCATCACCTGAAGTTCAATGATCCGAAACACAACAGTAAATCCACAAAGATTGGTTTAAAATAACACACACAAAAAATGCTGGTGAACACAGCAGGTCAGGCAGCATCTATATGAAGAGGTACAGTCGATGTTCCAGCATCTGAAGATCTCCTCGTGTTTGCGTTGGTTTAAAATAAGAAACTTTGTGATTTTGGAATGGCCAAGTCTCCAGACCTTAACCCAATTGAGATGCTGTGGCATGACCTGAAGAGGGCAACGTATCCCAGAAATACTGATGAACTGGTGAACAGTTTTATATGGAAGAATGGTCTAAAATTCCTCTTCGCCATTATGCAAGGCTGATCAGTAGCTACAGGAAACATTTGGTGGAATATAGCTGCTAAAGGAGGTTCTACCAGTTATTAAATACAAGAGTCCACATTTTCCTGCCTGGACTGTGATTAAACAATGTGTTTGATTTAAAAACATGGAAAATACAATTGTTTGTGTGTTACTAGTTTAGGCAGATTGTGTTTGTCTATTATTGTGACTTAGATGAAGATCAGACCACATTTTATGAGTAATTAATGCAGAAAATCAGGTAATTGCAAAGGGTTCACAATCTTTCTCTTGCACTTATACGTCATGGTTGGTGGAAAGCCCTGATGGTGTCAAGTGTTGAGACACTCAGCACAAAGTGCTCCTGCTTTAACCTTTCTTTTGTACCATGGAATTTCTGGCTGGTCCAATTAAGTTACTGGTTAATGGTGACTTACAATTTTTGTGAGCAACTCAGCTTTTACAATTTAAACAGAGATTGATCTTTCAAGAATCACTTGATTCTGGCATGGTCCTAGAGGACTGGAAGATTGCAAATGTCACTCCACTCTTTCAAAAGGAAGGAAGGCAAAAGAAAGGAAATTGTAGGCCAGTTAGCCTAACCTCAGCGGTGGGGAAAGTGCAGTCTGTTATTAAGGACAAACAACAGGAATTCTGCAGATGCTGGAAATTCAAGCAACACACATCAAAGTTGCTGGTGAACGCAGCAGGCCAGGCAGCATCTCTAGGAAGAGGTGCAGTCGACGTTTCAGGCCAAGACCCTTCATCAGGAGGGTCTCGGCCTGAAACGTCGACTGCACCTCTTCCTAGAGATGCTGCCTGGCCTGCTGCGTTCACCAGCAACTTTGATGTGTGTTGCTGTCATTAAGGATGAGGTTTCGAGGTACTTGGAGGCTAATGATAAAATACGTCAAAGTCAGCATGGTTTCTGTAAAGGGAAATCTTGCCTGACAAATCTGTTAGGAGTTCTTTGAGGAAGTAACAAGCAGGGTGGACAAAGGAGAAGCAGTGGATGTCATTCACTTGGATTTTCAGAAGGCATTTAATAAAATCCTATGGCGTTATAAGAAAGATACTGGCATGGATAGCAGATTGGCTGGCAGGCAGAAGGCAACAAGTGGGAATAAAAGGGGCCTTTTCTGGCTGGCTGCCGGTGACTAGTGTTAGATGATGGAATTGATGGCTTTGTGGCAAAGTTTGCGGATGATACAAAGATGGGTGGAGGGGTAGTGCTGAGGAAGCAATGTGATTGCAGCAGGACTTGGACAAATTAGTCGAACGGGCAAAAAAGTGGCAGAGGGAATACACTGGGAAATGTATGATGATGCATTTTGGTAAAAGGAACAATAGTGCGGTCTATTATCTAAATGAGAAGATTCAAACATCAGAGTGCAGAGGGACTTAGGAGTACTTGTGCAAGATCCCCTGATGGTTAATTTACAGGTTGAGTCTGTGTGTAAAGAAAACAAATGCAATGTTGCCATTTATTTCAAGGAGAATAGAATACATAAAACAAGGAGATAATGTTGAGCCTTTATAAGACAGTAGTCAGGCTGCACTGAGGGTATTGTCAACATTTTTAAACCCCATATCTCAGAAGCATATGGAATGAAGGGGTTAACTTGTGTGGAATGTTTGGCAGTTTTGGGCCTGTACTCACTGGAATTTAGAAGAATGCAGGGAGACCTCATTGAAACCTACCAAATGTTGAAAGGATTAGATAGGGTGGTTGTGGAGAGGATGTTTCCTTTGGTGGGGGTATCCAGAACTAGAGGGCACAGACTCAACGTTGAGGGGCAACCCTGTAGAACAGAAGTAAAGAGTATTTTTTTCAGCCAGAGAGTAGTGAATCTGTGGACTGTTCTGCCACAGACTGCAGTGGAGGCCAAGTCTGCGGGTATATTTAAGGCGGAAGTTGATAAGTTTCCTGATCGGTCAGGGCATCAAAGGATATGATGAGAAGGCAGGTGTCTGGGGTTGAGTGGGATCTGTGATCAGACTCGATGGGCTGAATGGCCTAATTCTGCTCCTACGTCTTATGGTCTTGTGCAGATGCTGGAGAGTGGAACAAGAAAACAAACTGCTAGAGGAATTTTGGGTCAAACATGATGTGGATTTCCAGCATCTGCAGACTTTCTCGTGTTCATTACTTAATAATCTGCTTCTTGCTTTGAATATGAAGTGAACTGAAATGCCAACGATGAATTAGCATGGACAAAGTACCTATAGTATATCTACATTCACAAATAATGTTTTGTGTTCGTTTCATTCCCTTTGATTTGATAAACTCATTACAATCAGTGATTCTGCATAAAGGTATTTATGCTGCAATGTAACAACTGTTGCTTTTGCAAGGTGACACCATACTTTCCTCTCCCCAATATGAAAGAAATGTGGCAGTGCTGTTGGGGAAGGAGTCTGGAAGAGGAGGACAGTGATGGAAACCAAAGTGTGTCACCACCAGCACCACTATATAATTAAATCAGAAGTAGATTAGGGTAGAGGAATACATATTACAGAGATGTTCCAGGCACCAGAAGATTGAAGTGTGACATAAATCTTCAGGAATCTCGTGTGAGCTCTCACTTTATTATTGTCCCAGAGTGCACCTGTGGACCATGATTAGAAGGCGGTAAGTACTCGTGTTATTTTTGAATAATATAATAATAATAATATTTGAAAAGAAAGAAAGGTGGTGGTAAGTGAGCCATCGAGCCAAATACAACCTATAGAAGGTGAGAAGCATGCAGGACCTCACCCCCTATAAGCCCTAGATGGAGGTTGTGCTCAGTTAGAAAACTAACACCCACTTGTCCCATTATTTTGCTGGGTATTGCTAACTATCTCATAATAGCACCCATTGGTTCAGTACCGGTGAAATCTTGTGAAGTCACAGGCACAGCTTCTGTATAGTTCCTGATCCTGAGGAAAGTCTAGACTGCCACCAGGAAAAAGCATGATATCCTCATTAAGCTGTTGTTGTCACTGGTGACAGAAATGTTGCCCATGAGCTGCTCTAGGTTCTACAGCAGCAAGGTGACATTGCAGGAGCAGATGGCTGTTCTCTAGAGGAGTTGCTGCTTCCCACGTGACCAGGATGTTCTTCAGGAATGCCAGAACTGCCCTCTAGAGGAGAATGAACATGCAGAGGGGTGTGTCCAGACAGCCAACCGAGTTACAACATATATACATGGTTTACCACAGTGCCTGACCATGTACAAACTTCCCATTGGTTCTGGGTGGGGTTATAGTTGTAATAACAAAGCAAACTTGCTGCAAGCAACAGGAATCAGCTTATTATTTAGTAACACACACAAAATACTGGAGGAACCCAACAGGCCAGGTAGCATCTATGGAAAAGAGTACTGTCAACATTTTGGGCCAAAACCCTTCAGCAGGACTTAGTTATGACTTAGTAGTCAGTCAGTACAACATGAAGGTTGAAATTAAGTTGGAGTGGTCAAAGAACTAAAGCCGAATCCCACTCCTGTAACCCTCCCCCCACCCCGCCCCCATAGGTACAGGTTCAGGGCATTACTATGAGTCTCATCACTTTTTCATACAGCACAAATGTCTGGACCTCGCAGCCAGGCTCAAGGAAACCTTACAAGGTGTTGTGTGGTAAGCTGTGCCATAGTACTAAGTCTCCAAAACCCACACAAGGGAGCACCATGTGATTGCATGATGTGTAATTTTAAAACGAGACTTACAGATTTTAAAATTGTTTCTGCTTTAAATGATTCTGAACATACCATTTTTGCTCTTGTTCTTGTTTCAATAACATGTTTCATTGTACACAAATAAGCAACAGACGTGTAGCAGATCCTGCCATGCCTCATCTAGGAAATGGACACTTAATAAATAACTGGGCAACTAAATATTTAAAGAAGGGCTTGGTCTAAATTGCTGACTGCTTATTCCTCTGCCTGACCTGCTGAGTGGCTCCAGCATTTTGTGTGCAACTCTGGATTTCCAGCACTTGTAGAATCTGGGTTTGTACTTCGTGGCGGGGGCGGGGGGAGGGTACTTAGTTTGAGCCCACTTTTGAGGTTTGAAAGCAAATTCTGAGGCAGCTCTGTCCACTACTTCCATCAGAAAACTGTTCTTTAAATACACAAATACAACAAAGTACGATGTTGTATTACAAGTGTTTCGTGAAGGTCATGTTCAAAAAGTCCAAATTACACAGGCAAGGTGGAATGTGTGCAGGATGTTAGCGATATTGGGAAAGCATCACATTAAAGTAAAATACACTTTATTAATGGTAAGTACTTATCGCCAGAAATTCATTTCCAGAAATGATCACCAATGTGATCTACCTCAGGTTAAACCACTTTTGATTTGCACATAAGAGGCACTAATATATTTCTAGGCTTATTTTCCTAATCAGAACATTGCCATGGGAATTAAGTTACACATAATTATGTAATGACCCAGAAAATGACTACTGATTGTATAACATTTATTTCACCAGGCAAAAGAAATTTGGTTACAGAAGCAGAACTTGATTTATGACAAACAATCAATAAGGTTTACTTACATTCTTCCCCGATATGATCATTCCAATGCAAGCAACAATAGTCATGACCACCATTAAATAACAGGCTTTCACTCGCATTTTGTTCCTTGCGGCATGGATCATCTCAACTCTGAAACAAATCGGTTGACCATTAGAGTTTCACGTAATGCTTTTATCCAAATGGAGCACTTGAGAATGGATGAAGAATGGCAAGAGTCTAGCTGGTTTCCACCGCAATAGTAAGTTGCATACTTTCCAAATACAAACCCCATTTCCAGAAAAGTTGGGATATTTTCCAAAATGCAATAAAAACAAAAATCTGTGATATGTTAATTCACGTGAACCTTTACTTAACTGACAAAAGTACAAAGAAAAGATTTTTATTTTTATTGCATTTTGGAAAATATCCCAACTTTTCTGGAAATGGGGTTTGTACATGCAATTATTTTGTGGGCACTTATTCCTTATTTGCTGTAGTGGCAGACTAAAGCCTTTGTAAATACAGTATTGTGCAGAAGTCTCAGGTACCCTAGATTTTTTTTAATATAATGTTTCAGATTATATGGCCTCCACAGAGTCCTGATCTCAACATCATCGAGGTTCCCTAGGATTACCTGGAGAGACAGGAGCAAGTGAAATGATCAAACTCAGCAAGAGAACTGTGGCAAGTTCTCCAAGATGCTTGGAACAACCTACCAGCCAATTTTCTTACAAAACTGCGTGACAGTGTACCTAAGTGAATTGATGCAGTTTTAAAGGCAGTCACACCAAATATTGATTTTTGTTTTTTTTTTACTGTTTACTGTTCTTTATAGTAAATTTTCTGATATTCAGAAACTTTTCATTTCATTATTTTTGAAAGCATCTGTTCTACAGAATTTTTTATATGTCTTAAGATTTTTGCACAGTACTATACATTGTACAAGCTGCTATAACTGTTTTGGTAGCAAAGTAATGGTTGCTGAAACTAGCTGATTGTTATAATATATGCATGTGTTAGCCTGTTGCAACTGTTTCAGCAATTCTACAGACCAATGCTAGAAGCAGTTATGTAACATGTCAGTAAGAACTAAAGGTAACCCTTACGTAAAAGCAAAACCATCAATCGGTAAAATCCCATACACATTTTTATCACTTACGAAACCACTGATGGAATATCCTCCTCTCGTCTGAAACGACCAGTCCATATCAAAAATTTTTTATCAAAATTTGAAGGCTTGTGCCCTGGTAATTTGAAAGCTGGGCGTCCTGAAAAATATATAGCAAATTATTTCTAAAAATTAAATGTAAATGCTGGGATTCTGAAAAATAAACAAGATCCCTCTGATCCTCCACACTGCCAAGAGTCTTGCCATTAATGCTATATTCTGCCATCATATTTGACCTACCAAAATGAACCACCTCACACTTATCTGGGTTGAACTCCATCTGCCACTTCTCAGCCCAGTTTTCCATCCTATTGATGTCCTGCTGTAACCTCTGACAGCCCTCCACACTATCCACAACACCTCCAACCTTAGTGTTATCAGCAAATTTACTAACCCATCCCTCCACTTTCTCATCCAGGTCATTTATAAAAATCATGAGGAGTAGGGTTCCCAGAACAGATCCCTGAGGCCAGTCCCAGAACTGGTCACTGACCTCCACGCAGCATATGACCCATCTACAACCACTCTGCCTTCTGTGGGCAAGCCAGTTCTGGATCCACAAAGCAATGTCCCCTTGAATCCCATGCCTCCTTACTTTCTCAATCAGCCTTGCATGGGGTACCTTATCAAATGCCTTGCTGAAATCCATATACACTACATCTACTACTACATCGACTTCATCAAAAGTCGCATCCTCAAAAAATTCAATCAGGCTTGTATGGCACAACCTGCCTTTGACAAAGCTATGCTGACTATTCCTAATCATATTATGCCTCTCCAAATGTTCATAAATCCTGCCTCTCAGGATCTTCTCCATCAACTTAACAACCACTGAAGTAAGACTCACTGGTCTATAATTTCCTGGGCTATCTCTACTCCCTTTCTTGAATAAGGGAATAACATCCGCAACCTTCCAATCCTCCAGAACCTATCCCGTCCCCATTGATGATGCAAAGATCATTGTCTGAGACTCAGCAATCTCCTCCCTCACCTCCCACAGTAGCCTGGGGTATATCTCATCTGGTCCCGGTGACTTATCCAACTTGATGCATTCCAAAAGCTCCAGCACATCCTCCTTAATAACTACATGCTCAAGCAAGTCATCCCTACAATCGCCAAGATCAGTTTCCATAGTAAATACTGAAGCAAAGTACTCATTAAGTACCTCTTGCTACCTCCTCCGGTTCCATACACACTTTTCCATTGTCACACTTGATTGGTCTTATCCTCTTGTTCTTCACATACTTATAGAATGCCTTGGGGGTTTCCTTAATCCTGCCCGCCAAGGTTTTCTCATGGCCCCTTCTGGCTCTCCTAATTTCTTTCTTAAGCTCCTTTCTGCTTGCCTTATCATTTCTAGAGCTCTATCATTACCTATTTTTTTTGAACATTTGTAAGCTCTTCGTTTCTTCTTGACTCGATTTACAACAGCCTTTGTACACCACAGTTCCTGTACCCTACCATCCTTTCCCTGTCTCACTGGAATATACCTATGCAGAACTCTACGCAAATATCCCCTGAACATTTGCACATCTCTTCTGTACATTTCCCTGAGAACATCTGTTCCCAATTTAAGCTTCCAAGTTCTTGCCTGATAGCTTCATATTTCCCCTTACTCCAATTAAACACTTTCCCAACTTGTCTGTTCCTATTCCTCTCCAATGCTATGGTAAAGGAGAGAGAATTGTGATCATTATCTCCAAAATGCTCTCCCACTGAGAGATCTGACACCTGATCATTTCCCAATACCAGATCAAGTGCAGCCTCTCTTGTAGGCTTATCTACATATTGTGTCAAGAAACCTTCCTGAACATACCTAACAAATTCCACCCCATCTAAAGCCCTTGCTCTAGGGAGATGCCAATCGATATTTGGGAAATTAAAATCTCCCACCACCGAGATTTTGTTCTCAGTGACTTTTTCTATTCCAGAAAAGTTGCCTTTTTTTCTTTAAGAAAATAGGGTTTCCCTTTTGCCACTAACAATGCCACCTTCACTCATTCTTCCCCACCTACATAGCAGGGATTGGGTTACGTAGGTGAGGGTAAGGGAAACTCTATCCCTGTTATCACCCCTCGAGTCTACACATCCAACATATACTCCACAACCTCTGCTACCTTCAACAGGATCCCACCCCTCACCACCACCAACTTTCCGCTCGGGTTGCTCTCTGTGACTTCCTTCTCCACTTGTCCTATCCTATCGATCTCCCTCTTGCTATGCTAGGTGCTGCTCCTCCCCCCCCCCACCAATCACTATTCAGCGTCCTAAATATTCCTTCCAGGCTGAGGCGGCACTTCACCTGTGAGTCTGTCGATGTTGCATTAGGGTTCTGTGCTTGTTCCCCACTTGCGACTTCTATTTACCTCTGTGGTCCCCCATCCTCCATAGTCTCTATTAGTTGTTAACATTTTGTTTGGTCAACTGTACTAATAATTCTAATATAGTCAATATTTATGTTTTAACAGATTACAGGTGTGTTAAATATGCTTACAGGTGTATACAAAATACTAAACTATTTAAAAGCTCTGAATAGGATACTTATATATAATATTCTTCCAGTCTGCAACGAAAAATCACTTAATATTGTCACTTTGGGTATTTAGTGAGATCCTTGTGACTGATGCAAACTAGCAGGTTTTTGAATATCTGGTTGCAACTTAGTGAAAGATAATTGAAGAGCTCCTCTTTTTACAACATTAAGATGGTTATGAGCTCTTGATAGTAGGTGAAGAGCTTAACTAGATAAGAGATCGGAAATCCAATTGAAAACAACTTTGCTTTCTGCCAGAGCTGTGGAAATTTATTTTGAATGTCAACAGTTATCCAGAAATTCTGTTTGCTACATTTAAATTTTGTCTGAGCTCTTATATCACCCTACAGCTCAATGTGGTGTCAACATCATTCACATTCAGCCCAAATGAATCTACCACCCACCTGGAAAATGCACCCAAGTCTCTGAACCCAAGTTCCATGTCAGTGTGTTTCAAATGATCAAGATATACAATCAGATCATTATCTTGCAATTGTGAAGGAAATTGCATAAACTCATAATGCCCAATATTGCTGCTGAAAAGTTTGACTATTCCAAGGAAAGCGGTACAGGCCTCTTTACATGATCTGAAAACTTTTATCCCCTCTTGTCACTTTTTAATAGTTTTTAAAAACATCCGGCAGGTAAAGTGTGTCAGACAGCAGAGACAATTTCTTCTCCAAGAGGCTTATCACTTTCAAATGCTACAAGACATCAAGAAATGCAAATTCAATTTCTTTTCAAGATATGGTAATTAAACAACACACAATGCTGAGGATCTCGGCAGGACTGGAGGAGGAAAAGAAGGTGGGCAGAGGAAAGGAAGAAACACAAGGTGATCAGTGAAACTGGGAGGAGTGAGGGGTGAAGTAAAGAACTGGGAAGTTATTTGGTGAAAAGATACAGGGCTGGAGAAGGGGGAATTTAATAGGAGAGGACAGAGGCAATGGAATGACTGTTTGGGGCCTGAATGGTAGTGAGAGAAGAGGTGTAGGTGCAAGTGTGGAACTTATTCTGCTTGCAAGGATAAGTGCCAGGGGGAGATTAGTGGAGAGGGACAAGGGAGCTATGCAGAGAGAAATCCCTGCAGAAAGCAGAAAATGGGGAGGGGGAAGGGAAAGATGTGCTTGGTGGTAGGATTCTGTTGGAAGTTACAGAGAATTGTGTGGTGAGTGTGCAGGCTTGTAGGGTGGTAGGCGAGGACAAGAGGAACCCTATCCCTGGTGTGACGGTGGGAGGAGGTAAGGGCTGCCTTGATGGTAGGGGAAGGGAAGCCCCTTTCTTAGAAGGAGGAGGACCATCTCAGTTGTTCTAGAATGAAAAACCTCATATTGAGAACAGGTGCGGCAGAGATGGAGGAACTACTGGGAAAAGGGAATGGTTTTTTTACAAGTGTAGGATGGGAAGGGGGTACTCGCATGTATCGCAGCTATGCCTGCATTTTTGTCGGCTGTGTGGCACAGTCCATGTTCCAAGCCTACACCAGCATCACTTCCCAGCTCTTCCTATGCTATATTGATGACTGCATTGGTGTTGCTTCCTACACCAGTGCTAAACTCATCAATGTCATCAACTTTGCCTCCAACTTCCACATTGCCCTCAAATTTACTTGATCTATTTCTGACACCTCTCTCCCCTTTCTCAATCTGTCTCTGGAGACAGTCTATCTACTGATTTTTTTTTTATATAAACCCACTGGATCTCACAGCAACTTTGATTATACCTCTTCCCACCCTGAAAGTTCTAAAAATGCCAATCCCTTTTCCTAGTTCCTCTGTCCCTGCCAGATCTGTTCTCAGTATGACACTTCTCATTCTAGAACAACTGACATGTCCTCCTCCAAAGAAAGGGGCTTCCCTTCCTCTACCATCAACACTGCCCTCACCTGCATCTCCTCCATTTAGCACACCTCTGCTCCTGGCACTCATCCTTGCAAGTGAAACAAGTGCCACACCTCCCCCTACACCTCCTTGGTCACAAACATTCAGGGCCCCAAACAGTCCCTCCAAATAAGGTGACACTTCTCACAGACACACTGTGAGTCTGTGGGGACATCTACTGTATCCAGTGCTCCTGATGTGGCCACCTGTATATTGGTGAGACCCAAAGCAGATTGGGAGACCAATTCATCAAACACCTTCACTCCATACAACACAAATAGCAGGATTTCCTGGTGGCCACCCATTTCAATTCCACTTCCCATTCCAGCATGTCAGTCCATGATCTCCTGCTGCAATGAGGCCATGCTCAGGCTGGAGGAACAACACCTTGTACTCGGTCTGTGTCGCCTCTAATCTGATGGCATTTCTCAAACTTCTGACCTTCACCATTCCCCATTGTTTCCCTCTCACATTTGTCTCTTCTTACCTGTCTATCAAATTTCTCTGGTGATTTTTCCTCTTCCCTTTCTCCCATGGTCTCCTGTCCCCTCCTATCAAATTCCCCCTTCTCCAGCCCTGTATCTCTTCGCAGCTCTTTACTTCACCCCTCTCCCTCTCCCGGTTTCCTCCCCTACCCCCATCTTCTTTGTTCTAACATTTTCCCCATTCCATTCCCGTCCCAATGAAGGGTCTCAGCCCAAAACGTCGGCTGTTTATTCCTATCGTGGATATTGCCTGGTCCACTGAGCTCCTGCAGCACTTTGTGTGTACTGCCCCTGAGATAACGATTGATATGCCACCCCCTAAACCCTACCCTCACACAACCGGTTTGCAACCTCATTTGCATAATCAGCATATTTTCCTATTCATCTCATTCAGGATTTCAATTAATTATATATTAATATTAATTCATATATTTTAGTATTAGTTCATTAAGGCAATAAACTTCTCATGGTCCATTCAAACACTCCTGTGGTCCCACGTTGAGAATCAATGACTAGTTCTGATGCTATCGCCAGGTACTCCTCTACATCACGCAAACACGAGGAAATCTGCAGATGCTGGAAATTCAAGCAACACATACAAAAAATGCTGGTGAACGCAGCAGGCCAGGCAGCATCTGTAGGAAGAGGTACAGTCAACATTTCGGGCCGAGACCCTCCGTCAGAACTAACTGAAAGAAGAGATAGTAAGAGATTTGAAAGGGGGAGGGGGTGATCCGAAATGATAGGCGAAGACAGGAGGGGGAGGGATGGAGCTAAGAGCTGGGAAGTTGATTGGCAAAAGGGATACGAGGCTGGAGAAGGGAGAGGATCATGGGATGGGAGGACTAGGGAGAAAGAAAGAGGGGGGGAACCCAGAGGATGGGCAAGGAGTACAGTGAGAGGGACAGAGGGAGAAAAAAGAGAGAAAAAAAGGGGAATAAATAAATAAGGGATGGGGTACGAGGGGGAGGTGGGGCATCAGCGGAAATTAGAGAAGTCAATGTTCATCCCATCAGGTTGGAAGATACCCAGACGGAATATAAGGTGTTGTTCCTCCAACCTGAGTGTGGCTTCATCTTGACAGTAGAGGAGGCCGTGGGTAGACATATCAGAATGGGAATGGGACGTGGAATTAAAATGTGTGGCCACTGGGAGATCCTGCTTTCTCTAGAGGACAGAGCGTAGGTATTCAGCGAAAAAGATCTCCCAGCCTGCGTCAGGTCTCGCCAATATATAGAAGGCCGCATCAGGAGCACTGGACGCAGTGTATCACCCCAGCTGACTCAAAGGTGAAGTGTCGCCTCACCTGGAAGGACTGTCTGGGGCCCTGAATGGTGGTGAGGGAGGAAGTGTAAGGGCATATGTAGCACTTGTTCCGCTTACAAGGATAAGTGCCGGGAGGGAGATCGGTGGGAAGGGATGGGGGGGACGAATGGACAAGGGGATCGCGTAGAGAGCGATCCCTGTGGAAAGCAGAAAGAGGGGGGAGGGAAAGATGTGCTTGGTGGTGGGATCCCGTTGGAGGTAGCGGAAGTTACGGAGAATTATATGTTGAGCCTGGAGGCTGGTGGGGTGGCAGGTGAGGACAAGGGGATCCCTATTCCTAGTGGGGTGGCAGGAAGATGGGGTGAGAACAGATGTGCATGAAATGGGGGAGGAAGGGAAGCACCTTTCTTTAAAAAGAGGACATCTCCTTCGTCCTGGAATGAATAGCCTCATCCTGAGAGCAGATGCAGCGGAGACGGAGGAATTGCAAGAAGGGGATGGCATTTTTGCAAGAGACAGGGTGGGAAGAGGAATAGCCCAGGTAGTTGTGAGAGTCCATAGGCTTATAGTAGACATCAGTAGATAAGCTGTCTCCAGACATAGAGACCGAAAGATCAAGAAAGGGGAGGGAGGTTTCGGAAATGGACCAGGTAAACTTGAGGGCAGGGTGAAAGTTGGAGGCGAAGTTAATGAGCTCAGCATGCATGCAGGAAGCAGCGCCAATGCATTCGTCGATGTAGCGAAGGAAAAGTGGGGGACGGATACCAGTATAGACTTGGAACATGGATTGTTCCACAAAGCCAACAAAAAGGCAGGCATAGCTGGGACCCATACTGGTGCCATGGCTACACCTTTAATTTGGAGGAAGTGGGAGGAGCCAAAGGAGAAATTATTAAGAGTAAGGACTAATTCTACTAGATGGAGGAGAGTGGTGGTAGAGGGGAACTGGTTAGGTCTGTGATGCACTATCAATTACTCCAAAAGACTGGAAGTAGGGAAAATACTGAAAGGCTTTTATTTACAGTAAAATGGATCCACATCCATGCTGAGTATCTGTCCTGGACTGTGGGAGGAGCAGTGACACAATCGCCTTTATTCAGGGGTCTGTGGGAGGAGCCACAGGAGCAGTCAGCAGAGGGGCGTGTCCAGACAGGTAACCCAGTTACAACCTATATACATAGTTTACCACAGTCTGGAATCCAAAAAGAAGCGGAGGGCTTTGAGACCTTCCTGGTGGGGGATGGAGGTATATAGGGACTGGACATCCAAGGTGAAAATAAAGCGGTAGGGGCCAGGGAACTTAAAATCATTGAAAAAATTCAGAGCGTGAGAAGAGTCACGAACATAGGTGGGAAGGGATTGAACAAGGGGAGATAAAACAGTGTCGAGGTATGCAGAAATGAGTTCGGTGGGGCAGGAGCAAGCTGAGACTGTGGGTCTACCTGGACAGGCAGGTTTGTGGATCTTGGGTAGGAGGTAGAAACGGGAAGTGCGAGGTGTGGGAACTATAAGGTTGGTAGCAGTGAATGGGAGATACCCTGAGCGGATAAAGTTGGTGATGGTGTGGGAGACAATTTGGCCTGGTGCTCCTTAGTGGGGTCATGATCGAGGGGTAAATAAGAGGAGGTATCCGTGAGTTGTCGCTGTGCCTCAGCAAGGTAGAAGTCAGTGCGTTAGACTACAACAGCACCGCCCTTATCAGCGGGTTTTATAGTAAGGTTAGGATTAGTGCGGAGGGAGTGGAGAGCAGAGCGTTCGGAAGGGTGAGCTTGGAATGGAAACAAGGTGTGAAGTCGAGAGGCCGACTCCCAACGCAGATTAAGAGACTTCTTTCTGGAGCAACAATCTGCTACAACAGCCATGATCTCCTGATGGCCACCCACTTCGATTACACCCTATCTGCACACCGAGACCCCTCTCTCCCCCAACATGTCGCACCCCTCCATGCCCCGATCCAGTCGCCGCCCATTTGTCCTTCACCTTCCCGCACTGCCACTTCTCCATTCCGCTCGGGCTTTCCACTCTCCTTCGGGATACTGGAAAACCAGCGCCCACTCCGCCGAACAACCGGCTTCTGTTTCGTCGCAAACTCCGGGAGCCTCCTGCAGGCGGAGGCCCCCACAGCCGTCACCACACGCCTGACCGACGCCGCACTCCACATCCCGGCCCGGCCCCGCCCCACCACGGTACGTCATGGGAAGGCCCCCGCCCGGCGCGACCGAGTCCGCCTGCTCACTGCCATAAACCACACAACGGCAACCTACGAACACGATTATGATTTGTTACCCACATTAAAAGTATTATCTACATATTTGTTGTGAAATCGCTGCCGTGCTGGAGGACGGCCATGAGAGATAGAGGATTGCAGGAGTAATACCGTGTTAATTATAAGTAAATATAACCTGTCGATCCGCCGGCATTGATAACATTTAATAAAAATCTGAAATAAGTTTGTTGGTGGGGTTTGCGATGTTCTCCCTGGGGTTAAAATCCTATCGATGGCTGCATAGAGCACAGGCGGTGAACAGGACAATTTGGCTCGGCTCGGGTCCTGAAGCGGCGGCGGGAAGATGGCGGCCCCCAGAGAGGAGCCGAGTTGCCAGGATTTCTCGGAATTTCAGGTGAGGAGGGAAGAGGGGAGGGTGTGAATAAGAGAGTAGGTAATGAGGGAGGTGGCCTACCCCGGGACCGAGATCAGCATACATCAGTGACACTGGGGCTGATGCCCGCCGCTTTAGCGGCGTGCGCCCTTCACGGGACGGCAGCGGCCGCCGCGGGCTGAGCACCGTGTGTGGCGGCGGCGGCGGCAGTAGCTGAGCGCTCACCCCGTGCCGTGCATTCGACCCTCGACAGGTCACTGGCAAAGGCTGAGGGTGGGGAGTTGGGGGGGGGGGGTGTCTGTGGAGAAAGAAGTTATTCATATGTTTCAGGTCAATGACCTTTCGTCCGATTCAGGAATAGTTAGAGACGTGTGCAAGTATGTAAAAAAATCAAAGCTGCAAAAAACACAAAAAGGAAAATCTGAAATGAAACCTCAAAAAGTTGGCGATACTCAGCAGGCCGGACTGAAGGTAATCTTCAGGTACTGACTGATTGTATCTCAGCCTGGCATGGAAACACCAATGCCCAAGGACGGAAAAGCCTACAAAGTGGTGGATACAGCCCAGTCCATTACAGACAAAGGCCTCCTCACAGTTGAGCACACTTAAAGGAGCACTGCCACAAGAAAGCAGTGTCTATCTTCAATGACCACCACTATCCAGGCCATGTTCTGTTCTTGTTGCTGCCATTGGGAAGGAGGTGAAGGAGCCTTAGGTCCCTCACTACCAGGTTCAGGAAAAGTTGTACCCTGCAACTACCGGGCTCCTGAACCAGAGTGGTTAACTTCAAGTACCTCAACTGTGAAATGATTCATTAACCAATAGACTCACTTTCAAGAACTCTATAACTCAAGTTGTCATTATTTATTTATTTATTTTGCACAGGTTGTCTTTTGCACATTGGTTGATTGTCAGTCTTTGTGTGTAATTTGTCTTTAATTCTATTGTATTTCTTTGTTCTACTGTCAATACCTGCAATAAATGAATCTCAGTGTAGTATACTGTGACATATATGTACTTTGGTAATAAAGTTACCTTGAAGTACAGTGGACTCTGGTTACTTGGGATACATGCAGACCAGTACATTTTTTATGTGGCTGTTCCAATTAGCTGAAATTTCATGGAAATAGTTTAAAAGATTTGAAAAAGACAATCTGAGTAACAAATTATGCACTTAAATGAAATCAGAACAAATTAGAGCACTATTAATACTACAGTATGATAAAACAGTGTATTAGTTCCTAATACTTACCAACAGAGGAATTTATGTGCATCGTGTTCTTTTGACTTAAAATCAGCACAGATACCTAGTGCAGATAATAGACTGCCTTCACACAGTGCTGTCAAAGCAATCTTCCAAATCTTTGTTTTCATTGTAACTTTAAAGGTGATTGTTGATACCTTCAAATTCTTTGTAGTTCTTAACTTGTTGAAGTAAAATTGTTTCATTTTAACTCCTGCCGTCTCTGGCATCTCCAAACCTGAATGCTTGAAACTGAAGTGAGCAAAACAGTTCTGAATTGTCTTACTGCTTATTTCTTGCCAACTATCAGTGACAAAAATTGCTGCTTTTTGAACACAATCATGCACAACTGACACTTTAAAACTGTTCACTCGAAGTACAGTGTAGTGTCTAAACAGCCACGCAACTGCAAGCGGCTGCCATTGGTTAGAAATTGTTTGGCAACAGTCTCCTCCCTCATTTAAGCAGCGTAGTGTCCCAAATAATAACCGATAGCCCAATTAGCAGGAATCCACTCTAGTTTGAACTTTGATTCTTGGGATGGCAGTAATTCTGTATGAGGTGTGATTAAGTCCAATAATTTTGTATTCACTTCAGTTTAGAAGAATGAGAAAGGATCAAGTTGAAACTTACAAAGTTCTGACAGCAGTTTTGGACTGTGCATTTGGTTTCCCCAGTGTGGAGGCCACGTTTTAAGTATCGGTTGCAGTGTGTCAAATAGGAATCAGAATCAGAATCCTTTATTATCACCAAGTATGTGGATCCATACAGGGAATTTGATGCCAGTTTCCGTGAGCTCTCGCTGTACAGAATCAAAAAGCAAACAAAACAATAGTGCAAATAATCGTGAACTATATACAATGAGGTATACCTGTGTATGTACAGGTGGACTTGGTTTATAATAGACTAAAATTCAAATGTTCATAAGACTGATGGCATACGGAAAGAAACTGTCCTTGTACCTATTTGTCCTGGCATACAGTGATCTGAAGTGCCTACCAGAAGGAAGGAGTTGGAACAGGTAGGCGCTTTAGATCACTGTATGCCAGGACAAATGGGTACAAGAACAGTTTCTTTCCATATGCCATCAGTCTTATGAACACTTGAATTTTAATCTAGAAATAAAGAAAAGTGAGCTGTTTCATCTGCAATGAGTGTTTAGAGCCTTAGCTGACAAAAAGTGGGACGTTAAAGGGCTGGTGTTGAATCTCTGCAATTTCTATAGTAATGATTGGTATAGTTGGTGATGGAAAAGTGAGTCTGCCAGTTCTGGAGAGCAGGGTAGTGTAGAGGAACATTTTGGTACTAGGTACCAGAAGTTATAAGGTGACCTATTGAATGTGGAGGCTGCAAGCATGGAAGGTGATAATAAGGAGGACCCCATCTGTATTCTGATGTGATGAGTGACAGTGAGACCAGGCGTGTAGGCAACGGAATAGACACTATTGAGAGCTGTACTGATCATACTGGATGAGCAAAAAAAAAAATGATTGATCAGAAGCATTATGTGGATGGAAACACCACTAGAACAGTTGTAGTGGACAGACTGGGAGAATAGAACATTGTGCTTGCAAGGAGCAGAGTGGGAGGAACTGTAGCCAGGTTAACAGTGGGATTCCATGTGTTAGTAATGGCCGCAAGATGTTAACCTCTCCTCTGAAACGGAGTAAAGTTAAGGAAAAGAAGGGAAGAGTTGGAAGACAACCCAGTAATGGTGAGAGCATGGTGGAAATTGATAGCAACAGTGGATGAAACTTTAGATTCTTTAGTGAGGTGGTGAGGCCAGGAAAGCCTGAAACCTCATTTTTCTCTCTATAGAGTTCTTGCCTTTTTTAAACCAGCTGCTGATACACATTTCACTGCTACCATGTGCTAGGTGTTAGCTGATTTGAAGTTTACAGCAAAACGGCATATTGTTGGCAACCGTTATTCTGATGATTGTTCTGATCAACAAGGCAACATAGAGAAAATGAGTAAAGCATTGAGAAATGACCCTGACATGCCAAAGTTGGGATGCTGAGATTAGAAAATAATGCCTCTATGTAATAAAAGGTCATTTGTTTCTATGTTTGTATCATTGTAAAAAAAATGAACGTCATACTCTTCATATTATGTACTAGTTCTGTTGAGTTGCATTTCAGTTTAATTTTTTTGTAATCCATTTTTTACTGTGTCAAGAACTCAGTATACCCATACAAGACCTTGTTTCTCCCAGTTCTGTATATCTGTTTGTTTCATTACTTAACAGTAATGCGATTGAAATTACTGGCACAAATCAAGTCATATTGCATTGATCTGTAGTTTCTTTGGGTGTATTGTGTCTCTCGAGAGATTGCAAAACAATTAGAAAGAAAGCATAAGAGTTTTTAATATTGGCTTTGAACACAAATCAGTCAGATGTGATCATGAGTCACTTTTCATACAGAAAATGGAGTTCAAAGTGCTTTACTTTGGAATAAGGTGCAAACATGAAAATAAAAGACAAAAAGATGTTAGTTAAATGCAAAGTTAAATAAATAGGTTTTGACCTGGTGTTTAAAAGTGTTCATTGAGTCTGCATCCCTAATGATTTTAAGTATTGAGTTCCACATTTTAGGAGCATAGTTCAAAAAAGAACCTGCCAATTATCTTTTGAGGGAGATTGTTTAAATTTAAGAAATATGACAGAAAAAGACCTGAGAGCTGGAGCGAGATTATAAAATGAAAATGATTCAGTGATGTGTTCTGGTTCTAGACCATTGAGAGTTTTAAAAACGAGTAAGAAAACTTTAAAATCAATGGTCATGGGTGATGGGGGCCCTTAATAATGGATGCCGGGAATGTTAATAATTTTTTAAAGTGTTGTGGTAGGGACAGGGTTGAGCCAGCAAGTTTACGCTTCATTATAATATTATAATATTCTGAATTGGAAGTACGTGTAAATTTTGACCTGGTTGACATCTTTTTACACGGTTAACTATAGGGGTTACCAGTATCTGTAGCTATACTCTCCCTAATGGAGATAATCATACTGTTAAAAATATTGTGAATTCCTCACATTTTGTGGCAGATGCTTCTGAGTACATATCTTGGAAAAATGGGCTCTTCTTGCAGAGTGTATAGCAGCATTATAGGAGGCTAGTTCTTCCTTGAAAATATTACAGTGGACTTGAGCCCAGTTTTCCTCCATTTTCTCTCAGCCTCTCTGCATGACCTCTCGAACTTGCGGACAGAATTGTTTAACCATGGCAACGCTTCGCTTGGTGGTTTCTTTTTAACCCTATTTAACCCTTTTTAATCACCGTGTTTAATAATATTTGCAAAGTTACTGTTAAAAGAATCAGCCATTTTATTTACTGAGCAGTTTGGGTTGGGTGGGTCAGATAAACTAGCCAGCTCAGAGAATTTAAGTTGCACCGCATCATCAAGAAACCATTTTTTAAACTGCAATTTTTTCATGGTCTTGGTTACAGGCAGGAGGTATCAAAAAGCACAGAGAAATGATCAGAGATACTGGTATCAGACTGAGAGCCATTGATAATATTTAACCCCTATGTCATTACTAAGTCCAGTGCAGCAAATTTACAATAAACTGGACCGGTCAAAGAACACTTGAATTGACAATAAACTGAACTGGTCAAAGAACACTGAGGCTGTCTACAAGAAGGGTCAGAGCCGTCTCTATTTCCTGAGGAGACTGAGGTCCTTTAACATCTGCCGGACGATGCTGAGGATGTTCTACGAGTCCTGTGGTGGCCAGTGCTATCATGTTTTCTGTTGTGTGCTGGGGCAGCAGGCTGAGGGTAGCAGACACCAACAGAATCAACAAACTCATTCGTAAGGCCAGTGATGTTGTGGGGATGGAACTGGACTCTCTGACGGTGGTGTCTGAAAAGAGGATGCTGTCTAAGTTGCATGCCATCTTGGTCAATATCTCCCATCCACTACCTGATGTACTGGGTGGGCACAGGAGTACATTCAGCCAGAGACTCATTCCACCGAGATGCAACACAGAGCTTCATAGGAAGTCATTCCTGCCCGTGGCCATCAAACTTTACAACCCCTCCCTTGGAGGGTCAGACACCCTGAGCCAATAGGCTGGTCCTGGACTTATTTCATAATTTACAGGCATAATTTACATATTACTATTTAACTGTTTATGGTTCTATTACTATTTATTATGTATGGTGCAACTGTAACAAAAACCAGTTTCCCCGGGGATCAATAAAGTATGACTATGACTATTTCCAAGTCAACGGGTGCGCTCAGTGACACGCTGGGAAAGATTTGAGTTATCCAGCAAGCTCCTGAACTCAGCTGCCGTAGTGTTCACATTTGAGAGATAATTAATATGAATATTGAAATTGCCAGAGATGAGAATCCTGTTGTAGTCAACAGGCGCTGAATTTAGGACAGCGATAAATGATGACGCAGAGGACAATGTCTGTACTACAAATTTTAAAACATATGTACCTTAAAACTTGAAAAATTGTTGACAGACGGTAGATTGCAACTAAAATGCTTTTTGAACTTGGTGGCAATCTTGCCACCTCAGCCAATGGGCCTTGGTACACTGAAATTGTCATAGTCGGGGAGACACCATTCAGATATTCATTTGGCTTTAAGCAGGTCTCAGTTAAGAACATAAAATTGCGGTCTGAAGAGGTAATAAAATAACTTAAGATAAAACTCTTACTTGAAAGGGATCTCAAATTTAGAAGAGCGAGTCTAAATAGATTAGCCTGGTGTGGTGCAACAGGGGAGGTAGATTTTAAGTGTAGAAGGTTATTTCTGTTAACACCTTTGGTAGGATAGTTCAGTCCAATGACAATGGTCTGAATAGGATGGGTAACGTTTACAGATCTGGTGGACAGTGAACAGGAAGTAGTTAGGGAAGGATTGATTGTAAAATTGTCATACACATGGGCTTGCGAGAGTGCAATGGAAGATGTTTGCAAACAGCTTCCGGGGGCCCAGATCTGCAACCCTGTGGCCCTGCTTTTCCTTCATTGGGCCATGTTTGTATTACTATTAACCATCAATGTACTGTAAGTTCAAAGACAACATTTCACTGGTTATTTGATGGTGACCATCTGCACTACAAAAAGAGGCTCTCGTTACCTAAAGGTCATTCTCTAGTTCCACATCCTGCCATCATTTATGTAAGGTGGAGGAAAAGGAAGGTGGTGCACGTTAGTGGTAAAGTTCGGTGTAACTTTAATTGGTCGGCCTCTGCCCGGAATAACTGTCAGGCTAGTCATAACTTAGATGTGATTTTTTTTCCCTTAAACTATGTTCCTTGCAAAACCATTCTTTCTAGACCCAGATGCTTACGTTGGTTCCACCTGCATTATCCAGTTAAAGCTCTACATGCTGTATCACCAGACCAGCGCAGAATTTATCTTCACAAGTCTCCCATTCTGTGTTTTAAATGTGTATTCTTTAGTTACTTTAACCAGGCCACTGGAAATTATTTATCATTTTTATTTCATCACGCTTAATATTATCATCACTTTATTCTTCCCTCTCTCTCTTAATATTTTCTAAATGTTCTAAGAACAATCCTAAAATTTTTAGTCTATGTAATTCTAATCTCTCATCTTTGGTACCATTCTATACCTTGCAACTTCCCCAAGACCTTGACATCTTTCCTAAGTTATGTTGCCCAGTGTTGCAGATACTCCAATGAGGTCATCATTTCTCTATTAGATACTGATACATTTTGTGACTGGTGGGTCATGACAGGTCGTTACATACTGTTGCAAGTTAACTCTTTGCAATTACCTGGTTCACTGCATTAATTACTCAAAATGTGGTCTGATCTTCAACTAAGTCACAATAATAGACAAACACAATCTGCATAAACTAATAAAACACAAACGATTATACTTCTCATCAATACAGAGTACACCATTTAAACAATCACAGTCTAAGGTCTAAAAAGTATGTGAACCTCTGGGGTAATGCATTCTACAAAAGCTATTTGGAGTCTAGTGTTCCAATCAATGAGATGAGATTAGAGGTGTGGGTTGGAGAGGTGCCCTGCCCTATGAAAAAGGCACACAAAGTCAGGTTACTGGCAGAGTCTGCTCTTCTCAAGAAAGATCTGTTTATGTGCACCATGCCTCAATCAACACAACTTTCAGAGAACCTTAGAAGAATTGTAGAGACGCATGAAGCTAGAAAAGGCTACAAAGCATTTTTAAAGACTTGAGTGTTCATTAGTCCACGGGAAGAGAAATTGTTTATAAATGGAGGAAATTCAGTACTGTTGCTGCTCTCCCTAGGAGTGGGTGTTCTGTAAAGATCACACCAAGAGCACAACATGCACTGCTGAAGGAGGTGAAAAAGAATCCAGGGAACAGCAAAAGAGCTGCAGAAATCTCTAGAACTTGCTAAAGTCTCTGTTCATGTGTCCACTATAAGAAAAACACTGAACGAGAATGGTGTTCATAGAGGGATACCACTGAGGAAACCACTGCTCTCCTAAAAAAAATTGGTGCACATCTCAGCTTGCAAAAGACCACCTAATTGTTCCACAATGCTTCAGGGACATTGTTCTGTGGACTGATGAGACAAAAGTTGAACTTTTAGACAGAAATGCACACTGCTATGCTTGGAGGAAAAAGGGCACTGCACACCAACACCAAAACCTCATCCTAACTGTGAAGCATGGTGGAAAGAGCATCATGGTTTGGGGCTGCTTTGTTGCCTCAGGACCTGGACAGCTTACAATGGTTGAAGGAACAATGAATTCCAAATTGAATCAAGACATTTTACAGGAGAATGTCAGGGTGGTGGTCTGTCACCTGAAGCGTAATAGAAGTTGCATGATGCAGCAAGACAATGCTCTAAAACACAAGAGCAAAAATGGTTTAAGAAGAAAAAAATGTATGATTTGGAATGGTCAAGTCAGAGCCCAGACCTTAACCCACTTGAGATGCTATGGCATGACCTGAAGAGGTCTATTCACACAAGGTAGCCCAGAAATATTGATGAACTGATACAGTTTTGCATGGAGGAATGGTCTAAAATTCCTCCTCGCCATTATGCAAGTCTGATCAGCAGCTACAGGAAACATTTGGTGAAGGTTACTGCTGCTAAAGGAGGTTCTTAAATACAAAAGTTATTAAATACAACTTATTAAGTGTAAAGGTTCACGTACTTTTTCCAACCTGGACTGTAAATGATTGAACAATGTGTTCAATAAAGACATGCAAAGTACAATTCTTTGTGTGTTATTAGTTTAGGCAGATTGTGTTTGTCTATTATTGTGATTTGGAAACATAGAAAGCCTACAGCACAATACAGGCCCTTCGGCCCACAAAGCTGTGCTGAATGTGTCCTTACTATAGAAATTAGCAAGGGATACCCATAGCCCTCTATTTTTCTAAGCTCCATGTACCTATCTAGGAGTCTCTTAAAAGACCCTATCATATCTGCCTCCACCACCATTGCTGGCAGCCCATTCCACACACTCACCACTCTCTGTGCAAAAAAAAACTTACCCCTGACATCTCCTCTGTACCTACTTCTAAGCACCTTAAAACTGTGCCCTCTCGTATAGCCATTTCAGCCCTGGGAAAAAGCCTCTGACTATCCACATGATCAATACCTCTCACTTAGATGAAGATCAGGCCACATTTTATGGGTAAGTAATGCAGAAAACCAGGTAATTGCAAAGGGTTCACAAACTTTTTCTTGCAACTATAGGTGCTTGAACTCCATTTAACCATTTTGTTTTCTATCTCAATAATAGGAAATATTACGGGTGATGCGACAAATTGATGATAGGATAATCCATGAATTAAATACTAGTCTCCCTACAGCATCCTTTGCTGGGAAGATTGATGCAAGTGCAAGATGCAAAGAGCTTTATCATTCAGTAAGTAATGTTGCTTTTTACAGAGATTTTCCTGTTATCATTTTCGTACTTGTAAGAGAATATCAATTTTCTCACACACCCTTGTGTTCACTCCTGTCATTCTGGGATTCAGTTATTCTTTTGCTTGAAGATAAGGATACCAGTGGCCATTGTTGAATTTGACTGAGTGAGATCCACCTGACACTGTTGACAAATTCTAAGGAAATTGAGGTCATCCTGCTGTTTATGAATGAAGGGAGAAATAATGCAATTACTTCAGAAGTGCTTTTTATTCAAATACATCAACGGAACCAACGTGCTAATTACTCAACTACTGCAGGAAGCCTTAATGTCTCCTTTTTAGTATATTTTGTCTCACCCCCAATTTTTTCCCTTTTCAGATGGAAGATCAAAGCTCTGATTGACTATTGGGCTGTACTAACCAACTGTTTAGTTAATGATTTAGAATCATCAATAGTTGACATCAATAGCACATATGACTTCAGCTGAGATGTGTGGTTTGGATGTTTGTCTGAAATTCAAACTAAGTGTTTGATTTTGTTTTTGAGTGTCTATTTTTGGAGATCCGCCAGGATAGTTCACTTGAGTTTCTTTTATTAGTTGGTAAATGTCAATCGATCTTTATGGTTGGTATTAATTGACATTTTTCTGCTTAGCAAATGCTATATAAAATGAACTGGATCAAAGAAGTATAATTGAATTAAAATTTAGATATATAAACTAAGTTTTACATTGTTATCTGAATGATGTCAAGAAAGCTGAAAGATATGGCCCTTGTCTGTTATATTTTAATTGTAAATCTGTGAATCATTTGACCTTGTTATAATTGCATTCAGCTTCATTCCAGAAGGATCTAAATCAGGCAATTAAGAAACAACTTTATATGTTTGCAGAATTTGGGTGAAAGAAGTTCAGATTAATTAAAATAATATTTTACCATGACAAGTTCATGGTTCATGACATGGCAGAGTTGCTCAGCATAGAGATACCTCCTGTAAAAATTGGAAAAGTAATGTCTGTGCTAGGGGGAGTGCACTTCTTCTATGGATGTACTTTTTTTTGCAGATACTGTAGAAGGAAGTTTGCATTGTCTGTACTTTAACAGCAATCAGGTTCTGAAAGACCAGGCCATCAAGATGATCCAGGCCATACACAGTCAGTCAATGACATTTTCTGTGGGTACAATCAATAATAAACCAATTCAGGTCAAATAATTGCTTGTATATTGGTAGTCACCTTTTGTAAAAATCCCACAATCAATCTAACATTTCTTCATGGATTTTGGGAAATGCGAACAAAGTCTCTCACATGAACAAGGAGGGATCATCTGCCAGGACAGTTATCAAACTAGGAGTTATCACATCTAGTGTGGAAATATTGAGAGCCATTTCCCCTACAAACCTATTGACTTAACATAAGATTCACCCAAAAAGTAATCTGAACAGAATTTGAAAAAGAGTACATTAAGGAATATATGTAACATGCAAGACTCACTTCTAAGCCAGATTTTAATTTTAAAAAATACTCTGAAGTACTTATTCTCTATTTTAGTTTTTATATGCTTACTTGTTTCTTTTAAATTTACTCTGGGTGATGAAACTAAGCTGTGAACCAGACCAATTTCTGTCATCTTTGTTGAATTTATTGATGCAACCATATAATAATTGCAAATTTTGTGTATTTTTGTTTCTGTTTTGTTTGTTTTAGCTAAAGGAAGCTCATGCCAGTAGAGAAAAAGCCATAAAGACCTGCATAAACCAGTCCTCCAGTATGGTGAACAAATTACGAGAAGAGAGGAATAAAGACAAGGATAATTTAACGCTAATAAAACGACTCCGAAAAGAACAAACTAACGTAAGCTCCCCTCTAAGAAAATATATCAACATGCAACACAAACTTAAAAGACACGGTACAATTCTATTTTGTTGCTGAAGTAATGCTTGAGTTCATTATTCCTAGTTCTAAATTTAGTGTTCAATTTCATGTCATTTTCCAGTAATTACCAATAATAAATCCAGAATATTTTTAAATTGCAACCTTTTTAACAAGTCAAAATGGATAGTTTGGGTCAAGTGTGAAAACTGATGGTATATGAGTGCATTATCTGTAAGACAACCTCTTCTTTGAAAGTCGGGATTTAATTCAGAATTTTATTCCATTTGTTTATTATCTTAATTTGATTTGTCATGAAGGTGCAAGACCAGTGATTTGCAGAGTGGCACACTGTACTTGTCTGGATGTAGTTTTTATGAAGCAGTGTACATTGTTACCTTTAGATCAAACATGACTGAAGATGTAGGGTATAATACCTGCACATAGTAATTGATTACTTGGCTGTGACCCTGGGAGACCTGGTAGAGGAGGATATCTTGTACTTCTTATCCTAACAAGAGAATATCTTGTCCAAGTGGATGAGGGAGATGCCATTTTGTTCTCCTGTCCCCTTCTCCTGCAGCAGCAGTTGCTGCAGATCTGCTGACATTTAATTCTCCTTCCACTTCTCATAAAGATCACTATGCACAGTGTTGAGTACCTAGATCTATTGCACAGTGCCCAATGCCGAGTAATTTTTTTTAAGCTGGTGATTAATATAATGATATATTTTTTTAAAAAGTAGATCCAGGAATTGTGATGCATGATTAATTTGCACCTAGTAACTAGAGTGTAAGCTCCATGGCTACTTTGCACCACCAACTCAATGTAATATTAATATGTGTATTGCCAGGACTAATTTTGTTTTTTGTCTTTTTGTGGGGCCCAAAGCCATCCTGCAGATATTTGAAAAGGAATCCGATTTGGGAAATTGAGGCATGCCATGAGAGATTGATGAAGGGAGTGCAGTGGATGTTGTAAATATGGATTTTCACAAGATGTTTGACAAACCTGTAAATGAAAACTGGTTAGCAAAATTGAAATGTGTAAAATAAAATAGCAGCATGGTTTTAGAATATTAACTCATGATAGAAAGCAGGGTTTTGGATACCTTTCAGACTGTAGAGTCATTGTGGCCCACTGCTTTTTGCAAACTTTAATGATATAAATGTTATTTAATGGAGTAAATTGTCAAGATTAATGTTTGGCATCAAATATGATAAACAATTAAAACACAAGAACTAGGCAGTCAAGTGGCATGTAAAATAAATGTGAATTTTCACAGTAATAAACTTGAAGTCAGTTGGAAATCTGGGATTCAGAAATGATAAATAGTACAAAATTAGAATATTATAAACTCATGATGGAAAGCAAGTTGTTGTAAATCGAAAATTAGTAGAGATGGTTTGTATTTCAAAGAAGCATTATAAGCTTCAATTGGTGCAATAGTTCTTTTGCAAGCTTCAACTCCATTGAAGCATCAAACATAGTTTCAGATACCATATTTTAAACAAACAACCACAGTGAAATGAAATTGTTGACAGTTAAAGGATCATCTGTAGTTCAATAGTGCCAATTTACAAGTTGTTTGTATGTGATTGATAATCGTAACTGTTATAAGGTGCTCCATTAATGTGTATATTTTTGGTAAACATCACTGGACTGGATCAGAAATCTTTACTTTGCACCTCATTTGTAGCTTCAACACAACCCAAATTGAGAATATAATTTTTAAAAATGATTTTTCAGATTTTTTTTGAGAATTAAGAAGAATGAAAAGGAACGGTGTTATTTCCATTGTATTGATTAGATTGGGGACATTGTTGTTTTTTGTGATCATATGGTAAGCTGTTCTTAGTTGTTGACTATTAACTAGAAAGGAATAGGTAGAGGGAAGAGGTTCTGTGAAAAATCAACAAATCTGTAGATTAATGCTTTTTCAGTATGTGAACACTTGACAGCTTCTGTATTTATTACAGTTAAAATGTGCTGTAAATATTAATGTTCACTCCAAATGTTCTGTTCTTTTTTCTTTGTTTCAGTTGAAACTAATGCAGTCTGAATTAAATGTTGAAGAAGTTATCAATGACAGAAGTTGGAAGGTAGAAACTGTTTCTTTTTATGCACGTATTAGAGAACAGGATTTATGAAATACCATGAAACATAGGAGTAAAGCTAGGCCATTCAGCCCATCAAGTCTACTCGTGTCTGATTTATTATTCCTCTCAATCACAATCTCCTGCCTTCTCCCCGTAACCATTGTCGCCCTGACTTATCAAGAACCTATCAACTTCCACTTTAAATATACCCGATGACTTGGCCTCCATGGCCATCTGAGTCAATGAAATCCATAAGGCATAGGAGCAGAATTAGGCCTTTTAGCCGGATCTGCTCCACCATTCAATCATGGCTGATCCTTTTTTCCCTCCTGTGTCCCACTCCCCAGCCTTCTCCCCGTAACCTTGGATGCCATGTCAAATCAAGAACCTGTCAAGCTCTCCCTTAAATACACCCAACGACCCGGCCTCCAAAGCTGCCTGTGGTAATAAATTCCACAAATTCGCCACCCTCTAGCTAAGGAAATTTCTCCGCATCTCTGTTTTAGATGGATGTCCATCTATCCTGAGGTTGTGCCCTCTTGTCCTAGACTGTCCCACCACGGGTAACATCCTTTCCATATCTACTCTGTCTAGGCCTTTCAACATTTAAAAGGTTTCAGTGAGATCCCAACCCCCCCCGCATCCTTCTAAATTCCAGCGAGTGCAGACCCAGAGCTATCAAACGTTCCTCGCATGATAACCCTTACATTCCCTGAATCATCCTTGTGAATCTCCTCTGGACCCTCTTTAATATCGGCACGTTTTTTTCTTAGATGAGGAGCCCAAAACTGTTCAAAATACTCAAGGTGAGGCTTTATAAAACCTCAACATCACATCCCTGCTCTTGTATTCTAGACCTCCTGAAATGAATGCTAACATTGAATTTGCCTTCCTCACCACCAACTCAACCTTCAAGTTAAGCTTTAGGTTGTTCTGCACAAAGACTCCCAAGTCCCTTTGCATCACAGATTTTTGGATTTTCTCCCCATTTAGAAAATAGTCTGCACATTTAATTCTTCTACCAAAGTGCATGATCATGTATTTTCCAGCATTGTATTTCATTTGTCACTTACTTGCCCATTCTCCTAATCTGTTCAAGTCCTTCTGCAGCTTACCTGTTTCCCCAACACTACCTGCCCCTCCACCAATCTTCATATCATCGCCAAACAAGCCATCATCTAAATTGTGGATATACAGCATAAAAAGCAGCAGTCCCAACATCGACCCCTGCAGAACACCTCTAGCCACTGGCGGCCAACCACTAAACGATCCTTTTATTTCCACTTACTGCCTCCTACAGCCAATGCTCTAACCATGCCAGTAACTTTGCTGTAATATGGGATCTTAACTTGGTAAGCAGCCTCATGTGTGGCCCCATGTCAAAGGCTTTCTTTAAGTCCGAATAGACAACACCTACTGCATCCCTTTTATCTATCCTACTTGTAATCTCCTCGAAGAATTCCAACAGGTTTGACAGGCGAGATTTTTCCTTAAGGAAACCATGCTGACTTAATCCTATCTTGTCTTGTACTATTTTTCCATTTGAGTATTTCCTTGTTTATTGCAATACATCTGTCCTGCACCTTCCTCGTTTTTCCCCAGAAACTCATGCCGCTGCTGCTCTGCTGTCATCCCTGCCAGCATCTCCTTCCAATTTACTTTGGCCAACTTCTCTCTCATACGACTGTAATTTACTTTACTCCACTGAAATACTGCTACATCAGACTTTACTTTCTCCCTATCAAATTTCTAGTTGAACTTAACCGTATTGTGATCACTGTCCTAAGGATTCTTTTACCTTAAGCATACTAATCACCTTCGGTTTGTTACATATTGCCCAAATCCAGTATAGCTGATCCCCTAGTAGGCTCAATGACAAATTGCTCTAAAAATGTATCTCACTGGCCCGCAAGACTATTGGTCCCCGTCTGGTTCAAGTGCAGCCCATCACTTTTGAACAGGTCATACCTCCCCCAGAAGAGGTTCCAAGGATCTAAGAACCAGAAGCCTTCCCCCTGCACCAGCCTCTCAGCCACACATTAATCTGCCAATTCATCCTGTTTCTATCCTCACTGGCATGTGGCACAGACGGCACTCCAGAAATTACTACCCTGGAGGTCCTGCTCCTCAGCTTTCTACCTAGCTCTCTAATTTCTCTTTTCGGGACTTCCTTGCTTTTCCTTCCTATGTCATTGGTACCAATAAGTACCAAGATATCTGTCTGCTGTCCCCCCCCTCCAAAATGTTATGGATGCGATCCGAGGCATCCCTGACCATGGCACCTGGGAGGCAACATACCATCCGGGTGTCCCATTCACATCCACAGAAAATCTCCTGTCTATTCCCTTCACTATTGAGTCCCCTATCACTACTGCTTCCTTCTTTCTCTTTCCGTTCTGCACCACGGACCCATGCTCAGTGCCAGTGACCTGATCTCTGTGGTATTCCCCTGGGAGCTCATCTCCCACAACAGTATCCAAAACTGTGTTCTTATTGTTGAAAGGAATGGCCACAGAGATGCTCTGTGCTAACTGCCCATTCACGTTTCCATTTCTACTAACAGTCACTCAGCCACTTGCCTCCTGCAGCTTAGGAGCGACTACCTCCCCACAACTCTGATAAATTATCTCCTCACTCTCCTGTAAAAACTGAAGGTCATACAGCTGCTGCTTCAGATCCCTAACATCATCAGGATGCACTTCACGTAGATGTAGTTCTCTGGAAGATCTGGCATTTAAGAACACACAACAGCCATTTACTACACTAGGTACAGTAAGAGCAACAAAGAGAACCTTAACAGAACCCTACCCACAGCCAACACCTCTTTCAAGCTGAAGCCTCCTTTGAGCTGAAGCCTGACACTCCTACTCTCACCACTGGCCTACTCCCAACAATGGCCGCCTCGCTTGTCCCTTCTGTACTTTCAAACAAGCGTCGCCGACCTGGGAGAGGCCTCGTTGCTGTGGCCTGCTCCTGTTGCTGAATGGGCCACCAGAAAGGGCCCAAATGCCCATGAACCTGTCCTTTTTAAACAATTATACAGATTCACAACCCTCAGGCTAAAGAAATTCCTCTTCATCTCTACTCTATTTTGAGGCTGTGCCCTTTGATCCTAGACTCTCCGACTATATGAACGTGCTCTCCGCGTCCACTGTATCCGGCCTTTCTATATGTACAAATAATATGGAAGCTTATTTGCATCTGAAACCCCTTTTTACTGGGTGTGTCTAGTGATGTGGCTCCTTAGCCCCTCGCTAACAGCCACCGGACAGCGGTCAGAAAACCACTTTTCTCAGACACCGTACATCTAGGGTCAGGTCAGTATGACCTTTCTCAGACCCGGGAGCCTGGAATGTCTCACCCACCTGAACCATGATCTGAGCGAATACTGTGTAAATGCTGCCCACTTGGAATTACCCATCAGCAAGAAATAATAGATCGTACACTGCATACAATTATAAAGAAAGTATATTTACAAATTTCTGCTTTATTGAATAGTTAGTAGGAAAAGAAAAAGGGAAAAAAAATAGAAAGGGCCCATTACAGCTAACCCAGTCCAAATGTGCATACAAGTTGGAGCTCATCTTGAAGTTATCTTTAATTCATGCACTTGACCCATGGTTTGCATGAAAGGACACACCTCCTTCTGAATGTCGCTTGTAATCCATCTCGAACAAACAGGCTCTCCCACGAAAGTATTGATCCTTGAAGCTATTCATCTGCACAAAGCACCTTGTGCGACAGGGGTGACATCCTCAGCCATTCTCTCCTGTCTTCTCCCAGCAACACTAAGACCTCAAACCACACCAGTGTCATCAAACCTCTCCACCAGCATTCTCTAGAACCTTCTTCCGATTCCACCATCCTAATTGGATGACACTACATTCCTAAGCATGAACATCACAACCTCTTATCTTTAGCTCGAAACCAAACATGCTGAAAGTGAAACAGACTGTTCTTACAGGACTGCTAAAACAAAATATCTACTGCATAGCAGTAACAATCTTAACCAGGGCTTTACACATCCAAAAGATCCCATAGCCTGTATAAACCAGTCACTTTTGGTTTTTGAGATTACATATTCAGCACAGATTATAAACTGCAGATTCCTCTATTCCTAACAGTAATCAAATATACTTCAGCTAGGGGAAAAATATTATAAGAGGAGTTCAAAGTAGTCATTTTAACATTTACAAAGTTATTTGAAGAAATAGCATATTAAATGTTAGAACGGTACCTCTACAATTTACTTAATAATGTATTGTATGCCTTTGCCTTAATACTGTAGTTAGACATCACACAAGAAATGGCATTTTATTTGGTTATGTATTGAACAAGATATTTTTGAAAACGTGTTCTTTCTATATAAATGACTGTGCCAGGGCTGTATGTTTTGTCTTGCTCTCATTGTTATTCAGAAGGTGGTGCTGGATTTTCTGTATGTAATGTCACAGTCCAGATGGTTCTGTAGGCGCGGTTGTTTGGTGGAATGTGGGCGATCTTGTACACAAATTTCAGAAACTGCAGCAAGCAATTAGCAAGGCAAATAAAAGGTTGAGGGTTTGTGTGCCAGGGTAAAGGTATCTGCAGCTATGCAGAGCACTGATAAAACTACCATTGGAATGTTGTACACCGTTTTGGTCTACAGTCTATGAAAGAAAATATCTGTGGTAGAAAGCAGAAAAGACATGACAGTGGTCAACGGGACTTATTCTGTCTGGAGATATGTAAGTTGTCATGTTCCGCAGGGATCTGTACTGGAATCAATGCTAATGACAGATGAAATTGTAGGGGCATGGGTTAGTAAGTTTGTAGACAATATGAAGATTGTTGGTGCTGTGGATAGCATAGAAGAATAGCAAATGTTACAGTGAGATATGGATCATAGCAATATAGACAATATCAATCATATGACAGATATGGGTGGAGAAATAGCTTATGGAATTTAACCTGGTCAAATGTGAAGTGTTATGCTTTGGAAGATTACGTGTAAGAGGAGAATACACTGTTAATCACAGTAACATTAACAGTGTTGATGTGTAGAGGGGTCCTGGAGTCCAAGCCAATAGTTCCTTGAAATTGGCTACGTGGATTGATAGGGTGGTAAAGAAGGCATATGGCATGCTTTTATTAGTCAAGGAACTGAGTTCAAGAGTCAGGAAGTTATGTTGCAGCTTTATAAAACTCTAATTAGGCTGCATCTGGAGTACTGCATTCATTTCAGGTTGTCCCATTACGGGAAGGATGTCAAGGCTTTGCAGGTTTACCAGGATGCTGCCTAGATTACTATAAGGAGAGGATGGACAAACTGGAGTTGTTTTCTCTGGAGCAGCAGAGGCTGACGGTAGATCAGATAGAGGTTTATAAGATTTCGAGATGCATAGATAAACAGCGTAGTATCTTTTAGAAATAGCTGAACTAGCAACTACTTGGGGGCAACTACTTAAGGTGATACAGGGTAAGTTCAAAGGAGAGGTGTGGGCAAGTTTCTTTTTACAGAACGTGGTGGGTGCCTCGGATGGTGGTGGAGGCCAGTACATACAGTTGTTGAAGAGGCTCATAGACAGGCACATGACGGCAGGAAGTGGAATGATGTGGACTGTATGGAGTGTTGAGAATACAGGGTCACATTCTCAGAAGGAGTCAGACGTTGAGATCGGAGGTGAGGAGTGTAGTAAATTTTTGAAATCCATTACCCAAGGGAACTGTGGTGGCTCAGTTGCTTAGCATGTTTACCATAAGGTTTTTTTTGATATGAAGGGGGGTCAAGAGCTTAGGGGGTTACCAATGGGAAGCAGGTGTCAAGGTACCACATTAGGGATGAATTTAATGAATGGCAGAGTAACGATGAGTAGCTAAGTGACTCACTTTTGAATTGCTTATGGTTTTACCTGGGGTATTCAGTGTACCAGCAATGATGAAATGATGGCATATTTCTGAGTTAGGATAACGTTCAAGTGATGCTGTGTCTGCTCTTGACCTTAATGGTTCTAAAACCTGGAGCTGTTAAGATGCATCTTACCTTACCTATACTGCTTCAGTTGTGGTTGGAATCGATACTGAGTTGAATGATAAAAATGTCAATCAAATGGCCATGAGTTGTATTAAGTTTTCTAAATATTGCTTTATCTCTTAATTTGAGCCAGATGAAGTTGTTTATACAGATGGGAGGAGAGCCTGTCTTTGTAGAATGCTCAGATTTTCCCTTTGTTGTTATGTAGTATTGATAATGGCAGGTCCATTCAAGCAGTCGCAGTGATCGAAGCACACTCCATCCAGGCTACCCTAACTGCATGTTCATGGTTTGGCATTTGTTCCTTATCGCCTATGATCATATGTTTGGATATTGAGCCTGTGCTGCTTCTGTGCTTTTGAGTAGTGTAGACAAATACCTCCAAATCATCAGTACCAGTTCCATTCCTCACCTTTATGACAAAGGTTCGGGCATTCTGAAGTAGCTGAGCTCTGCTTGGCCTCTCACAAGGAATGACCATTTTGTTGTTATCGACTGACTCCAGTGTTCCGTTTAACAGTTCATCCAATTTTGTAATTCCTCACGAGCTTGTACATTGAGTAGATGTATCTTTCTTGATTATGGTGCATATTGTAGCCAGATTGAATCCGCTTTTGTTCTGCTTTTATATAGGATACACAAGTTGTTTGATAGTAGGGAACAGCAGAGGGAGGAAGTTTGCTTTCTGAACTACAGGCTTGTGACTATCAGTTTTCCCCAGGGCTCAGTGTTAGGCCCATTCCCATGTGTCATCTTATATCAATGACTTGGATGAAGTGTAAGTTTGCAAATACTAAAATAGTTATTGTAGATGGTGAAGACAGTTGTCAGGATACGAAGAGGGATTGTAATCAGATAGGGAAAAGGGCTGAGGAAAGGAAAATGTGGATGATTGCAAGGTGTTGCTTTTTGGGAGGACAACTGAGCTTAGGACTTTCACATTGAATGGCAGGACCCTGGCGTGCACTGTAGGATAGAGGGACCTAGGAGTCCAAATACATCCTTTCCTGAAAGTAGGGTCACAAGAGCAGCTTTTGGCATGCTGGGCTTCGTCAGTCATGGTACTGAGCATAGACATTGGGATGTTATGTTGTAGTTATTGATGAGGCCACATTTGGAAAATTGTGTTGACGCTGCTGTAGGGAAAAAATACAACTGAGTTGGAAAGAGTGCAGAGGAGATTTACGAGGGTCTTCATTGGAGTGTAGGAGAATGAGGGGCATAGGTAGGGTGAACATGCACAATCTTTTTTCCCCAAATCAGAAACTGGAGAAAAAGGTTTCAGGGTTAGAGGGATCTGAAGGGCCGCGTTTTTACTCAGAGGTTGGTCCATATGTGGAGTGAATAGCTAGATGAATTTGTTGAGGCAAGGAACATTAACAAGATTAAAAGATAATTGGAAAGGAAAGCTTTCGAGGAATATGTGACTAGTCCAGATGAGGGTCTTTATTGGGCTGGTTGGACAATCAATCTGTTTCTGCACTGTATGATTTTGGCATATTCTACTCAAGATTTTGGGACTGGAGGCAGATTTATTCCCCATATTAATCATGCAAGCTGGTTTTAAGCTGGTGAAGAACAGGACATAAAATGTGTTTCTCAGTACAAGACAAGGTCACGCTGATCAAAACTTTTATGTGGTGCAATCTTTGACCTGCAATTGGAATTGAGGATTAAAGCAAGTTACAGTATCAGGAATTTGATTTTTTTTAAACTTTACAAAGGTCTTCAAGGAACGCTGCAGAATTCATTACAAGCCTTCAAACAACCTGTGAACCTGAATCATTGAAGACAGGCCAGACTCTGCCTACCCATGGCTTGAAAAGAATGAATTACATTGAAGTTATTCGGGTGAAAGCACAGTGGACCATCACAGGGACCGGTTATGGGTATAAGCCAAGAGTTGTTAGGATGGGCCTTTTATCATTGAGAGAAAAGTGTAGTTCTGGTAATTACCTAAGCCAGCCTGTAAAATTGGTTTCCACCAATTTCTTATGCTGCAAGCTTTTCAAAAAAAAAATCATTTTGAATATCATAAATCTTTCATAATTTTTTTTAAAAATTTCATAATGGAACAGTTCTGTTTATGCCAGGGAATATACCTGGAAATGTCTGTTTTTATTACACTTATTTTTCCATTTGTCCTGTGCATAATTACTGGACAATATAGTAATTTTTCAAGATTATCTCACTTAGAATGAATAGTCAGAGCTTTAAGTTGAAAAAATTGTATATTTAAAGTGTTACCTTTCTGACTTTGATTGTAATTAATACTATTTGAATTTCCTGTTCCATAACTTGGTAACTTGAAATGCAAGTATTGATCCATCTCCCAATCGACATAGCTAACGAAATGCACTGAGTGTACAGAATAAAATCATGATGATTAAGCTACGCACATTGTAACAAATTCTGAAGACTAAATTGAGACATTAGATTTTGACAGACTGTTTTCACTTGTGGTGTTCAGGCAAGGAATTAAGGCCAGTAACAGTTGTAATTTACATATTAAAAATACCATTTATTAAATTAGAATCCTTTCCTCAGGCTCATCTTCATTTTGAAACATTTGTCTTGTACATTCATTCTGTATCCATTTTCTAAAATTTTTAAAAATGTAATTGGTTTGCCTATTCCCTATAAGGTGGAAAAAGGATGAAAGGGCCTCACACCCTTTACCACAGGACTTAATTTCTACCATTATTCAGTTTTCTTGCATGTTTGATGGGAGATATAGACAAAGTGGCAAAGATTTGTTTAGTTACCAAAGTATTTATTTGGACTTTCAGTTATTCCTGGCTTTTACCTTTTGTGTGCTATATAATGTACTCTCTCCATTAAATAAAAACAATCTGGAGGAGGGGATAAAGTAATTCTTCCCTTTTTTCCACCTGCACGTAACCAAGTTGCCCAGAAGCTGCTTTCAACAAGTATTACCCTGTGGAATAAACATACAGGCAATGATACATGAAAAATAATTATTGAAATGGGTGGTGACATTGCTACTGTCTGATGTTGTGTTCATATACAAAAGGATTCACTGAATCATAAATGTCATGAGTTCCATTATCTTGGAATCCATTAAGATTTAAAAGGTCTGTCTGTTCATGTGTTCAATGGTTGACATTCAATTTTGTATAACATAATTCATGTTCTTGAAGAAATCACAATGAATGAAACAATACTTTATATCTAGAGTATGTCATATGTAGTAATATCCACTGGTGCTTTTAAGCTTGGTGTAGGTGCAGATAGTGTAAAATGTACTCCTTCAAAAGAGCTGGACCTCCCCTCATTAAAAACAACAAAGAATTCTGTTTTTATTGATTATTTTAATGTCCAAGTACTCACAATTCCATTTCAATACTGTGTAAGTTTGAACTCTCAGGAGCAATCTCTTGCAGCACATTTTCCTCGCTGTCTTTGAAATTTTTCTCATTTTAATTGTACCTGGCATTTCAAAGTTTGAGCATGCAATAGAACAAATTGTGTATAGTTAGACTGTACGTCTTTTTTACCTTGATGAACTGTACTAAATGTGCCAGAATTTTAGTATTGCCAAAGTTATTCAAATCTAATTGTAATACATTGACATTTATCCATAACATCAATTGTAGCCTTCGAAAGGTTGAGATAAGGTCCAACTTGGCATAAACTCTATATAAGTCTCTAAGCGGCAGGGAACAAGATTGCACATATATTGGAAGAATTTTCCTAATCTACAAGACCCAACCCAAAACCTGGGAGCTTTTTCCTTTTTCACACAACAGAATTTTAGGATTAATTTTGAGAACTACTAGCTTTCTGCTACAATTTACTAAATATTCATAGTGAATTCAAGTCCAGCACTGTGGAAACACATACTTACCACCATCTCTTTAATGAGAGTAGCAGGAACAATTGGTCAGAGTGCAGAAGAATTGCTTATTCCGCTCGAAGTTCTGACAAGCCTTTGTTCAAATGAATAGTGATAATTGCTAAGTAAAGCAGGATTTCCTAATGTATTGATTTAGTGGTTGCAGTACTTATTCAAGACCATTGGTCTAATAATATTAACAACAGATTTGAGATTCCTGCACTTTGTGTTTCCACAACTGTAACATAGTGGCAAGAATGACATCTTTATTTGATAGTATTTTCAATCAACGGTAAAAATTAATTGATATCTGAAAGTACTTAAGATTGTCAGAAGCTCTACAAAAGAGGCAATATACTGACTGGAAGATGAAATAATAATTCTAATCAATTAGGAAGATGTCTTTTAAAAACCAGGTTGAAAAGTCATTTCCATAATGCTGTATTAAAGCAATAAAACCCTTTAAGCAGTAGCAAGTGCATTTATTTCTTAAAATAAACTGCAGAGTACAATAAAAAGTATACATAATCTCAACAAAATCAATTCAGTTCAAAAATTATGCCCGATTTTTTCCTTACACAAATTGAATTCACCACAATAACCTTTGATTATAAAAGTCTTTCATGTTAGTTCAAGGATGGTATACATAATCAAACTTCTTGAACCTCTGCACTCTTCTCCCAACCACATGATATGGTTTATATGGCTGGAAGTTGATGCAAAATAAGAATGTCTTCAGTTTTGATAAAGCCAAAATGCAGGGGCTTAAAATTATAAAACAAACTAATTTTGTATAAGACTAGAGTACTAACAGCAAGATATTTTCTATTCAAAAGGCAGTTAGTTCTTCATCCTTTGATTGGTTGTTCTGGATGCCCAGTATCTCCTTTCCACTGCCATGACAAGGAAGGTTTTCATATACTTTGATGTGAATGTAGTCAATGCCACCAACATGGATCTAACAAAATAAAATAAAATTGTTCAAGCTAGCATCTCAACCTATTGTAAACTACTGTATTTATGGACAGTTAATGGATTGCAGCCAGCAGGTGAGAATAAAACTACAGGACCTGGGTACAAAGGTAAACTACTATTATATGGACATTTGATGAGCCTAATTCTCGAATACCATGTTTGGGTTTTCTTATTTTTGTAGAGTGGAGTAAAGAGTCAGGCTAGCTCTATCATATGACAGGATATTGAGAAGGCAGAGTCTCACTTTGCAGTTTCAAGAAAGAGGCAATCTCCCCGAACAATGCAATACTTGAGGGCTAAAACTGTAGACAGATGTACCTTCAGCTGAGGAGTCTAGGACTGGGTATCAGTGACACAAGGGGTAGGTGATCCAGACCAGAAATAAGATTGTTCTTCACTTAGTGAAGGTTTGGAACTTCCTGGCCCAGAGGACTGTGCAGGCAAAGTGCATTCAGATATAAAGTCTATTACTGTATAGAGGGGTCTAGGGATATGGCAGGAAAAAAGTACCAATGTAAACCATGCCTGAGCTTGAGTAGCAGGGTGGGCCACATGACCCACTTCCATCTTCTATTCCTTACACAGAAAATGCATCGAAGAGTTGTTGTAAAAAAGGTCAGCTTGGAAATTTGCCTTTCCTCACTGCCGAAGTAACATTTCAATAGCTTTACTTTCGTAAGTAGAATTACGTGGAAGGAGTTTGTACATTCTCGCCGTGACTGTGTGAGTTTCCTCCAGGTGTTGCCGTTTCCTCCCACTGTCCCAGGATGTGCTGGTTGATAGGTTAATTGGTCGTTGTAAAGTGAACTTTGATCAAGCTAGGACTACATCAGGGGGTTGCTGGGGAGCATCGCTGTAAGGGCCAGAAGGGCCTATTCTGCACGCTCAATAAATAAATATGAATGCCATTGTCAAATTTAAGCAGCTACTTATGTTATCATGCATGAGCTTGGTAACGTATAATGTGAATGAATTAGAAACAGCCAAGATATTTTGAAATAACCAAAGGCCTAGAAGGATAAACTTACTTTAAAATAGTGGTTGGTCCCAGATACAACTTGCGTTTTGTAGGCTTTGACAACAAATGCATCAAATGTTTTTCCAGCTTTCTCCTCAACCTGAGGCTTCACCTGAGAAACAAGGGTTTGATACTGAATTACTTTCATTTGTACATCTTTAATTAGGAAAAGTATCCCAGAACCTGAGGTATTCAGGAAACAAGGGCAAATTGAGTTTTAGCTCATATGCTGTGTTCACAAACTCAAGTTCCCCTAAATATCCTTTAAAATCAACACATTTATTTGCATTTTCGCTGTTGGAAATGTTCTACTACCCTTAACAAGAGCATTATTGAACTTTGCCACACTTCCAAGAGGAAATTGAAGGTGGAATCTCCGGATTACTCCCTGTGCCACAGGCTAGTGCATGCTTGGACTACACTGGCTGCTATGGTGGGAGAGGCAAATACATTAGAGGCTTTTAAGAGCTGTTTGGATAGTATACCTCACTACCATTCAGGGCCCCAGACAGTCCTTCCAGGTGAGGCAACACTTCACCTGTGAGTCGGCTGGGGTGATATACTGCGTCCGGTGCTCCCGATGTGGCCTTCTATATATATTGGCGAGACCTGACGCAGACTGGGAGATCGTTTCGCTGAAGACCTATGCTCTGTCCGTCAGAGAAAGCAGGATCTCCTAGTGGCCATACATTTTAATCCCACATCCCATTCCCATTGTGATATGTCTATCCACGGCCTCCTCTACTGTAAAGATGAAGCCACACTCAGGTTGGAGGAACAACACCTTATATTCCGTCTGGGTAGCCTTCAACCTGATGGCATGAACATTTGACTTCTCTCACTTCCGCTAATGCCCAACCTCCCCTTCGTACCCCATTGGTTATTTATTATTTATATACACACACACATTCTTTTTCTTCTCTCTCCTTTTTCTCCCTCTGTCCTTCTCACTATACCTCTTGCTCATCCTCTGGGCTTCCCCCCCTCCCCTTTTTCTTTTTCCCTGGGCCTCCTGTCCCATGATCCTCTCGTACCCCTTTTGCCAATCAACTGTCCAGCTCTTGGCTCCATCCCTCCCCCTCCTGTCTTCTCCTATCATTTTGGATCTCCCCCTCCCACTCCCAAATCTCTTACTAGCTCTTCTTTCAGTTAGTCCTGATGAAGGGTCTCGGCCCGAAACGTCGACTGTACCTCTTCCTAGAGATGCTGCCTGGCCTGCTGCGTTCAACAGCAACTTTGATGTGTGTTGCTTGAAATTCCAGCATCTGCAGATTTCCTCATGTTCTTGTTTTTAAAACCTTTTTTTTTAAAAAAAGGGCAAATTCCTATCAGCTTGTTGACAAATTGTTATGATTGTGGCTATAAAACTGGACATAACTTTAGGTTCTGTAAATCCAGAGCAGCACACACAAAATGCTGGAGGAACTCAGCAGGTCAAGCAGCATCTATGGAGAGGAATAAATAGTCTGTGTTTTGGGCCAAGGCCCTTCATCAGGACTGGATAGGAGGAAGAATCCAGAATGTGATGGGGGGGCAGGAGGGGAATGAGTACAAGCTGGCAGGTGATCGGTGAAGTTAGGTCAGTTGAAGCAGGAATAATTTAGGAATTATGGGAATACTGACAAGTTTAGAGAGTATGGTGGAAAGGGAAACTTAAACTATTCCAGGTCAATGTACTTCATGTTCACTCATTTCTCCATCAACAAACATTCCAACCCATTTCCAGTATCTGTAGTTCTTGTTTTTCCAATTGATATTGATTAAGCCTGGTTTCCAGATGAAGTCATGGAGTACTACAGCACAAAGTCTGGCTCTTCCAGCATCCAGCTCATGCTGACTTGATCTGCCTAATCCCATCTCCAGCACACAGACCATATCACTCAGTCCTTCCCATCCATGTACAGAGTACTAGTACAAAGAGTTTTCTTAACTCTGGGCTTCTTGTCTTTGCCACTTTTTTTGTTCTTCACTCCACACATTTCTGCAAAACTTCGTTCTAAAGCCAATAGAAATTACTCCAATAGTATGCCTTCTACTCTACTTCCAAATAATTTCCAGCCTCTCTCACCATATTTGGAGGTGATGTGAATACAGTTTGTTCTTTGAAGCTGACACTCTACTTGTACTCTACCTGTACATCACAACCATTTCAATATTGGGCATGACTTTTTCCTGATCTCTTTTCATAGTTCACTCTTAGGATATGACTGCATTAATAGCTTGGAAGTGACTAGACCTAAATAATTTTTCTAATTCCCATCTATTCTCTAATTTGCTTTCTAACTCAGCAATAACGTGTGGATTTTCTTAGTGGGTCAGAAATAGGTTCACATTGGTCCCAAAACAACTTGCTCAGGTATACATGTTAAAACACATTACCACCCTGAATATCTCAGTGCACCCATCATGCCTTAACTGAGATAGACCATAAGATATAGGAGCAGGATTGGCCATCTGGACCATCGAGTCTGCTCTGTCATTCAATCATAACCGATTATTTTTTCTCCCCCTCAACCCCGGTTCCCAGCCTTCTCCCAGTAACCTTTGATACCATGTACAATCAAGAACCCATCAATCTCTGCCTTAACTACACCCAACGACCTGCCCTCCACAGCTGCATGTGGCAACAAATTCACCACCCTTCTGTCTAAAGAAATTTCTCTGCATCTGTTTTGAAAGGGCGCCCCTCTATCCCAAGGCTGTGCCCTCTTGTCCTAGACTCTCCCATCGTGGGAAACATCCTTTCAACATCTACTCTGTCTAGACCTTTCAACTTTCAAAAGGTTTCAACGAGATTCCCTCCCCCCAACGCCATCCTTCCCCGCCCCCACCATCCTTATGAATTGCAGTGAGTACAAACCCAGAGCCAGCAAACGTTCCTCATATGATAGTCCTTTCACTCCTGAACCTCCTCTGGACCCTCTCCAATGCCAGCACATCTTTTCTAAGATGAGGGGCCCAAAACTGTTCACAGTACTCAAGGTGAAGCCTCACCAGTGCCTTATAAAGCCTCAGCATCACATCCTTGCTCTTGTATTGTAGACCTGTTGAAATGAATACTAACATAGCATTTACCTTCCTCATCACTGACTCAACCTGCAAGTTAACTTTCAGGGTATTCTGCACAAGGACTCCCAAAATTCCTAAAACACCAGTTTGCTGTTGTTGTTACTGCACGGTCGGGAATATTCCGGAGGGAAGGCCTCAAAATCCCCGGCTTTGCCTGCGGCTGGCAACCGAGATCGAGGTCGAATCATTCGGACAGAGATGGTGCTCAGTACTTGGAGTCGGAGGCTCGAAGTTTTCGGATGACTCAGATTCGGACTGTGTTCAGGCATGGCAGGGAGAGTTTTTTCTTTTCTCCCATCTGCGTGAGATATGGGACTTTTCAGAGACTTTGAACTCTTTACTGTGCTCATGGACTTCTTCATCAAGTTATGGTACTGTTGCACTGTTGTAACTATATGTTATAATTATGTGGTTTTGCTGGTTTTTTCAGTTTTGGTCTGTCCTGTGTTTTGTGATATCACACCAGAGGAAATATTGTATCATTTCTTAATGCATGCATCACTAAATGACAATAAAAGAGGACTGCTTGTCTTCATAATCTAAAAAGTCTCTCTGCATCTCAGATTCCTGGATTTTCTCTGTTTAGAAAATAATCCGCATTTATTTCTGCTACCAAAGTGCATGACCGTGCACTTCCCAACAATGCATTTCATTTGCCACTTTCTTGCCCATTCTCCTAATCTAAGTCCTTCTGCATTCTACTTGTTTTCTCAGCACTACCTGCCCCTTCACCAATCTTCACTTGGCAACAATGTTATCTATTCCATCATCTAAATCATTTACACACAGCATAAAAAGAAGTGGTCCCAACACCGACCCCTGCAGGACACCACTAGTCACTGGCAGCCAACCACAAAAGGATCCTTTTATTCTCACTCGCTGCCTCCTACCAATCAGCCAATGCTCTAAGCATGTTAGTAACTTTCCTGTAATACCATAGGCTCTTGGTAAGCAGCCTCATGTGTGGTACCTTGTCAAAGGCCTTCTGAAAGTCCAAATATACAATATCTACTGCGTCCCCTTTATCCATCCTACTTGTAATCTTCTCAAAGAATTCCAACAGGTTCGTCAGGCAGGACTTTTCCTGAAGGAAACCATACTGACTTTACACTTCCTTGTCCTTGGTCACCAAGTACTCCATCACCTCATCCTTAACAATTGACTCTAACATCTTCCCAACCACTGAGGTCAGGCTAACTGGTCTACAATATCTTTTCTGCTGCCTTCCTCCTTTCTTAAAGAGTAGTGTGACATTTCCAATTTTCCAGTCTCCTGGCACAATATTTTTTGAAAAATCATTTCTAATGCCACCACAATCTCTAACGCTACCTCTTTCAGAGCCCTAGGGGTCCGTTCCTCTGGTCCGAGTGACTTTAGGTCTTTCAGCTTTTTGAGCACCTTCTCTCTTGTAATAGTAACTGAACCCACTTTTCTTCCTTCACACACTACAACATCAGACACACTGTTGGTGTCTTCCACAGTGAGGACTGATGCAAAATACTCATTTAGTTCATCAGCCATCTCCTCGTCCCTTGTTACTATTTCTCCTGCCTCATTATCTAGCAGTCCTACATCCACTCTCAATTCTCTTTTATTTTTAAACATACCTAAAAAAACATTTACTATCCACTTTGGTTTTATTTGCTAGCTTGCTTTCTTATTTCATCTTTTCCCTTCTAAGTTTTTTTAGTTGCTCTCTGTAGAGAGTAAGGAGGGGGCTTAGGTGCCCCTCAGGCTGTGTCCTATGTTGTGGGCCAGAGGGGCAGAAGTGAGGGAGCCCACTCTTACTACCTGCCAGCAATAATTGCAACCTCGATTTCAATAAAGCTTGTATCTCTGAGCTTGAGTTCACTATCCTCTTTTTAAAAATCTCTTCTCCCAGCTCTACACCTATCATCTGAATGACAAAGTCTTCATCCTTGTAACACCGCTATCCTCGTCACGCATTATCCCTCCCTACCTTCAGCATTACAGTATTACACAAGCAGCTTTCCCAAATTCAACTTCATTCTTTCCGCGATCAAGGCAAACCCATTTCCAAAACCACAACCGTCTATAACATGCTATGCATTGTCAGTCAAAGTTAAACCAATCAACATGACATATAACATGAATGGACAGATTCTTGAAACAGTCACCCACCACCCATATCTTGGTGTTGAAATTAGCAAGGATCTTAACTGGGCATCCCACATCAATCAGATTACAGCCAAAGCAAATAAAATGCTGGGTATCCTGAGAAGAAACCTCCACTCATGTAGTAAATCCGTCAAGGACATGGCATATAAGACACTCATCCATCCAAAGCTCGAGTATTGCGCGGCCATATGGGATCCCCATTAAGCTAACAATCAGAAGTCCATCGAAAAAATCTAACGCCGTGCTGCTCGCTTTGTGTTAACCATTACAGCAGGATATCCAGTGTCACCAACGTGCTCTCTAACCTTCAATGGGATGGTCCATTGTTATTTGTCATCTATATCAATGATCTGGATGATAATGTGGTAAACTGGATCAGCAAATTTGCTGATGATATAAAGACTGGAGGTGCAGTGGACAGTGAGGAAGGTTTTCAAAGCTTGCAGAGAGATTTGGACCAGCTGGAAAAATGGGCTGAAAAATAGCAGATGGAGTTTAATACAGACAAGTGTGAGGTTTTACACTTTGGAAGGACAAACCAAGGTAGAACATACAAGGTAAATGGTAAGGCACTGAGTCCAGTAGAACAGAGGGATCTGGGAATACAGATACAAAATTCCCTAAAAGTGGCGTCACAGGTAGATAGGGTCATAAAGAGAGCTTTTGATACATTGGCCTTTATTAATCATAGTACTGAGTACAAGAGTTGTAATGTTATGGTGAGGTTGTATAAGGCATTGGTGAGGCAGAATCTGGAGTACTGTGTTCAGTTTTGGTCACCAAATTACAGGAAGGATATTAATAAGGTTGAGAGAGTGCAGAGAAGGTTTACAAGGATGTTGCCGGGACTTGGGAAACTGAGTTACAGAGACAGGTTGAATAGGTTAGGACTTTATTTCCTGGAGCACAGAAGAATGGGGAGATTTGATAGAGGTAGATAAAATTATGATGGGTATAGATACAGTGAATGCAAGCAGGCTTTTTCCACTGAGGCTAGGGAAGAAAAAAATCAGAGGACATGGGTTAAGGGTGAAGGGGGAAATGTTTAAAGGGAATATAAGGGGGGGCTTCTTCACACAGAGAATGGTGGGAGTGTGGAATGAGCTGCCAGATGAAGTGGTAAATGCGGGCTCACTTTTAACATTTAAGAAAAACTTGGACAGGTACATGGATGAGAGGAGATATGGTCCGGGTGCAGGTCAGTGGGACGAGGCAGAAAAATGGTTCGGCACAGCCAAGGGCCAAAAAGGCCTGTTTCTGTGCTGTAATGTTCTGTGGGAACCACTTGAAAACCGAGGTATTAAACTACGGTTAATTTTCTTTTTCAAAGTAATTCACAACATCACTCCATCAAACATCCAAATTCGTCACAGGGTCAGTTCAACTCGACAGCAAACTGGACCTCACATATTGGAAACTCCTTCATTCAATACGATTTGCTACCCGTACTCCCTCTACCCAAGATCAACAAGAGAGTGGAATCTTCTGCCACCAGACCTGCGCAGTATGTCTGACATTAATATTTTTAAAGATAGACTCAATCAAATCAATTTAGGGGATCTAGTGAAAAAGCTTATTTTACAACTTAACTCCCACGCCGTTCACACCGACTGCGCGTTATTACAGCAGTCCGGCAGTGCTTGCGCAGTACCAAGCAGAAACAGAAACCGTGCAGGAAAAAAAACACAATTGAGCCGGGTGGTTTGTGAGTGAATTCTGAATCTCTTTCTTCACACCCAAGTCACCTTAAGCTCTACCACGAATTCGACCTTCCTCCTTGGCCTCACCTCCCACCCGCTGGGCTTTACTGTCCACTATTGGGATTTTTTTCCGAGTTCAAACAATCTCCGTGACCCACTTTGAAAAGTTTCCTTATGCTCAAAGCATTGGGGTGGACATGTATACGGTAACGCTTCGAGAGGAAGATTCAGAGTCATGACGCTGTACATGAAGTGCACTCACTGAATCGGCAAGCTGTTGAACCTCCTGGGTGACAGCCTTCCCCTCGCTGATCCCGCCACAGCAAACGCCCTTCGTGCTCATGGTTATCCTCGCCGACACTCCGCCTGGTGACAAGCGAACCCGTCCCGATCCCGCAATTTATGAGCTCTTGCCACATGACACAACCTCGCTCGCGATTACCAAGATGACGTAAGGGGAGGTCAGCTGATTGCAACAGGAAGAAATACTGCAAAGTTAGCAAACGAGATGTTTGCAGTTTCGAGAAGAAAACCTAACTCAGGTTAATATATCGGAACGTACGTTTACTGCAGTTTAATATTATTTTCTGTTACTTTCTTTACTCCCATGCTGCTTGGATGAACAACTTTTTCTTTGAATTGTGTAATGGTTGTCCTCCCTGTGATGCGGCATCTGCAGAAAATCGGAGAATTATGTTTTCCATTACTGGATTCTGAACCGCCTTTTTGCTTTGAATGCTCTGTAACGAAGAAACTACGTGGGTTAGACTCCAGTCTTCCGTTTAACAGTTCATCCAATTTTGTAATTCCTCGAGAGCTTGTACATTGAGTAGATGCATCTTTCTTGATTATGGTGCATATTGTAGCCAGATTGAATCCACTTTTATATAGGATACACAAGTTGCTTGATAGTAGGGAGCAGCAGAGGGTGGAAGTTTGCTTTTTGGACTAGAGGCCTGTGACTAGCAGTTTTCCCCAGGGCTCAGTGTTAGGCCCATTCCCATGTGTCATCCAGGTTATATCAATGACTTGGATGAAGTGTAAATTTGCAAATACTAAAGTAGTTATTGTAGATGGTGAAGACAGTTGTCAGGATATGAAGAGGGATTGTAATCAGACAGGGAAAAGGGCTGAGGAAAGGAAAATGTGGATGATTGTAAGGTGTTGCATTTTGGGAGGACAACTGAGCTTAGGACTTTCACATTGTATAGCAGGACCCTGGGGTGCACTGTAGGATAGAGGGATCTAAGAGTACAAATACATCCTTTCCTGAAAGTAGGGTCACAAAAGCAGCTTTTGGCATGCTGGGCTTCATCAGTCGTGGCACTGAGCATGGATGATGGGATGTTATTGTTGTAGTTATTGATGAGGCCACATTTGGAAAATTGTGTTGATGCTGCTATAGGGAAAAAATACGACTGAGTTGGAAAGAGTGCAGAGGAGATTTACGAGGGTCTTCATTGGAGTGTAGGAGAATGAGGTGCATAGGTAGGGTGAATGTGCACAGTCTTTTTTTCCCCAAGGTTGGCAAATCAGGAACTGAAGAAAAAGGGTTTAGAGTTAGAGGGATCTGAGTGGCCACTTTTTTACTCAGAGGTTGGTCCATATGTGGAATGAATAGATGAATTTGTTGAGGCAGGGAACATCAAAAAGATTTAAAAGATAATTGGAAAGGAAAGCTTTCGAGGAATATGGGACTAGTCCAGATGAGTGTCTTTATTGGGCTAGTTGGACAATCAACCTGTTTCTGCGCTGTATGATTTTGGCATATTCCATTCAAAATGTTGGGCCTGGAGGCAAATTTACCCCCCATCATTTTAATCAAGCATGTTGGTTTTAAACTGGTGAAGAACAGGACATAAAATGTGTTTCTTAGTACAAGACAAAGTCACGCTGATCAAAGCTTTTATGTGGTGTATTAAGCAATATTTGACCTGCAGTTGGATTTGAAGATTAAAGCAAATTACAGTATCAGGAATTTGATTTTTTTTTCTTTAAACTTTACAAGGGTCTTCCAGGAACACTGCAGAATTCATTACAAGCCTTCAAACAACCTGTGAACCTGAATCATTGAAGACAGGCCAGACTCTGCCTACCCATGGCTTGAAAAGAATGAATTACGTTGAAGTTATTTGGGTGAAAGCACAGTGGACCATCACAGGGACCGGTTATGGGTATAAGCCAAGAGTTGTTAGGATGGGCCTTTTATCATTGAGAGAAAAGTGTAATTCTAGTAGTTACCTAAGCCAGCCTGTAAAATTGGTTTCCACCAATTTCTTATGCTGCAAGCTTTTCAAAAAAAGAAATCATTTTGAATAACATAAGAAATCTTTCATAATTTTAAAAAAATTTCATATGGAACAGTTCTGTTTATGCCATGATTGTGTAGCCAAGTTTCCATTGAACTCAATATATAAGTTTGCTGATGACACAACAATTGTAGGCTGTATCTCGGGTAATGATGAGTTTGAGTACAGAGAGGAAATTAAGAACCTGGTGGCATGGCGCGAAGACAATAACCTATCCCTCAATGTCAGCAAAATGAAGGAATTGGTTGTCGACTTCAGAAGGAGTAGTGGACCATACGACCCAATTTACATCAGTGGTGCGCAAGTGGAACAGGTCAAAAGTTCCTCGGGGTCAATATCACAAATGACCTGACTTGGTCCAACCAAGCAGAGTCCACTGCCAAGAAGGCCCATCAGTGCCTTTACTTCCTGAGAAAACTAAAGTAGTTTGGCCTGTCCCCTAAAACCCTCACTAATTTTTATAGATGCACTGTAGAAAGCATTCTTCTGGGGTGCAACACAACCTGGTATGGAAGTTGTCCTGTCCAAGACCGAAAGAAGCTGCAGAAGATCGTGAATACGGCGCAGCACATCACACAAACCAATCTTCCATCCTTGGACTCACTTTACACCGCACGCTGTCGGAGCAGTGCTGCCAGGATAATCAAGGACACGACCCACCCAGCCAACACACTTTTGGTCCCCCTTCCCTTCAGGAGAAGGCTCAGGAGCTTGAAGACTCGTACGGTCAGATTTGGGAACAGCTTCTTTCCAACTGTGATAAGACTGCTAAGCGGATTCTGACCTAGATCTGGGCCGTACCCTCCAAATATCCGGACCTGCCTCTCGGTTTTTTTTGGACTAACTTAAATTTATGATTTATAATTTAAATTTTTTAAATATTTACTATCAATTTACTGTGCTTCCCACTCCAGGGAGTGGGAAGCACAGAATCAAATATCACTGTGATGATTGTATGTTCTAGTATCAATTGTTTGGCGACAATAAAGTATAAAGTATACCTGGAAATGTCTGTTCTTATTACACTTATTTTTCCATTTGTCCTGTGCATAATTACTGGACAATATCGCAATTTTTCAAGATTATTTCGCTTAGAATGAATAGTCAGAGCTTTAAGTTGAAAAAAAATTGTATTTTTAAAGTGTTACCTTTTTGACTTTGATTGTAATTAATACTATTTGAATTTCCTGTTCCATCACTCACTTGGTAACTTGAAATGCAAGTATTGATTCATCTCCCAATCGACATAGTGCATTTCCTTAGCTAAGTGTACAGAATAAAATCATGATGATTAAGCTACGCACATTGTAACAAATTCTGAAGACTAAATTGAGACATTAGATTTTGACAGACTATTGTCACCTGTGGTGTTCAAGGCAAGGAATTAAGGCCAGTAACAGTTGAAAATTACATATTAACAATACAGTTTATTAAATTAGAATCCTTTCCTCAGGCTCATCTTCATTTTGAGACATTTGTCTTGTACATTCATTCTGTATCCATTTTATAAAATTTTTAAAAATGTAATTGGCTTGCCTATTCCCTATAAGGTGGAAAAAGGGTGAAAGGGCCTCACACCCTTTACCACAGGACTTAATTTCTACCATTATTCAGTTTTCTTGCATGTTTGATGGGAGATGTAGACAAAGTGGCAAACATTTCTTTAGTTACCAAAGTATTTATTCAGTTATCCCTGGCTTTTACCTTTTGTACTCTCTCCATTAAATAAAAACAATCTGGAGGTGGGGATAAGGAATACTTCCCTTTTTTACACCTGCACATAACCAAGTTGCTCAGAAGCTGCTTCCAACAAGTATTACCCTGTGGAATAAACATACAGGCAATGATACATGAAAAATAATCATTGAAATGGGTGAAGTGACATTGCTACTGTGTTCATATACAAGAGGATTCACTTAATCATAAATGTCATCAGTTCCATTATTTTCATGAAACTTGGAATACATCTTAAGATTTAAAAGGTCTGTCTGTTCATGTGGTGAAAGGTTGACACTCAATTTTGTATAACATAATTCATGTTCTTGAAGAAATCACAATGAATGAAACAATACTTTATATCTGGAGTATGTCATATGTATTAACATCCACTGGTGCTTTTAAGCTTGGTGTAGGTGCAGATAGTGTGAAATGTACTCCTTTGAAAGACCTGGACCTCCCCTCATTAAAAACAACAAAGAATTTGTTTTTTATTGATTATTTTAATGTCCAAGTACTTGCAATTCCATTTCAATACTGTCAGGGCCTGCTGTGAAAGTTTGAACTCTTAGGAGCAATCTATGCAGTACATTTTCCTCGCTTTGAAATTTTTTCTCATTTTAATTGTACCTGGCATTTCAAAGTTTGTAGAACAGCTTGTTTATAGTTAGACTGTACATGTCTTTTTTACCTTAATGAACTGTACTAAATGTGCCAGTTTAATTTTAGTATTGCCAAAGTTATTCAAATCTAATTGTAGTACATTGACATTTATCCATAACATCAAATGTAGCCCTTGAAGGGTTGAGTGAAGGTCCAATTTGGCATAAACTCTATATAGGTCTCTAAGCAGCAGGGAACAAGTTTGGAATAATTTTCCTAATCTACAAGACCCAACCCAAAATCTAGGAGCTTTTCCTTTTTCACACAGAATTTCAGGATTAATTTTGAGAACTACTAGCTTTCTGCTACAATTTACTAAATATTCATAGTGAATTCAAGTCCAACACTGCAGAAACACATACTTATCACCATCTCTTTAATGAGAGTAGCAGGAACAATTGTTCAAAGTGCAGAAGAATTGTTTATTCCACTCAAAGGTCTGACATGTCTTTGTTCAAATGAATAGTGATAATTGCTAAATAGAGCTGGATTTCCTAATGTATTGATTTAGTGGTTGCAGTACTTCTTGAAGACCATTGATCTAATAAAATTATTAACAGATTGAAGCTTCCTGCACTTTCAGCATTTCCCAACTGTAACATAGTGGCAAGAATGACATCTTTATTTGATAGTATTTTCAATCATCTTGGTAAAAATTAATTGATATCTGGAAGTACTTAAAATTGTCAGAAGTTCTACAAAAGAGGAAGTACACTGACTGAAAGATGAAATAATAATTCTAATCAATTAGGAAGATGTCTTTTAAACACCAGGTTAAAAAGACATCATTTCTGTAATGCTGTATTAAAGCAATAAAATCCTTTGACAAGCAGTAGCAAGTGCATTTATTTCTTAAAATAAACTGCAGGGTACAATAAAAAGTATACATAATCTCAATAAAAACAATTTAGTTCAAAAATTATGCTGGTTCTTTTCATTACACAAATTGAATTCACCACAATAAGCTTTGATTATAAAAAATCTTTGTTAGTTCAAGGATGGTATACATAATCAAACTTCTTGAACCTCTGCACTCTTCTCCCAACCACATGATATGGTTTATATCAGGGGTCCCCAACCTCAACTTGTCTTTTACAGTTAGGGTTGCCAACTTTCTCACTCCCAAATAAGGGACAAAAGTAGCAGTCAAATCCCAGGACACTTTACCCCAGGAAGACTATGGTGACCATGAAGTCTTGCACGGGCACCTGTGTGCGCATGCGCATACGTGCTGCCCCCCCCCCCGATTGGTTTTGCCTTCATCTTCCCAACTATACATAACATCATTTCTACTTAATATAGGCTGTGTATTTATCATATCATTCCTGCTTTTACTATATGTTAGTGTTACTTATTTTCGGTTTTATGTGTTATTTGGTATGATTTGGTAGGTTTTTTTTGGGTCTGGGAACACTCAAAAATTTTTCCCATATAAATTAATGGTAATTGCTTCTTCGCTTCACACCATTTCGGCACGAAAGGTTTCATGGGAACGCTCTACCTAAGCAGGGGGAAATACGGGACAGGGGCGGTCCCATATGGGAGAAACCAATTTAGCCCAATATACGGGATGTCCCGGCATATACGGAACCGTTGGCAACCCTACGTTCAAGTTCAACAGCGCGTGGCAGGGAATGAGGAAAGGTGCAGCTGACTCATATTATTTCCTCGCAGCCGGTAGCACATGCTTTGCGGCCCGGTGGTTGGGGACCGCTGGTTTATATGGCTAGAAGTTGATGCAAAATAAGAATGTCCCCAGTTTTGATAAAGCCAAAAGAGAAAAGCTTAAAAATATAAAACAAACTACCTTTGCATAAGCCTAGAGCACTGACAGCAAGATATTTTGTATTCAAAAGAAAGTTAGTTCTTCATCCTTTGATTTGTTGCTCTGGATGTCCAGTATCTGCTTTTCACCTCCATGACAAGGAAGCATTTCATATACTTTGACGTGAATGTAGTCACTGCCACCAACATGGATCTAACCAAATAAAATAAAATTGTTCAAGCTAGCATCTCAACCTATGTACTAATAAGTCTTATTAGTACGATAAAAAATCTCAAACCACTGCACTTATGGAGAGTTAAACACTATTTTATCAGCACTAAATAAATGCAGAAATATTGGGTGAAATGACAGGACAATGTGGATGCTCTGATATGGTAGAAGGCAGAAAAAGTTAAATTGCAAAAGAGGTTAGTGGCATGTGACAACAGAGGGGTTAATAATAATAATGAACAATAAAGGGATAGTCTAGTTGCAACATGGCAAGCAAAAATTGTAGTACAGTCTTCTACAAGTTCCTATAAAACAAAATATTTTTACTTTTCTCAAACTCTGGCATACTGTACATATTTCACAACCACTTTGTAAAAAAAACACTGAAGTATCTGCTGTTTTTGACCAATGAAAAATATATTGGGAAATGCTAGTGTTTAGAAAGACTGGGCATCCTTGTACACAAGTCACTAAAAGGCACCATACACTGCAGCCAGCAGGTGAGTAGTCAAACTAGAGGATCTGGGTACAAATGTAAATACATCATTGCTATTATATAGACATTTGATGAGCCTACTTCTGGAATACCATGTTCGGGTTTTCTTATTTTTGTAGAGTGGAGTAAAGAGTCAGACTAGCTCTATCATATGACAGGATATTGAGAAGGCAGAGTCTCACTTTGCAGTTTCAAGAAAGAGGCAATCTCCCCGAACAATGCAATACTTGAGGGCCAAAACTAGACAGATGTACTTTCAGCTGAGGAGTCTAGGACTGGGCATCAGTTACACGAGGGGTAGGTGATCCAGACCAGAAATAAGATTGTTCTTCACTTAGTGAAGGTTTGGAACTTCCCGGCCTGGAGGACTGTGCAGGCAAAGTGCATTCAGATCTAAAGTCTATAATAGAGGGTCTAGGGATATGGCAGGAAAAAGGTACCAATGTAAACCATGCCTGAATTGAGTAGCAGGGTGGGCCACATGACCCACTTCCATCTTCTATTCCTTACACAGAAAATGCATCTAAGAGTTGTTGTAAAAAGGGTCAACTTGGAAATTTGCCTTTCCTCACTGCCAAAGTAACATTTCAATAGCTTTACTTTCGTAAGTAGAAGTATGTGGAAGGAGTTTGTACATTCTGAATTTTGTACATTCAAGCATTTTGAAAAGCTCAAACAGATAAATAGAGGGATAGCTCAAGCGAAGCGGCCTGTGGAAAGCAGCCAGTGCGTGAGTGGGCCAGTGAAGGAGTGGAGCTTTGAGGCTTTGACTCGAGAGATTCTGACAGTTTTGGCAGTTGGTCTTTGCAATCAAGTCAATCAAGATTTGAATAGATCAGCAGAAAGCCATTGATTAGACAATCAAGATTTGAATATCTCAGACTCAGCAGAAAGCAGCTGATTGGACAATTGAGGTCAGGTGACCAACCATTTTGAAAAGCTCAGACAGATAAATAGAGGGGTAGCTCAAGCAAAATGGCCTGTGGAAAGTGGCCAGTGAGTGAGTGGGCCAGTGAAGGAGTGGAGCTCTGAGGCTTTGACTAGAAGAGGTGGAGGACAAGCTTGCTTGCAGTTAGTCTTTACAATGTCTCCTGAGACAGTGATGTGCCTCACATGTGGGATGTGGCAGTCTTGGGGGAACTCCCCTCTCCTGCAGAGTCACATCTGCCAGAAGTTCATATGGCTGGGTGATCTGGAAGACTGTGTAAGGAATCTGGAGCAGCAGCTGGATGATCTTTGACTCAAATGAGAATGAGGCAGTCATAGATGAGAGCTACAGGGAGGTAGTCACACCTAGGCTGTTGGAAGCAGGTTGTTGGGTGACAGTCAGAGGGGGGAAAGTGAAGGTGAGCAGACAGGTAGTGCAGAGCACCCCTGTAGCCATTCCCTGAATAAAAAGTTTACCGTCCTGGATATTGTTGGTGGGGATGACTGACCAGGTGTGAGCCACGGTGGCAGGGCCTCTGGCACTGAGTCTGACCCGGTGGTGCAGTAGGGTGGGATGGAGAAGAGGAGAGCTGTCATCATTGGAGACACTATAGTCAGGGGAGCAGACAGGAGATTTTGTGGGTGTGAGAAGGACACCCGCATGGTTTGTTGCCTCCTGGGTACCAGGGTCTGGGATGTCTCTGACTGGGTGCATGACATCCTGGTACGAGAGGAAAAGCAACCAGAAGTTGTGATACATGTTGGGACCAATGACATAGGCAGGAAGAGGGATGAGGTCCTGAGGTGTGAATTTCGGGAACTAGGCAGAAGGCTGAAGAACAGAACCTCAAGGGTGGTGTTCTCAGGATTGCTGCCAGTGCTACGTGATAGTGATGGTACGAATTGGAGGAGATGGCAGTTGAATGCGTGGCTGAGGAGTTGGTGCAGGGGGCAGGGTTTCAGATTTTTGGATCATTAGGATCTCTTCTGGGGAAGGTGGGACCTGTACAGATTGGATGGGTTGCACCTGAGTTCGAGGGGGAGCAATATCCTTGCAGGTAGGTTTGCTAGCATGATTCGGGAGGGTTTAAACTAATTTGCAAGGGGGATGGGACCCAGAGCGATAGAGCAGTGAAAGAAGTGCATGGAGTAAAGCCAGATCTAACATAAAGAGGCTTTGAGGAACGAGAAGCAGAATAAAGGGTGTAAAGGTAGAAGGGCTGAAATGTGTGTACCTCAATGCAAGAAGCATCAGGAACAAAGGTGATGAACTGAAAGCTTGTATACACACCTGGAATTATGATGTAGTGGCCATTACAGAGACTTGGCTGGCACCAGGGCAGGAATGGATTCTCAATATTCCTGGATTTCAGTGCTTTAAAAGGGTTAGAGAGGGAGGAAAAGAGGAGGAGGGGTGGCATTACTGGTCAGGGATACTATTACAGCTACAGAAAGGATGGGTAATGTAGCAGGATCCTCTGAGTCAATATGGGTGGAAGTCAGGAACAGGAAGGGAGCAGTTACTCTACTGGGGGTATTCTATAGGCCCCCTGGTAGCAGCAGAGATACAGAGGAGCAGATTGGGAGGCAGATTTTGGAAAGGTGCAAAAATAACAGGGGTGTTATCATGGGTGACTTTAACTTTCCTAATATTGATTGGCACCTGATTAGTTCCAAGGGTTTAGATGGGGCAGAGTTTGTTAAGTGTGTCCAGGACGGATTCCTGTCATGGTATGTGGACAGGCTGACTAGGGAGAATGCCATACTAGATCTAGTACTAGGTAATGAACCGGTTCAGGTCACAGATCTCTCAGTGGGTAAGCATCTGGGGGACAGTGACCACTGCTCCCTGGCCTTTAGCATTATCATGGAAAAGGATAGAATCAGAGAGGACAGGAAAATTTTTAATTGGGGAAGGGCAAATTATGAGGCTATAAGGCTAGAACTTGCAGGTGTGAATTGGGATGATGTTTTTGCAGGGAAATGTACTATGGACATGTGGTTGATGTTTAGAGATCTCTTGCAAGATGCTAGGGATAAATTTGTCCCAGTGAGGAAGATAAAGAATGGTAGGGTGAAGGAACCATGGGTGACAAGTGAGGTGGAAAATCTAGTCAGGTGGAAGAAGGCAGCATACATGAGGTTTAGGAAGCAAGGATCAGATGGGTCTATTGAGGAATATAGGGAAGCAAGAAAGGAGCTTAAGAAGGGGCTGAGAAGAGCAAGAAGGGGGATGAGAAGGCCTTGGTGAGTAGGGTAAAGGAAAACTCCAAGGCATTCTTCAATTATGTGAAGAACAAAAGGATGACAGGAGTGAATGTAGGACTGATTAGAGATAAAGGTGGGAAGATGTGCCTGGAGGCTGTGGAAGTGAGCGAGGCCCTCAATGAATACTTCTCTTCGGTACAGTATTCACCAATGAGAGGGAACTTGATGATGGTGAGGACAATATGAGTGAGGTTGATGTTCTGGAGCATGTTGATATTAAGGGAGAGGAGGTGTTGGATTTCTTAAAATACATTAGGATGGATAAGTCCCCAGGGCCTGATGGAATATTCCCCAGGCTGCTCCACGAGGCGAGGGAAGAGATTGCTGAGCCTCTGGCTAGGATCTTTATGTCCTTGTTGTCCACGGGAATGGTACCGGAGGATTGGAGGGAGACGAATGTTGTTCCCTTGTTCAAAAAAAGGTAGTAGGGATAGTCCGTGTAATTATACACCAGTGAGCCTTGCGTCTGTGGTGGGAAAGCTGTTGGGAAAGATTCTTAGAGATAGGATCTCTGGGCATTTAGAGAATTATGGTCTGATCAGGGACAGTCAGCATAGCTTTGTGAAGGGCAGATCGTGTCTAACAAGCCTGATAGAATTATTTGAGGGGGTGACCAGGCATATAGATGAGGGTAGTGCAGTGGATGTGATCTATATGGATTTTAGTAAGGCATTTGACAAGGTTCCACATGGTAGGCTTATTCAGAAAGTCAGAAGGCATGTGATCCAGGGAAGTTTGGCCAGACGTATTCAGAATTGGCTTGCCTGCAGAAGGCAGATGGTCGTCGTGGAGGGAGTACATTCAGATTGGAGGATTGTGACTAGTGGTGTCCCACAAGGATCTGTTCTGGGACCTCTACTTTTTGTGATTTTTATTAATGACCTGGATGTGGGGGTAGAAGGGTGTGTTGGCAAGTTTGCAGATGTCACAAAGGTTGGTGGTGTTGTAGATAGTGTAGAGGATTGTCAAAGATTGCAGAGAGACATTGATAGGATGCAGAAGTGGGCTGAGAAGTGGCAGATGGAGTTCAACCCGGAGAAGTGTGAGGTGGTACACTTTGGAAGGACAAACTCCAAGGCAGAGTACAAAGTAAATGGCAGGATACCTGGTATTGTGCAGGAGCAGAGGGTTCTGGGGGTACTTGTCCACAGATCCCTTATAGTTGCCTCACTGGTGGATAGTGTAGTTAAGAAAGCTTATGGGGTGTTAGCTTTCATAAGTCAAGGGATAGAGTTTAAGAGTCACGATGTAATGATGCAGCTCTATAAAACTCTGGTTAGGCCACACTGGTCGCCTCACTATAGGAAGGATGTGGAAGCATTGGAAAGGGTACAGAGGAGATTTACCAGGATGCTGCCTGGTTTAGGGAGAATGTATTATGATCAGAGATTAAGGGAGCTAGGGCTTCTCTCTTTGGAGAGAAGGAGACATGATAGAGGTGTACAAGATAATAAGAGGAATAGATAGAGTGGAGAGCTAGTGCCTCTTCCCCAGGGCACCACTGCTCAATACAAGAGGACGTGGCTTTAAGGTAAGGGGTGGGAAGTTCAAGGGGGATATTAGAAGAACATTTTTTACTCAGTGGTTGGTGCGTGGAATGCACTGCCTGAGTCAGTGGTGCAGGCAGATACATTGGTGAAGTTTAAGAGACTACTAGACAGGTATATGGAGGAATTTAAGGTGGGGGGGATATATGAGAGGCAGGGTTTGAGGGTCGGCACAACATTGTGGGCCGAAGGGCCTGTGCTGTACTATTCTATGTTCTTGCCGTGACTGTGAGTTTCCTCCAGGTGCTGCCGTTTCCTCCCACTGTCCCAGGATGTGCCGGTTGATAGGTTAATTGGTCATTGTAAAGTGGACTATAATCAAGCTAGGACTACATCAGGGGATTGCTGGGGAGCATCGCTCGAAAGGCCAGAAGGGCCTATTCTGCACTCAATAAATAAATATGAATGCCATTGTCAAATTTAAGCAGCTACTTATGTTATCATGCATGAGCTTAGTAACGTACAATGTGAATGAATTAGAAACAGCCAAGAATTTTTGAAATATCTAAATGCCTAGATGATAAACTTACTTTAAAATAGTGGTTGGTCCCAGCTGCAACTTGCGTTTTGTAGGCTTTGACAACAAATGCGTCAAATATTTTTCCAGCTTTCTCTTCAACCTGAGGCTTCACCTGAGAAACAAGAGTTTGATTCTGAATTACTTTCATTTCTACATCTTTAATAAGGAGAAGTATCCCAGAACCTGAGGCATTCAGGAAACAAGGGCAAATTGCATTTTAGCTCAGATGCTGTGATCACAAATTCAAGTTCCCCTAAATATCCTTCAAAATCAACACAAATATTTGCATTTTCACTGTTGGAAATGTTCTACTACCCTTAACAAGAGCATTATTGAACTTTGCCACACTTCCAAGGGGAAATTGAAGGTGGAATCTCCGGATTACTCCCTGTGCCACAGGCTAGTGCATGCTTGGACTACACTGGCTGCTATGGTGAGAGAGGCAAATACATTAGAGGCTTTTAAGAGATGTTTGGATAGGCACGTGGATACGAGGATGGAGGGATATGGATATGCTGTAGGTATTAGGGTTTGGGTGTTCTTATTTGCCTTTTAGCTCTCTCTCTCTCTCTCACACACACACACACACACACACACACACACACACACACACACACACACACACACACACACACACACCCACACACCCACCCCTACACTTCACCCTCCCATCTTTGACCATTCTAGTATCCTATTCCTGTTTATTCGTCATATTCTATAAAAAACCCCTGTACCCCTTAAAAACGCTAACAATACCCGGACTTGTGCTCTCTCACCCATGCCCAGCAACCCTTTTAATGTGAATTCCTGCATCCCCAACTCTCTTAATTTATTTCTCATCATCTCTCTCTGTATCCCATACTTCCTGCAACTGAGAACTACATGTTCTACTGACTCCTCTTCCTGACATTCCTCACACAATCCTGTCTGGTGTTTCCCTATCATTTTCAATGTTTTGTTTAATGCACAATGCCCCAGCCTTAACCTAGTCCACACAATTTCCTCTCTTCTGTTTCCATTAACTACCCTAGTAACTGCAACACTCTTTTGTATTTGATATAAATGCCTCCCTTTCCCCTCCCTGTCCCATCTTTCTTGCCACATTTGGTTGACTTTTTCCCAGATTACACACTTAACCTCTGCTTTACTGATACTAATGTGCATTTCCACATTTTCTTTCTTTAACGCCCTCTTTGCCAACTCATCCACCCTCTCATTCCCCTTCACCCCTACATGTGCTGGAACCCATAGAAATTTTACCTGACTTCCCTGATTTGCAATTCTTGTAGCTAACTGAAGGACTTCATAAAGTACATCTTGCCGACTGTTTGTGTGAAAAGACCTTAAATGGGCTAAACTGAGGATGAATCTGAACATATCAATGCTTTGGCTTGTCTGGCTTTCTGCACCCATTGCAACGCAACCAACACTGCCAGCATCTCCACTGCAAATACCCCTAACTTATTAGATGTTCTTCTGCTGATTCCAATTTCTTTTGCTGGTATTACCACCCCAAACCCTATCACTCCTGTTTCAGGTTCCTTCGCACCATCCGTATAAATGTGAGTATAATCACTATACTTTTCCATCACATGACAGTTAAATGCATTTACCAAATCTGTTTTATATCTTTCTTTCCTTTTTACTTCTAACAAATGCCGGTCTATGTCAGGCCATACAAGCTTCCATGGAGCTACAACCGGATAAACTACTGAAGGACTTATCCTCAGATCAAACACTCCACATTCTTTCGCGATATCATTTCCTACCCGACTAAAGGTATCCCTCTGAAACCTCCCATTTTCCCAGCACTCCTGCAACACTCCTTTAGTAGGGTGAGAATCATTGTGTCCCTGCAAGTTAGCCCAGTAGTTTGCCATCAGTTGCATCCTTCTTAGCTCCAAAGGCATTATTCCCATTTCTACCTGTAGTGCTGACACTGGTGATGTTTTAAAAGCCCCACTGCACACTCTCAAGGCCTGAGCCTGAATCACATCCAGTTTCCTTATAAGAGACCTAGCTGCTGATCCATATACTATGTTTCCATAATCCAATACAGATCGTACTAAAGCCACATACATTCTCTTCAAAGCTGAACAACTTGCTCCCCATTCCCTACCAGTCAAACATCTCATCACATTTATTACTTTTTTACATCCTTAACTTCTTCCCTACCTCAACCCTTTTCCTGGTAAAAAATACAGTTTGAGTTTTATCTACTGAAAATCTACATCCCCAATCATAACCCCACTCCACCGCTTCATCAATTGCTTCTTGTAGTTTCCTGATTATATGGTCCATGTTCCTACCTCTTTTCCACAAGGCCCCATCATCCGCAAACAGTGACCTACCTATATCCACTGGTACCTTTGTGAAGACATCATTGATCATAATGATGAAAAGTAACAGGCTAATCACATTACCTTGAGGTGTGCCATTTTCCACTATGTACTGTTTTGATAATTCTGATCCAATCTGAACTTGAATTTTTCTACCAAACAAAAAATCTTTAATCCAATTAAAAACTCTCCCACCAACCCCCATCTTGTGCAGTTTAATTAATAATCCTTCCTTCCACATCATATCATAGGCTTTTTCAATGTCAAAGAACACTGCCACTACTGACTCTCTATTTGCCTGGGCCTTCCTTATTTCAGTCTCTAACATAATCACTGAGTCCATGGAATTCCTTCCATTTCTAAAACCACTCTGATAACTTGTCAGCATTCCCCTTTTCTCAAGCTCATATGATAACCTTTCTGTTACCATCCTTTCCATTATCTTACATATATATTTGATGTTAATGCAATTGGTCTGTAGCTAGTGGGTTTTCACAGATCCTTGCCAGGCTTCCTTATTGGAATTACTACTGCTTCTTTCCATGCACTTGGTAATCTTCCCTCCTCCCACACTCTGTTATAAAAATGCAGCAACTTCAAGAGCGCTCCTTCTCCTAGATTTTTTAGCATCACAGAGCATATCAGATCTTTCCCTGGGGAGGTTGGTGACAAGCGAACCCGTCCCGATCCCGCAATTTATGGGCTCTTGTCACATGACATCACCTCGCTTGCGATTATCGAGACGATGTAAAGAGAGGTCAGCTGATTGCAACAGGAAGAAATACTGCAAAGTTAGCAAACGAGATGTTTGCAATTTCGAGAAGAAAACCTAACAGGTTAGTATATTGGAATGTATATTTACTGTAGTTTAATATTATTTTCTGTTACTTTCTTTACTCCCATGCTGCCTGGATGAACAACTTTTTCTTTGAATTGTGTAACGGTTGTCCTCCCTGAGATGTGGCATCTGCAGAAAATCGGAGAATTATGTTTTCCATTAATGGATTCTGAACCGCCTTTTTGCTTTGAATGCTCTGTAACGAAGAAACTACGTGGGTTAGACTCCAGTCTTCCATTTAACAGTTCATCCAATTTTGTAATTCCTCGAGAGCTTGTACATTGAGTAGATGTATCTTTCTTGATTATGGTGCATATTGTAGCCAGATTGAATCCACTTTTATATAGGATACACAAGTTGCTTGATAGTAGGGAGCAGCAGAGGGTGGAAGTTTGCTTTCTGGTCTACAGGCCTGTGACCAGCAGTTTTCCCCCAGGGCTCAGTGTTAGGCCCATTCCCATGTGTCATCCATCTTATATCAATGACTTGGATGAAGTGTAAGTTTGCAAATACTAAAATAGTTATTGTAGATGGCGAAGACAGTTGTCAGGATACGAAGAGGGATTGTAATCAGACAGGGAAAAGGGCTGAGGAAAGGAAAATGTGGATGATTGTAAGGTGTTGCATTTTGGGAGGACAACTGAGCTTAGAACTTTCACATTGTATGGCGGGACCCTGGGGTGCACTGTAGGATAGAGGGACCTAAGAGTACAAATACATCCTTTCCTGAAAGTAGGGTCACAAAAGCAGCTTTTGGCATGCTGGGCTTCATCAGTCGTGGCACTGAGCATAGATGTTGGGATGTTATGTTGTAGTTATTGATGAGGCCACATTTGGAAAATTGTGTTGATGCTGCTATAGGGAAAAATACGACTGAGTTGGAAAGAGTGCAGAGGAGATTTACGAGGGTCTTCACTGGAGTGTAGGAAAATGAGGGGCATAGGTAGGGTGAACGTGCACAGTCTTTTCTCCCCAAGGTTGGCAAATCAGGAACTGGAGAAAAAGGGGTTAGGGTTAGAAGGATCTGAAGGGCCACTTTTTTACTCAGAGGTTGGTCCATATGTGGATTGAATAGCTAGATGAATTTGTTGAGGCAGGGAACATTAACAAGATTTAAAAGATAATTGGAAAGGAAAGCTTTCAAGGAATATGGGACTAGTCCAGATGAGGGTCTTTATTGGGCCAGTTAGACAGATGAGCTGTTTCTGAGCTGTATGATTTTGAGATATTCCACTCAAAATTTTGGCCTGGAGGCAGATTTTTTCCCCATCATTTTAATCAAGCAAGTTAGTTTTAAACTGGTGAAGAACCAGACATAAAATGTGTTTCTCCGTACAAGACAAAGTCACGCTGATCAAAGCTTTTAATGTGGTGTATTAAGCAATCTTTGACCTGCAATTGGAATTGAGGATTAAAGCAAATTACAGTATCAGGAATTTGAATTTTTTTCCTTTAAACTTTACAAAGGTCTTCAAGGAACGCTGCAGAATTCATTACAAGCCTTCAAACAACCTGTGAACCTATATCATTGAAGACAGGCCAGACTCTGCCTACCCATGGCTTGAAAAGAATGAATTAAATTGAAGTTATTCGGGTGAAAGCACAGTGGACCATCACAGGGACCGGTTATGGGTATAAGCCAAGAGTTGTTAGGATGGGCCTTTTATCATTGAGAGAAAAGTGTAGTTCTGGTAATTACCTAAGCCAGCCTGTAAAATTGGTTTCCACCAATTTCTTATGCTGCAAGCTTTTAAAAAAAAAATCATTTTGAATATCATAAATCTTTCATAATTTTTTTAAAAATGTCATAATAGTACAGTTCTGTTTATGCCAGGGAATATACCTGGAAATGTCTGTTTTTATTACACTTATTTTTCCATTTGTCCTGTGCATAATTACTGGACAATATCGTAATTTTTCAAGATTATCTCACTTGGAATGAATAGTCAGAGCTTTAAGTTGAAAAAATTGTATATTTTAAGTGTTACCTTTCTGACTTTGATTGTAATTGATACTATTTGAATTTCCTGTTCCATCACTTACTTGGTAACTTGAAATGCAAGTATTGATTCATCTCCCAATCGACATAGCTAACGAAATGCACTAAGTGTACAGAATAAAATCATGATGATTAAGCTACGCACATTGTAACAAATTCTGAAGACTAAATTGAGACATTAGATTTTGACAGACTATTTTCAACTGTGGTGTTCAGGCAAGGAATTAAGGCCAGTAGCAGTCGTGAATTACATATTAAAAATACCATTTATTAAATTAGAATCCTTTCCTCGGGCTCATCTTCATTTTGAGACATTTGTCTTGTGCATTCATTCTGTATTCATTTTATAAAATTTTAAAAATGTAATTTGCTTGCCTATTCCCTATAAGGTGGAAAAGGGTGAAAGGGCCTCACATCCTTTACCACAGGACTTAATTTCTACCATCATTCAGTTTTCTTGCATGTTTGATGGGAGATGTAGACAAAGTGGCAAAGATTTCTTTAGTTACCAAAGTATTTATTTGGTCTTTCAGTTATTCCTGGCTTTTACCTTTTGTGTGCTATGTAATGTACACTCTCCATTAAATAAAAACAATCTGGAGGTGGGGATAAAGTAATTCTTCCCTTTTTTCCCCTGCACGTAACCAAGTTGCTCAGAAGCTGCTTCCAACAAGTATTACGCTGTGGAATAAATATACAGGCAATGATACATGAAAAATAATCATTGAAATGGGTGGTGACATTGCTACTGCCTGATTTTGTGTTCATAATGTGACGGGGTCCTGAATTACCCCCATGAACTGTGCTTTTGAAAAGAGAGAGAGAGTTATTTAACACCGACATCTTGTTTTAAGAGAGAGAGAGAGAAGTGAAGACTGCTCACTGCATGTTTACATTTTTACAAGGACATTGGTTTCAGCTTCTGAATTCTTACAGAGAGAGAAGGGAGGAGCTGTTTGAGTGACAGCTAGTATTTGGCACGGTGAGATAAATAGAAGGTCAGATTATAAACGGACAGACACATGGTTTTGGACACAGAATGAGCTTTGTTGTGCCCACAGGAAAAAGTGGGTTTCGGAGGTTTGATCAGGCGGATTGATCAGTGGCTCTCACAGTGTGAAAAGGGAGTGACCGGTGGGGAGTTTTTTGTGTCCAACCCTTGCCTGGGTTCATAATTCCACCACAGAGGAATGGTCCCCTTTGTTTTGGTCACGGTCGGTGACTTCTAAAGGATTTCGGAGGACAACGGAAAGATCGACGGCGTCAGCTCACCTGAAGACTCAAATCTCTCACTCTCTCTCTCTCCATCACTACTCAATTCAATACCACAAACTGAACTGAACTTTAATCATCGTAAGACTATCTATTTACCCCTAGACTTGAAAGAGCTTGGTTTTCATATATTTCCACACTTACTTACATATATTCATTGCTATCCTGTTTGATTTATTTGCATTTATATTACGGTATTGCATAGTTACTAATAAATACCATTAGTTAATAGCAATACTGGACTCCAAAGTGTTTTCCATTTCTGCTGGTTCTTTAACCCATCACGGGGTACGTGACAATATACAAGAGGATTCTACTGAATCATAAATGTCATGAGTTCCATTATCTTAATGAAACTTGGAATACACTAAGATTTAAAAGGCCTGTCTGTTCATATGTTGAAAGGTTGACATTCAATTTTGTATATCATAGAATTCATGTTCTTGAAGCAATCATAAAGTATGTCATATGAATTAATATCCACTGGTGCTTTTAAACTTGGTGTAAGTACAGATAGTGTGAAATGTACTCCTTCCAAAGAGCTGGACCTCCCCTCATTAAAAACAACAAAGAATTCTGTTTTTACTGATTATTTTAATGTCCAAGTACTCACAATTCCATTTTAATACTGTCAGAGCCTGCTGTGAAAGTTTGAACTCTTAGGAGCAATCTATTGCAGGACATTTTCTTCGCTGTCTTTGAATTTTTTCTCATTTTAATTGTACCTGGCATTTCAAAGTTTGAGCATGCAATAGAACAGATTGTGTATAGTTAGACTGTACGTCTTTTTTTTACCTTAATGAACTGTACTAAATGTGCCAGAATTTTAGTATTGCCAAAGTTATTCAAATTTAATTGTAATACATTGATATTTATCCATAACATCAATTGTAGCCTTCGAAGGGTTGAGATAAGGTCCAACTTGGCATAAACTCTATATAGGTCTCTAAGCGGCAGGGAACAAGATTGCACATATATTGGAAGAATTTTCCTAATCTACAAGACCCAACCCAAAACCTGGGAGCTTTTTCCTTTTTCACACAACAGAATTTTAGGATTAATTTTGAGAACTACTAGCTTTCTGCTACAATTTACTAAATATTCATAGTGAATTCAAGTCCAGCACTGTGGAAACACATACTTATCACCATCTCTTTAATGAGAGTAGCAGGAACAATTGGTCAGAGTGCAGAAGAATTGCTTATTCCATTCGAAGTTCTGACAAGCCTTTGTTCAAATGAATAGTGATAATTGCTAAGTAAAGCAGGATTTCCTAACGTATTGATTTAGTGGTTGCAGTACTTATACAAGACCATTGGTCTAATAATATTATTAACAGATTTAAGATTCCTGCACTTTCAGTGTTTCCCAATTGTAACAGTGGCAAGAATGACATGTTTATTTCATAGTATTTTCGATCAACTTGGTAAAAATTGATTGATATCTGGAAGTACTTATGATTGTCAGAAGTCCTACAAAAGAGGCAATATAATGACTGGAAGATTAAATAATAATTCTAATCAATTAGGTAGATATCTTTTAAACACCAGATTGAAAAGTCATTATTTCCGTAATGCTGTATTAAAGCAATAAAACCCTTTAAGCAGTAGCAAGTGCATTTATTTCTTAAAATAAACTGCAGAGTACAATAAAAAGTATACATAATCTCAACAAAAACAATTCAGTTCAAAAATTATGCCAGTTCTTTTCCTTACACAAATTGAATTCACTACCCCAATAACCTTTGATTATAAAAAATCTTTCATGTTAGTTCAAGGATGGTATACATAATCAAACTTCTTGAACCTCTGCACTCTTCTCCCAACCACATGATATGGTTTATATGGCTGGAAGTTGATGCAAAATAAGAATGTTCCCAGTTTTGATAAAGCCAAAAGAGAGATGCTTAAAAATATAAAACAAACTACTTTTGCATAAGCCTAGAGCACTGACAGCAAGATATTTTGTATTCAAAAGGAAGTTAGTTCTTCATCCTTTGATTTGTTGCTCTGGATGCCCAGTATCTGCTTTTCACCTCCATGACAAGGAAGCATTTCATATACTTTGACGTGAATGTAGTCAATGCCACCAACATGGATCTAACAAAATAAAATAAAATTGTTCAAGCTAGCATCTCAACCTATGCTCTAATAAGTCTTATTAGCACAATAAAAAATCTCAAACTACTGCACTTATGGCTTAAAACACTATTTTATCAGCACTAAACAAATGCAGAAATATTAGGTGAAATGACAGGACAAAGTGGAAGCTCTGATATGGTAGAAAGCAGAAAAAGTTAAGTTACAAAAGTTATCCTGCATGAGCTTAGTAACGTACAATGTAAATGAATTAGAAACAGCCAAGATTTTTTGAAATAACTAAAGGCCTAGAAGGATAAACTTACTTTAAAATAGTGGTTGGTCCCAGATACAACTTGCGTTTTGTAGGCTTTGACAACAAATATATCAAATGTTTTTCCAGCCTTCTCTTCAACCTTGGGCTTCACCTGAGAAACAAGGGTTTGATACTGAATTACTTTAATTTGTACACCTTTAATAAGGAGAAGTATCCCAGAACCTGAGGTATTCAGGAAACAAGGGCAAATTGAGTTTTAGCTCATATGCTGTGTTCACAAACTCAAGTATATCCTTTATAATCAACACATTTATTTGCATTTTTGCTGTTGGAAATGTTCTACTACCCATAACAAGAGCATTATTGAACATTGCCACACTTCCAAGAGGAAATTGAAGGTGGAATCTCCGGATTACTCCCTGTGCCACAGGCTAGTGCATGCTTGGACTACACTGGCTGCTATGGTGAGAGAGGCAAATACATTAGAGGCTTTTAAGAGCTGATTGGATAGGCACGTGGATACAAGGATGGAGGGATATGGACATGCTGTAGGTATTAGGGTTTGGGTGTTCTTGATTTGCCTTTTAGCTGGATCGGCACAACATTGTGGGCTGAATGGCCTTTCCCTGTTCGGTACTCTATATTATATGTTCTAGAAGGGTTTAGGAAACATCTTGGAAAAGGCACAAGTTAAAGATTGACCGGTGAAAGCCATGTTACCAAACGTGAAGGGATGAGTCTAAATTTAGTGAGATGGAGAAGTTCTGTTTTTTTCTGGGTTGAAGGAGATAGTGATTAGGAGATTAAGACCATGAAAAATAGTTTAAATGCAATCACTGAAGAGGGAGCTGAATTAAATATACTCATTGCCTAGTGCACGAGTTAAATCCAGAGCAAGGGCAAAGTTGGGCACATTAAAGACGACAATCTGAATGATGATCGGAAACTGAATAATAGAAGTCATACCAGAGAGAATGGGATTAGATAAAGCTAAATGCAGTCAATGTTCTTGACAACCAGCAGTTTTGCATGTTACTGCCAAGTGCTGGGACATGGATTCCATGAGTCCATGTTAGAGTCATCCAAGTGTAGGAAGGAAAACCATAGCTGCCTCTGTTGTACAACTCTGCCGATTAAAGCAGGAATAGGTGGGTAATGATCAAATAGGATGTCACTTGCACTTTGTACAGAGCAGAAAGCTCGCACTATACGAAGGACAAATGACTGAAGGGACTTAATTCAAATGAGACTTCGTATTTTTACTTTAGAATTACAGAACTCTGCCCCATGAACCAGCTACCGTAACTTTACTCCATTAGCAATTTTAATTGTCACTTTCAGAGGCCACATTCTAGGATATCTGGACATTCAATTTACATTTAAAGTTCTTGCTCTTAAAACCTATTTTTTTTTTAAAAGGCAAATCCCTATCTGCTTACTGACAAATTGTTATGCTTGTGGCCATAAAACTGGACATACCTTCAGAATCATAAACTCAGGAGATTCTGCAGGTGCTGAAAATCCAGAGCAGCAAACACAAAATGCTGGAGGATCTCAGAGGGTCAAACAGCATCTATGGAGAGGAATAAATAGTCTGTGTTTTGGACCAAGGCCCTTCATCAGGACTGGATAGGAGGAAGAAGAATCCAGAATGTGATGGGGGGGGGGTGAGAGGGGAATGAGTACAAGCTGGCAGGTGATCGGTGAAGTTAGGTCAGTTGAAGCAGAAATAATTTAGGAATTATGGGAATACTGACAAGTGCAGGGAGTATGGTGGAAAGAGAAACTTAAACTGTTTCATGTCAATGTACTTTATGGTCACTCATATTTTCCATCAACGAACATTTCAACCCATTTCCAGTATCTGTAGTTCTGGTTTTTCCAATTCATATCAACTAAGTCTGGTTTCCAGATGAAGTCATGGAGTACTACAGCACAAAGTCTGGCTCTTCCAGCATCCAGCTCATGCTGACTTGATCTGCCTAATCCCATCTCCAGCACACAGACCATATCACTCAGTCCTTCCCATCCATGTACAGAGCACTAGGACAAAGAGTTTTTGAACTCTGGGCTTCTTGTCTTTGCCACTTTTTTTGTTCTTCACTCCACACATTTCTGCAAAACTTAGTTCTAAAGCCAATAGAAGTCACTCCAACAGTATGCCTTCTACTCTACCTCCAAATAATTTCCAGCCTCTCTCACCATATTTGGAGGTGATGTGAATACAGTTTATTCTTTGAAGCTGAAATTCTACTTGTACTCTACCTATACTTCACAACCATTTCAATATGGGGCATGATTTTTTCCTGCTCCCTTTTCATAGTTCACTCTTAGGATATGACTGCATTAATAGCTTGGAAGTGACTAGACCTAAATAATTTTTCTAATGCCGATCTATTTTCTAATTTGCTTTCTAACTCAGCAATAATGTGTGGATTTTCTTAGTGGGTCAGAAATAGGTTCACATTGGTCCCAAAACAACTTGCTCAGGTGTACATGTTAAAACACATTACCACCCTGAATATCTCAGTGCACCCATCATGCCTTAACTGAGATAGACCATAAGATATAGGAGCAGGATTGGCCATCTGGACCATCGGGTCTGCTCTGTCATTCAAACATGGCTGATCATTTTTCCTTCTCCTCCTCAACCCCAATTCCCAGTCTTCTCCCAGTAACCTTTGATACCATGTACAATCAAGAACCCATCAATCTCTGCCTTAACTACACCCAACGACCTGCCCTCCACAGCTGCATGTGGCAACAAATTCACCACCCTTCTGTCTAAAGAAATTTCTCCACATCTGTTTTGAAAGGGCGCCCCTCTATCCCAAGGCTGTGCCCTCTTGTCCTAGACTCTTCCACCATGGGAAACATCCTTTCAACATCTACTCTGTCTAGACCTTTTAACATTTGAAAGGTCTCAGTGAGATATCCCCACCCCCACCCTTCTGAATTGTAGTGAGTACGGACCCAGAGCCATCAAACATTCCTCATATGATAATCCTGAAATCATCATTATGAACCTTCTCTGGACCCTCTCCAATGCCAGCATATCTTTTCTAAGATGAGGGGCCCGAAACTGTTTACAGTACACAAGGTGGGACCTCACCAGTGCCTTATAAAGCCTCAGCATCACATCCTTGCTCTTGTATTCTAGGCCTCTTGAAATTCCTCATCACTGACTCAACCTGCAAGTTAACTTTCCGGGTGTTCTGCACAAGGAATCCCAAGTCCCTCTGCATCTCAGATTCCTGGATTTTCTCTCTGTTTAGAAAATAATCCGCACATTTATTTCTACTACCATGAACTTTCCAACAATGCTTTTCATTTGCCACTTTCTTTCCCATTCTCATAATCTAAGTCCTTCTGCATCCTACTTGTTTCCGCAACACTACCTGCCCCTTCACCAATCTTCACTTGGCAACAAAGTCATCTATTCTGTCATCTAAATCATTTATACACAGCATAAAAAGAAATGGTCCCAACATCGACCCCTGTGGAACATCACTAGTCACTGGCAGCCAACCACAAAAGGATCCTTTTATTCTCACTCACTGCCTCCTACCAATCAGCCAATGCTCCAACCATGTTAGTAGCTTTCCTGTAATACCATCGGCTCTTAACTTGGTAAGCAGCCTCATGTATGGCACCTTGTCAAAGGCCTTTTGAAAGTCCAAATCTACAACATCCATTGCATCCCTTTTATCTATCCTACTTGTAATCTTCTCGAAGAATTCCAACAGGTCCGTCAGGCAAGATTTTCCCTGAAGGAAACCGTGCTGACTTTGTACTTTCTTGTCCTGGGTCACCAAGTACTCCATCACCTCATCCTTAACAATTGAATAACATCTTCCCAACTACTGAGGTCAGGCTAACTGGTCTACAATTTCTTTTCTGCTGCCTTCCTCCTTTCTTAAAGAGTAGTGTGTCATTTCCAATTTTCCAGATTCCTGGCACAATGATTTTTGAAAAATCATTTCTAATGCCACCATAATCTCTAACGCTGCCTCTTTCAGAACCCTAGGGGTCCATTCCTCTGGTCCGAGTGACTTTAGGTCTTTCAGCTTTTTGAGCACCTTCTCTCTTGTAATAGTAACTGAACCCACTTTTCTTTCTTCACACACTACAACATCAGACACACTGTTGGTGTCTTTCACAGTGAAGACTGATGCAAAATACTCATTTAGTTCATCAGCCATCTCCTTGTCCCTCATTATTATTTCTCAGAGAGGCAGAAGTGAGGGAGCCCACTCTTACCACCTGCCGGCAATGATTGCAACCTCGATTCCAATGAACTTGTATCTCGAAGCTTGAGTTCACGATCCTCCTTTTAAAAATCTCTTCTCCCAGCTCTACACCTATCATCTGAATGACAGAAAGTCTTCATCCTTATAACACCGCTATCCTCGCCACCCATTATCCCTCCCTACCTTCAGCATTATTACACAAGCAGCTTTCCCAAATTCACCTTCATCCTTTGTGCAATCAAGGCACACCCATTTCCAAAACCACAACTGTCTAACCGTGCAGAAAAAAAACCAGTTAAGCCGGGTAGTCAGTGAGAGACTTCCGAACCTCTTTCTTCACACCCAAGTCACCTTAAGCTCCACCACGAATTCGACCTTCCTCCTTGGCCTCACCTCCCACCCGCTGGGCTTTACTGTCCACTATTTGGAATTTTTTCCGAGTTCAATCTCCGTGACCCACTTTGAAAAGTTTCCTTATGCTCAAAGCATTGGGGTGGACATGTATACGGTAACGCTTCGAGAGGAAGATTCAGAGTCATGACGCTGTACATGAAGTGCACTCACTGAATCGGCAAGCTGTTGAACCTCCTGGGTGACAGCCTTCCCCTCGCTGATCCCGCCACAGCAAACGCCCTTCGTGCTCATGGTTATCCTCGCCGACACTCCGCCTGGTGACAAGCGAACCCGTCCCGATCCCGCAATTTATGAGCTCTTGCCACATGACACAACCTCGCTCGCGATTACCAAACTGCCGCAGAAGGGAGGTCAGCTGATTGCAACTACAGGAAGTACTGCAAAGTTGGCAAACGAAAAGTTTGCAATTTCAAGAAGAAAACCTCAGGCCAATATATCGGAACATATATGTACTGCAGTTTAATATTGTTTTCTGTTATTTTCTTTACTCCCATGCTGCCTGGATGAACAACTTTTTCTTTGAATTGTGTAACGGTTGTCCTCCCTGAGGTGCGGCATCTGCAGAAAATCGGAGAATTATGTTTTCCATTACTGGATTCTGAACCGCCTTTTTGCTTTGAATGCTCTGTAACGAAGGAACTAGGTGGGTTAGAACAACTATCCATTCACAGTCGAGTCGCAGCGAAAGAGCTGTTGTCACATTGTCGTTCAGGTTACGAAAGCCCCCGGAAACTCTCAAAGCGGACCCGAAGTAAAACTCAAACACGTCGGTTCAAAACGAGCTCCTTGTCACGTAGGAAGTAATGCACACAGACCAAAGAGCACCTCATTAACAGTGGTGACAATCTTCTTGACTGCGAATGGCGAGTTTTCTCAATGTGAGAGAGAACAGCGTATACTGTTCAATGTCCACCCATCCCAGGCTAAAACTGTTCACTGATTTCTGCTTGAAATTTGGAAATGAGACTAATTCATTGGAATAGAGAATGTCAAGACTTTAGATGTAATATTTTAAAATCAGGCAAGCTTTGCTAAGAGGGAGTGACTGTTTGCTCTTTTTCGGCGTTAGTGAATATTTGTGACTGCAAGCACAGAAGAGCCGTTGGAGCATGAAAAATTCCCCGGAAGTCACATTTCAGACGCAAACGCCATTCGCGTCTAAGGCTGCTCAAACCAGAGAATTCGCATATGTTACATTTTCCTCTACTTAACATTCCCCTGGTCGTTATTCTTTCCACATATCTGTTAACACCATTCTGATTTTGATTTTGTTACTTTATTGCCTTAAGAGGTATGTTACAGTAGCCAGTTAAAAAAATAACTACAGTATATTGGAAGCAAACAGGTGTCTGTATTCCGCCCACACGTAACATTAGAGGAGCTACTGTAAAAGCCGGCAAGTTTCAAATCCTTAAAGTCCTTCATTTTAAATAGCAAGTACTGATATGTTTTTGTGCAAAACATAGCACTTATACATTTTGGATTCTTGAATCCCTTTGTTTCTAAAAATCTATGGATTTCTGTCTTGAAGTTTCTCAGTGACTGAGCCTAAATAGACCTTCCCGGTAGACAACTGTAAAGATTTACTATCATCTGGGCAAAGAAGCTTCAGTGTATTTCAGTACGTTAGGGGTGGGCTAGTTTCCTGTGGTAGCAACCTTTTCAATTTAATGGGCATGAACAGCTACCATGATCCAAAATCCTCTTCAGATTTTATGAAGCTGGCATTACCTCAAGCCCCACATTCTACCCCCCCCCCACCCCCATCAAAAAACTTGCAGGAACTTGCAGTACTGGTATTGTCAATGGGTGACTTGCCCGGTTATTACAAACATGATCTGACAAGACTAAGTGATTGACAGCACTCCTGACACTCCCACAATACAAGTTTAAATAAGTCGTGTCTATTCACAATCATGTTTAAACAACCAACAATAATCATATCACTTACTACTTTTGCAGATTGCATGTTTCAAACTTCTTTTTCCAGTACAGTAAATTTCTGCTCTTTACTTTTAATCATTAGACCACAAGAAATAGTATCAGCAGTAGTCTTATTTTGCCTCTAGCGTCTTCTTTTATTCTTGCCAGGTTTTGTTTGCACTTCTTTTGCATTGCAGTGAAACCAATTCTCATTCTTCTAATTGCAACAAAGTGGAGCTTAATCTTTCCTCATACAATGACCTGATGTTCCATAAATCAATCTGGTGACCCTTCGGTGTATCTGCTTTATTTCCAAATAAATCCTTTTACTAAGGTGTTGAAACCCATGTAAAATATTTCAGAAGTTCTCTTCTCGACTTGCTCCAATTTAATAGGTGTGAAGACGACCTGAAATATTTTACGTGGATCTCACCTTCTTATTAAAAGGATATATTCGGAAAGGAGTAGATGCAGCCAATTATTTGCTTTCCAAACTGCTCACTTCACCATCATGTTCATATCCAGAGGATTCCATGCTCCCTCCTGCAGCAGTTGTGTTAGCTCCCTTATTATTAACCATATAACAATTACAGCACGGAAACAGGCCATCTCGGCCCTTCTATTTATTTATTGAGGTTCTAATCTGTGCCGAACTCTTACTCTCACCTAGTCCCACCGACCTGCACCCAGCCCATAACCCTCCATTCCTTTCCTGTCCATATCGCTATCCAATTTAACTTTAAATGACAACATCGAACCCGCCTCAACCACTTCTGCTGGAAGCTCGTTCCACACAGCTACCACTCCCTGAGTAAGGAAGTTCCCCCTCATGTTACCCCTTAACTTTTGCCCTTTAACTCTCAACTCATGTCCTCTTGTTTGAATCTCCCCCACTCTCAATCGAAAAAGCCTATCCACGTCATAATTTTAAATACCTCTACCTCTATCATTCTCCTCTCCTTTTGTAGACCTGAGAAGGGTGCTGAACCATTCCCTTTTTCCTACTAACACCTAGAAGGTTATTATTTGAAGAACTTTATTTGTATAAACAATGTAGATATTACAGTTTGTACATTTTTTGGACATGGACACCCAGACCCTTTTAAACATTGATACCTTTCAGTTTTCACCAATTAAAAAAATACTCTTTCTCCCTCACACTTTTCCACATAATATTCCATGTTCTGCATCCATACCTGTTAACTTAATCCTTCTCCTATCTATTGAAAACCTCTGTCTATCCTGTTCATAGTCCACACCCTGAATTTGCTTGGAATCACCAGAGACACACATGGACTGCAAGCACCTAGCTCTGTAGAACGTGTAGGCCGGGATGACTGACACAGCAACATGCTTCTGAAGCCACAGGGAGAGGCAAAAATTCTTAGTTGCTGTTCTGCAAATATTGCTGAAGCTTACATTCCCTTTTTGCCCCACCCAACTCCTAGAAAGTTATTATTTGTACAAACCATGTAGATGTTGCATTTTATTTGCCCCAATTAATCCAAAAAATGAATTAAGAGAAACAAATGCAAGAGATTTTGGAGATGGTGTAAATCCAGATCAACACACAAATTGCTGGAGGAACTCAACAGGTGGGGCAGCATCTATGAGTGGAATAAAGATTTGACAATACAGCCCATCATGATGAACAGTCTTGACCTGAAATATTGATTCTTTATTTCTCTCAATGGATGTTGCCTGACCAGCTGAGTTCCTCCAGCGTTTTATGAATTAAGGTTTCCAATCCAGTAGCATATGTGTTGAATCAGATAGGCGTGATGTGTTTCAATATCTGACAGAGTTTCAGTGAAGCCACACACAGAGAGTTGGTTAACGAAGTTAGAGCATGTGCAATACCAAATAACATACGGATATGGATTGGAATTGGATGTTGGACTGAAGGCAATGGAAATGAATAAGCAGGTCCTTCGGAGGTGGTGGGCTGTGACTAGATAGATACCAAAGGGGACAATGCTTCAGGCTCCTGCTATTCACAATTGACATCAACTGTTCAGCTGAGAGGACCAAGATCAGATTTCCAAGTTTGCTGGTGTTGCTAAACCACGAGGGATGGGGTGAACAGACAGCAGGGTGTAGGAGTAGCCCTCATATTCTATCTAAGTATCTTCAAACATGATTTCATGAACATTAATTTTTCCTTCCAATAGTCTTTTCCCTTTTTTTCTGTCACCTCCTCTTTACTTCCCTCTTCTTCAATTCCCCACTCAGGCCTCTTGCTTCTTCTCCTCAGCTGTCTGTCACTTCCCCCGGCACTTCTCCTTCAACCCAACCTCCAATGGTCCCCTCTCTTCTCCTGTCAATTTCCTCCTTCTCCACCCTTTGTCTTTCACACCACCTGGCTTCATCGATCACCTTTTAGCTTGTGCTCCTTCCCCTCCGCCCTCCCTTTTTAATTCTGTCATTTTTCCCCTTCCTTTCCAGTCTTGATTAAGGGTCTCGGTCCGAAACCTTGACAGTTTATTAAATCTTATAGATGTTGCCTGACCCACTGAGTTCCTCCAGTATTCAGTGTGCGTTGCTCTGGATTTCCAGCATCTGAATAATCTCTTGTGTTGAGGATGTAAAGATAATTTAAGAGAACACTGACAAGCTGAAGGGCTGATTAAGGATATGGCAGACAAAACGTGTGTGAAAGAACGTGACACTTTCCTCATCTTAGGCAATCCTTCAGGACTGAGAATGACTTCCTTCCACTCCAGACTTGCGGGTTCAGATGTGGCCAAGTTGTCACCATAGAAACTACAGATTCTTCCACAGACAGGACAAGAATTGGCCGACAGTGTGAGCAGGTAGGTAATCTGTCAGATGGTGTGTTCCCTCTACTGCTTATGCAGGCCTTCTGGATGTTTCTAGAGCACAGTCTTGAGGTTCTCAACACCATCTGGAAGTGGCTTCCCCACTTTGAGTTAAAAGGTTCTGAGAGGTCAGTGGAAACGTAACATTTATTTAAGGAAGCTTTAAGCATATCCTGGAATCTTTCTCCTCGGTTCACCTGGTAATGACAAAGTTTGGTAGGAAGTGTCTATTTCTGGAGCCTCACATCATGTTAGAAAGTGAGAAGAGAACTCACTGGAATTCCACATTATTCAAATTGCCTTTTCTGGGACCTAGGAATAAAGGATCGGTCATGTGGGAATTTGATGAGCAGAAATGTATTCAAAGGTGAGTTTTGGTTTAAGATGCTGCTGATGAAGCACAACAACAACCTGTGGGCAGCAAAGAAAAGAACTCGCACACACATAAATAACATTAGAGGATCTACTATAGAAGCTGGCAAATTTAAAATCTTTAATGTCCCTTGTTTTAAATAGCTTTTGTTTAAAGCATGGTAGTTATTTTTGGTTTCTTCAGTCTGGATGTACAGTACGTTAGGGGTGGTGTAGTTTGCCTGATGCGGACTCCCTGGGCCAGAGTCGATGTAGTAGTAGTTTCCTGTGTTAGAAGCCTTTTCAATTTAATGGGCATGAACAGCTCCCATGATCCAAAATCCTCTTCAGATTTTATGAAGCTGGCATTACCTCAAGCCCCACATTCTCCCCCCCCCCATCAAAAAACTTGCAGGAAATTGCAGTACTGGTATTGTCAATGGGTGACTTGCCCGGTTATTACAAACATGATCTGACAAGACTAAATGATTCACAGCACTCCTGACACTCCCACAATACAAGTTCAAATAACTAGTTTCTATTCCCAATCATGTTTAAACAACCAACAATAATCATATCACTTACTACTTTTGCAGATTGCATGTTTCAAACTTCTTTTTCCAGTACAGTAAATTTCTGCTCTTTACTTTTAATCATTAGACCACAAGAAATAGTATCAGCAGGAGTCTTATTTTGCCTCTAGCGTCTTCTTTAATTCTTGCCAGGTTTTGTTTGCACTTCTTTTGCATTGCAGTGAAACCAATTCTCATTCTTCTAATTGCAACAAAGTGGAGCTTAATCTTTCCTCATACAATGACCTGATGTTCCATAAATCAATCTGGTGACCCTTCGGTGTATCTGCTTTATTTCCAAATAAATCCTTTTACTAAGGTGTTGAAACCCATGTAAAATATTTCAGAAGTTCTCTTCTCGACTTGCTCCAATTTAATAGGTGTGAAGACGACCTGAAATATTTTACGTGGATCTCACCTTCTTATTAAAAGGATATATTCGGAAAGGAGTAGATGCAGCCAATTATTTGCTTTCCAAACTGCTCACTTCACCATCATGTTCATATCCAGAGGATTCCATGCTCCCTCCTGCAGCAGTTGTGTTAGCTCCCTTATTATTAACCATATAACAATTACAGCACGGAAACAGGCCATCTCGGCCCTTCTATTTATTTATTGAGGTTCTAATCTGTGCCGAACTCTTACTCTCACCTAATCCCACCGACCTGCACTCAGCTCATAACCCTCCATTCCTTTCCTGTCCATATAGCTATCCAATTTAACTTTAAATGACAACATCGAACCCGCCTCAACCACTTCTGCTGGAAGCTCGTTCCACACAGCTACCACTCCCTGAGTAAGGAAGTTCCCCCTCATGTTACCCCTTAACTTTTGCCCTTTAACTCTCAACTCATGTCCTCTTGTTTGAATCTCCCCCACTCTCAATCGAAAAAGCCTATCCACGTCATAATTTTAAATACCTCTACCTCTATCATTCTCCTCTCCTTTTGTAGACCTGAGAAGGGTGCTGAACCATTCTCTTTTTCCTACTAACACCTAGAAGGTTATTATTTGAAGAACTTTATTTGTATAAACAATGTAGATATTACAGTTTGTACATTTTTTGGACATGGACACCCAGACCCTTTTAAACATTGATACCTTTCAGTTTTCACCAATTAAAAAAATACTCTTTCTCCCTCACACTTTTCCACATAATATTCCATGTTCTGCATCCATACCTGTTAACTTAATCCTTCTCCTATCTATTGAAAACCTCTGTCTATCCTGTTCATAGTCCACACCCTGAATTTGCTTGGAATCACCAGAGACACACATGGACTGCAAGCACCTAGCTCTGTAGAACGTGTAGGCCGGGATGACTGACACAGCAACATGCTTCTGAAGCCACAGGAAGAGGCAAAAATTCTTAGTTGCTGTTCTGCAAATATTGCTGAAGCTTACATTCCCTTTTTGCCCCACCCAACTCCTAGAAAGTTATTATTTGTACAAACCATGTAGATGTTGCATTTTATTTGCCCCAATTAATCCAAAAAATGAATTAAGAGAAACAAATGCAAGAGATTTTGGAGATGGTGTAAATCCAGATCAACACACAAATTGCTGGAGGAACTCAACAGGTGGGGCAGCATCTATGAGTGGAATAAAGATTTGACAATGCAGCCTTTCATGATGAACAGTCTTGACCTGAAATATTGATTCTTTATTTCTCTCAATGGATGTTGCCTGACCAGCTGAGTTCCTCCAGCGTTTTATGAATTAAGGTTTCCAATCCAGTAGCATATGTGTTGAATCAGATAGGCGTGATGAGTTTCAATATCTGACAGAGTTTCAGTGAAGCCACACACAGAGAGTTGGTTAACGAAGTTAGAGCATGTGCAATACCAAATAACATACGGATATGGATTGGAATTGGATGTTGGACTGAAGGCAATGGAAGTGAATAAGCAGGTCCTTTGGAGGTGGTGGGCTGTGACTAGATGGATACCAAAGGGGACAATGCTTCAGGCTCCTGCTATTCACAATTGACATCAACTGTTCAGCTGAGAGGACCAAGATCAGATTTCCAAGTTTGCTGGTGTTGCTAAACCACGAGGGATGGGGTGAACAGACAGCAGGGTGTAGGAGTAGCCCTCATATTCTATCTAAGTATCCTCAAACATGATTTCATAAACATTAATTTTTCCTTCCAATAGTCTTTTCCCTTTTTTTCTGTCACCTCCTCTTTACTTCCCTCTTCTTCAATTCCCCACTCAGGCCTCTTGCTTCTTCTCCTCAGCTGTCTGTCACTTCCCCCGGCACTTCTCCTTCAACCCAACCTCCAATGGTCCCCTCTCTTCTCCTGTCAATTTCCTCCTTCTCCACCCTTTGTCTTTCACACCACCTGGCTTCATCGATCACCTTTTAGCTTGTGCTCCTTCCCCTCCGCCCTCCCTTTTTAATTCTGTCATTTTTCCCCTTCCTTTCCAGTCTTGATTAAGGGTCTCGGTCCGAAACCTTGACAGTTTATTAAATCTTATAGATGTTGCCTGACCCACTGAGTTCCTCCAGTATTCAGTGTGCGTTGCTCTGGATTTCCAGCATCTGAATAATCTCTTGTGTTTAGGATGTAAAGATATTTTAAGAGAATACTGACAAGCTGAAGGGCTGATTAAGGATATGGCAGACAAAACGTGTGTGAAAGAACGTGACACTTTCCTCATCTTAGGCAATCCTTCAGGACTGAGAATGACTTCCTTCCACTCCAGACTTGCGGGTTCAGATGTGGCCAAGTTGTCACCATAGAAACTACAGATTCTTCCACAGACAGGACAAGAATTGGCCGACAGTGTGAGCAGGTAGGTAATCTGTCAGATGGTGTGTTCCCTCTGCTGCTTATGCAGGCCTTCTGGATGTTTCTAGAGCACAGTCTTGAGGTTCTCAACACCATCTGGAAGTGGCTTCCCCACTTTGAGTTAAAAGGTTCTGAGAGGTCAGTGGAAACGTAACATTTATTTAAGGAAGCTTTAAGCATATCCTTGAATCTTTCTCCTCGGTTCACCTGGTAATGACAAAGTTTGGTAGGAAGTGTCTATTTCTGGAGCCTCACATCATGTTAGAAAGTGAGAAGAGAACTCACTGGAATTCCACATTATTCAAATTGCCTTTTCTGGGACTTAGGAATAAAGGATCGGTCATGTGGGAATTTGATGAGCAGAAATGTATTCAAAGGTGAGTTTTGGTTTAAGATGCTGCTGATGAAGCACAACAACAACCTGTGGGCAGCAAAGAAAAGAACTCGCACACACATAAATAACATTAGAGGATCTACTATAGAAGCTGGCAAATTTAAAATCTTTAATGTCCCTTGTTTTAAATAGCTTTTGTTTAAAGCATGGTAGTTATTTTTGGTTTCTTCAGTCTGGATGTACAGTACGTTAGGGGTGGTGTAGTTTGCCTGATGCGGACTCCCTGGGCCAGAGTCGATGTAGTAGTAGTTTCCTGTGTTAGAAGCCTTTTCAATTTAATGGGCATGAACAGCTCCCATGATCCAAAATCCTCTTCAGATTTTATGAAGCTGGCATTACCTCAAGCCCCACATTCTCCCCCCCCCCCCATCAAAAAACTTGCAGGAAATTGCAGTACTGGTATTGTCAATGGGTGACTTGCCCGGTTATTACAAACATGATCTGACAAGACTAAATGATTCACAGCACTCCTGACACTCCCACAATACAAGTTCAAATAACTAGTTTCTATTCCCAATCATGTTTAAACAACCAACAATAATCATATCACTTACTACTTTTGCAGATTGCATGTTTCAAACTTCTTTTTCCAGTACAGTAAATTTCTGCTCTTTACTTTTAATCATTAGACCACAAGAAATAGTATCAGCAGGAGTCTTATTTTGCCTCTAGCGTCTTCTTTTATTCTTGCCAGGTTTTGTTTGCACTTCTTTTGCATTGCAGTGAAACCAATTCTCATTCTTCTAATTGCAACAAAGTGGAGCTTAATCTTTCCTCATACAATGACCTGATGTTCCATAAATCAATCTGGTGACCCTTCGGTGTATCTGCTTTATTTCCAAATAAATCCTTTTACTAAGGTGTTGAAACCCATGTAAAATATTTCAGAAGTTCTCTTCTCAACTTGCTCCAATTTAATAGGTGTGAAGACGACCTGAAATATTTTACGTGGATCTCACCTTCTTATTAAAAGGATATATTCGGAAAGGAGTAGATGCAGCCAATTATTTGCTTTCCAAACTGCTCACTTCACCATCATGTTCATATTCAGAGGATTCCATGCTCCCTCCTACAGCAGTTCTGTTAGCTCCCTTATTATTAACCATATAACAATTACAGCACGGAAACAGGCCATCTCGGCCCTTCTATTTATTTATTGAGATTCTAGTCTATGCCGAACTCTTACTTTCACCTAGTCCCACCGACCTGCACCCAGCCCATAACCCTCCATTCCTTTCCTGTCCATATAGCTGGCCAATTTAACTTTAAACGACAACATCGAACCTGCCTCAACCACTTCTGCTGGAAGCTCGTTCCACACAGCTACCACTCTCTGAGTAAAGAAGTTCCTGTTACCTCTAAACTTTTGCCCTTTAACTCTCAACTCATGTCCTCTTGTTTGAATCTCCCCCATTCTCAATGGAAAAAGCCTATCCATGTCAACTCTATCTATCCCCCTCAAAATTTTAAATACCTCTACCAATATTATTCTCCTTTCCTTTTGTAGACCTGAGAAGGGTGCTGAACCATTCCCTTTTTCCTACAAACTCCTAGAAGGTTATTAATTGAAGAACCTGATTTGTATAAACAATTTAGATATTACATTTTTAGGACATGGACACCCAGATCTTTTTAACATTGATACCTTTCAGTTTTCACCAATTAAAAAAAATACTCTTTCTCCCTCACACTTTTCCACATAATATTCCATGTTCTGCATCCATACCTGTTAACTTAATCCTTCTCCTATCTATTGAAAACCTCTGTCTATCCTGTTCATAGTCCACACCCTGAATTTGCTTGGAATCACCAGAGACACACATGGACTGCAAGCACCTAGCTCTGTAGAACGTGTAGGCCGGGATGACTGACACAGCAACATGCTTCTGAAGCCACAGGGAGAGGCAAAAATTCTTAGTTGCTGTTCTGCAAATATTGCTGAAGCTTACATTCCCTTTTTGCCCCACCCAACTCCTAGAAAGTTATTATTTGTACAAACCATGTAGATGTTGCATTTTATTTGCCCCAATTAATCCAAAAAATGAATTAAGAGAAACAAATGCAAGAGATTTTGGAGATGGTGTAAATCCAGATCAACACACAAATTGCTGGAGGAACTCAACAGGTGGGGCAGCATCTATGAGTGGAATAAAGATTTGACAATGCAGCCTTTCATGATGAACAGTCTTGACCTGAAATATTGATTCTTTATTTCTCTCAATGGATGTTGCCTGACCAGCTGAGTTCCTCCAGCGTTTTATGAATTAAGGTTTCCAATCCAGTAGCATATGTGTTGAATCAGATAGGCGTGATGTGTTTCAATATCTGACAGAGTTTCAGTGAAGCCACACACAGAGAGTTGGTTAACGAAGTTAGAGCATGTGCAATACCAAATAACATACGGATATGGATTGGAATTGGATGTTGGACTGAAGGCAATGGAAATGAATAAGCAGGTCCTTCGGAGGTGGTGGGCTGTGACTAGATAGATACCAAAGGGGACAATGCTTCAGGCTCCTGCTATTCACAATTGACATCAACTGTTCAGCTGATAGGACCAAGAGCAGATTTCCAAGTTTGCTGGTGTTGCTAAACCACGAGGGATGGGGTGAACAGACAGCAGGGTGTAGGAGTAGCCCTCATATTCTATCTAAGTATCCTCAAACATGATTTCATAAACATTAATTTTTCCTTCCAATAGTCTTTTCCCTTTTTTTCTGTCACCTCCTCTTTACTTCCCTCTTCTTCAATTCCCCACTCAGGCCTCTTGCTTCTTCTCCTCAGCTGTCTGTTACTTCCCCCGGCACTTCTCCTTCAACCCAACCTCCAATGGTCCCCTCTCTTCTCCTGTCAATTTCCTCCTTCTCCACCCTTTGTCTTTCACACCACCTGGCTTCATCGATCACCTTTTAGCTTGTGCTCCTTCCCCTCCGCCCTCCCTTTTTAATTCTGTCATTTTTCCCCTTCCTTTCCAGTCTTGATTAAGGGTCTCGGTCCGAAACCTTGACAGTTTATTAAATCTTATAGATGTTGCCTGACCCACTGAGTTCCTCCAGTATTCAGTGTGCGTTGCTCTGGATTTCCAGCATCTGAATAATCTCTTGTGTTTAGGATGTAAAGATATTTTAAGAGAATACTGACAAGCTGAAGGGCTGATTAAGGATATGGCAGACAAAACGTGTGTGAAAGAACGTGACACTTTCCTCATCTTAGGCAATCCTTCAGGACTGAGAATGACTTCCTTCCACTCCAGACTTGCGGGTTCAGATGTGGCCAAGTTGTCACCATAGAAACTACAGATTCTTCCACAGACAGGACAAGAATTGGCCGACAGTGTGAGCAGGTAGGTAATCTGTCAGATGGTGTGTTCCCTCTGCTGCTTATGCAGGCCTTCTGGATGTTTCTAGAGCACAGTCTTGAGGTTCTCAACACCATCTGGAAGTGGCTTCCCCACTTTGAGTTAAAAGGTTCTGAGAGGTCAGTGGAAACGTAACATTTATTTAAGGAAGCTTTAAGCATATCCTGGAATCTTTCTCCTCGGTTCACCTGGTAATGACAAAGTTTGGTAGGAAGTGTCTATTTCTGGAGCCTCACATCATGTTAGAAAGTGAGAAGAGAACTCACTGGAATTCCACATTATTCAAATTGCCTTTTCTGGGACCTAGGAATAAAGGATCGGTCATGTGGGAATTTGATGAGCAGAAATGTATTCAAAGGTGAGTTTTGGTTTAAGATGCTGCTGATGAAGCACAACAACAACCTGTGGGCAGCAAAGAAAAGAACTCGCACACACATAAATAACATTAGAGGATCTACTATAGAAGCTGGCAAATTTAAAATCTTTAATGTCCCTTGTTTTAAATAGCTTTTGTTTAAAGCATGGTAGTTATTTTTGGTTTCTTCAGTCTGGATGTACAGTACGTTAGGGGTGGTGTAGTTTGCCTGATGCGGACTCCCTGGGCCAGAGTCGATGTAGTAGTAGTTTCCTGTGTTAGAAGCCTTTTCAATTTAATGGGCATGAACAGCTCCCATGATCCAAAATCCTCTTCAGATTTTATGAAGCTGGCATTACCTCAAGCCCCACATTCTCCCCCCCCCCCCCCCATCAAAAAACTTGCAGGAAATTGCAGTACTGGTATTGTCAATGGGTGACTTGCCCGGTTATTACAAACATGATCTGACAAGACTAAATGATTCACAGCACTCCTGACACTCCCACAATACAAGTTCAAATAACTAGTTTCTATTCCCAATCATGTTTAAACAACCAACAATAATCATATCACTTACTACTTTTGCAGATTGCATGTTTCAAACTTCTTTTTCCAGTACAGTAAATTTCTGCTCTTTACTTTTAATCATTAGACCACAAGAAATAGTATCAGCAGGAGTCTTATTTTGCCTCTAGCGTCTTCTTTTATTCTTGCCAGGTTTTGTTTGCACTTCTTTTGCATTGCAGTGAAAACAATTCTCATTCTTCTAATTGCAACAAAGTGGAGCTTAATCTTTCCTCATACAATGACCTGATGTTCCATAAATCAATCTGGTGACCCTTCGGTGTATCTGCTTTATTTCCAAATAAATCCTTTTACTAAGGTGTTGAAACCCATGTAAAATATTTCAGAAGTTCTCTTCTCAACTTGCTCCAATTTAATAGGTGTGAAGACGACCTGAAATATTTTACGTGGATCTCACCTTCTTATTAAAAGGATATATTCGGAAAGGAGTAGATGCAGCCAATTATTTGCTTTCCAAACTGCTCACTTCACCATCATGTTCATATTCAGAGGATTCCATGCTCCCTCCTACAGCAGTTCTGTTAGCTCCCTTATTATTAACCATATAACAATTACAGCACGGAAACAGGCCATCTCGGCCCTTCTATTTATTTATTGAGATTCTAGTCTATGCCGAACTCTTACTTTCACCTAGTCCCACCGACCTGCACCCAGCCCATAACCCTCCATTCCTTTCCTGTCCATATAGCTGGCCAATTTAACTTTAAACGACAACATCGAACCTGCCTCAACCACTTCTGCTGGAAGCTCGTTCCACACAGCTACCACTCTCTGAGTAAAGAAGTTCCTGTTACCTCTAAACTTTTGCCCTTTAACTCTCAACTCATGTCCTCTTGTTTGAATCTCCCCCATTCTCAATGGAAAAAGCCTATCCATGTCAACTCTATCTATCCCCCTCAAAATTTTAAATACCTCTACCAATATTATTCTCCTTTCCTTTTGTAGACCTGAGAAGGGTGCTGAACCATTCCCTTTTTCCTACAAACTCCTAGAAGGTTATTAATTGAAGAACCTGATTTGTATAAACAATTTAGATATTACATTTTTAGGACATGGACACCCAGATCTTTTTAAACATTGATACCTTTCAGTTTTCACCAATTAAAAAAAATACTCTTTCTCCCTCACACTTTTCCACATAATATTCCATGTTCTGCATCCATACCTGTTAACTTAATCCTTCTCCTATCTATTGAAAACCTCTGTCTATCCTGTTCATAGTCCACACCCTGAATTTGCTTGGAATCACCAGAGACACACATGGACTGCAAGCACCTAGCTCTGTAGAACGTGTAGGCCGGGATGACTGACACAGCAACATGCTTCTGAAGCCACAGGGAGAGGCAAAAATTCTTAGTTGCTGTTCTGCAAATATTGCTGAAGCTTACATTCCCTTTTTGCCCCACCCAACTCCTAGAAAGTTATTATTTGTACAAACCATGTAGATGCTGCATTTTATTTGTCCCAATTAATCCAAAAAATCAATTAAGGGGCACAAATACAAGAGATTTTGGAGATGGTGTAAATCCAGATCAACACACAAATTGCTGGAGGAACTCAACAGGTGGGGCAGCATCTATGAGTGGAATAAAGATTTGACAATGCAGCCTTTCATGATGAACAGTCTTGACCTGAAATATTGACTCTTTATTTCTCTCAATGGATGTTGCCTGACCAGCTGAGTTCCTCCAGCGTTTTATGAATTAAGGTTTCCAATCCAGTAGCATATGTGTTGAATCAGATAGACGTGATGTGTTTGGATATCTGACAGAGTTTCAGTGAAGCTGCGCACAGTGAGTTCATTAATGAAGTTAGACATGTGGAATTCCAAATAACATATGGATATGGATTGGAATTGGATGTTGGACTGAAGGCAATGAAAGTGAATAAGCAGGTCCTTCGGAGGTGGTGGGCTGTAACTAGACGGATACCAAAGGGGACAATGCTTCAGGCTCCTGCTATTCACAATTGACATCAACTGTTCAGCTGATAGGACCAAGAGCAGATTTCCAAGTTTGCTGGTGTTGCTAAACCAGGAGGGATGGGGTGAACAGACAGCAGGGTGTAGGAGTAGCCCTCATATTCTATCTAAGTATCCTCAAACATGATTTCATAAACATTAATTTTTCCTTCCAATAGTCTTTTCCCTTTTTTTCTGTCACCTCCTCTTTACTTCCCTCTTCTTCAATTCCCCACTCAGGCCTCTTGCTTCTTCTCCTCAGCTGTCTGTTACTTCCCCCGGCACTTCTCCTTCAACCCAACCTCCAATGGTCCCCTCTCTTCTCCTGTCAATTTCCTCCTTCTCCACCCTTTGTCTTTCACACCACCTGGCTTCATCGATCACCTTTTAGCTTGTGCTCCTTCCCCTCCGCCCTCCCTTTTTAATTCTGTCATTTTTCCCCTTCCTTTCCAGTCTTGATTAAGGGTCTCGGTCCGAAACCTTGACAGTTTATTAAATCTTATAGATGTTGCCTGACCCACTGAGTTCCTCCAGTATTCAGTGTGCGTTGCTCTGGATTTCCAGCATCTGAATAATCTCTTGTGTTTAGGATGTAAAGATATTTTAAGAGAATACTGACAAGCTGAAGGGCTGATTAAGGATATGGCAGACAAAACGTGTGTGAAAGAACGTGACACTTTCCTCATCTTAGGCAATCCTTCAGGACTGAGAATGACTTCCTTCCACTCCAGACTTGCGGGTTCAGATGTGGCCAAGTTGTCACCATAGAAACTACAGATTCTTCCACAGACAGGACAAGAATTGGCCGACAGTGTGAGCAGGTAGGTAATCTGTCAGATGGTGTGTTCCCTCTGCTGCTTATGCAGGCCTTCTGGATGTTTCTAGAGCACAGTCTTGAGGTTCTCAACACCATCTGGAAGTGGCTTCCCCACTTTGAGTTAAAAGGTTCTGAGAGGTCAGTGGAAACGTAACATTTATTTAAGGAAGCTTTAAGCATATCCTGGAATCTTTCTCCTCGGTTCACCTGGTAATGACAAAGTTTGGTAGGAAGTGTCTATTTCTGGAGCCTCACATCATGTTAGAAAGTGAGAAGAGAACTCACTGGAATTCCACATTATTCAAATTGCCTTTTCTGGGACCTAGGAATAAAGGATCGGTCATGTGGGAATTTGATGAGCAGAAATGTATTCAAAGGTGAGTTTTGGTTTAAGATGCTGCTGATGAAGCACAACAACAACCTGTGGGCAGCAAAGAAAAGAACTCGCACACACATAAATAACATTAGAGGATCTACTATAGAAGCTGGCAAATTTAAATCTTTAATGTCCCTTGTTTTAAATAGCTTTTGTTTAAAGCATGGTAGTTATTTTTGGTTTCTTCAGTCTGGATGTACAGTACGTTAGGGGTGGTGTAGTTTGCCTGATGCGGACTCCCTGGGCCAGAGTCGATGTAGTAGTAGTTTCCTGTGTTAGAAGCCTTTTCAATTTAATGGGCATGAACAGCTCCCATGATCCAAAATCCTCTTCAGATTTTATGAAGCTGGCATTACCTCAAGCCCCACATTCTCCCCCCCCCCCCCCCCATCAAAAAACTTGCAGGAAATTGCAGTACTGGTATTGTCAATGGGTGACTTGCCCGGTTATTACAAACATGATCTGACAAGACTAAATGATTCACAGCACTCCTGACACTCCCACAATACAAGTTCAAATAACTAGTTTCTATTCCCAATCATGTTTAAACAACCAACAATAATCATATCACTTACTACTTTTGCAGATTGCATGTTTCAAACTTCTTTTTCCAGTACAGTAAATTTCTGCTCTTTACTTTTAATCATTAGACCACAAGAAATAGTATCAGCAGGAGTCTTATTTTGCCTCTAGCGTCTTCTTTTATTCTTGCCAGGTTTTGTTTGCACTTCTTTTGCATTGCAGTGAAAACAATTCTCATTCTTCTAATTGCAACAAAGTGGAGCTTAATCTTTCCTCATACAATGACCTGATGTTCCATAAATCAATCTGGTGACCCTTCGGTGTATCTGCTTTATTTCCAAATAAATCCTTTTACTAAGGTGTTGAAACCCATGTAAAATATTTCAGAAGTTCTCTTCTCAACTTGCTCCAATTTAATAGGTGTGAAGACGACCTGAAATATTTTACGTGGATCTCACCTTCTTATTAAAAGGATATATTCGGAAAGGAGTAGATGCAGCCAATTATTTGCTTTCCAAACTGCTCACTTCACCATCATGTTCATATTCAGAGGATTCCATGCTCCCTCCTACAGCAGTTCTGTTAGCTCCCTTATTATTAACCATATAACAATTACAGCACGGAAACAGGCCATCTCGGCCCTTCTATTTATTTATTGAGATTCTAGTCTATGCCGAACTCTTACTTTCACCTAGTCCACCGACCTGCACCCAGCCCATAACCCTCCATTCCTTTCCTGTCCATATAGCTGGCCAATTTAACTTTAAACGACAACATCGAACCTGCCTCAACCACTTCTGCTGGAAGCTCGTTCCACACAGCTACCACTCTCTGAGTAAAGAAGTTCCTGTTACCTCTAAACTTTTGCCCTTTAACTCTCAACTCATGTCCTCTTGTTTGAATCTCCCCCATTCTCAATGGAAAAAGCCTATCCATGTCAACTCTATCTATCCCCTCAAAATTTTAAATACCTCTACCAATATTATTCTCCTTTCCTTTTGTAGACCTGAGAAGGGTGCTGAACCATTCCCTTTTTCCTACAAACTCCTAGAAGGTTATTAATTGAAGAACCTGATTTGTATAAACAATTTAGAT